>NW_011494808.1:5822550-5825523 GCF_000754665.1 Bison bison bison
GGCGGGGCCCTCTGTGCTGACCCGCCCCCCCGGGAGCGGTGTTCCTGAGTCAGAGCATGGCGCCCCCATCACACCACCGGAGGGGCTTGCTCAGACGGCGTTCCCATGGAGGCCAGCAGCTGCCCTGCTGTCAGAGCGTGGAGGGGCCCGGACGTCACGGGACAGGCCTTCGCTCCCTAGGAAGCCCCAGGACACGAGGCGCGGGCCGAGGGCACAAGCCAGGCGGTGCCCGGCAGGAGGGGACCTGCGTCCCTGAGTCCACAGAGGCTCACGGCGTGGGGCCTCTACCCTCGCTTCCAGTGGGACCAACAGGCACCAGATCAGCCTCTGCAGCTTCCTGCGCACAAGAGCCCCCCAGGGTCTGCAAGGCGCCCAAGGCTCCCCCGAAACCCACGCTCAGACGCAGCGTCCCGGGCCCGTTCCACCCTGCAGGGCCTCGCTCCTCAGGCCAGACGACAAGCGGTTCTGATGAAGCGATTCCACTCTGTCCTGTGGCCTCTCTCCCTGGAGAGTCCAACACCACTGACCAAGTAGAGCGGGCGTTGGGAGGGGAGAACGCGGGGGCCGGGGGAGGGCGTGGGCCCCGGAGACACAGCCCGGGGCTCTGGCTCGTCCCACGACAGCCCCGGCGGCAGACCCAAGCCCTTCTTGGGGTGGGCACCCCTCGTCTGAGAGCCCCTGTGGACCAGTGGCCTGGCGGGGGCACAGTGCTCACAGGCGGGCGAGGCCAGCCCTCCTCGTGGCAGGGGGCTCTGGCCCTCCTCAGGGCGCCAAGCAGGGCCCTGGGGGCGGGCAGGCGGCCTGTCCGCGCCCCTCGTCTGCCCCGCGGGTGGGCAGGGCAGAGCCGCGCGCAGACTCCGGCCGCAGTCGTCCCAGTGCCGCGGGCCCCCAGACCCCAGACTCCACCTTCCCCGGCCCTGCCAGGTGTCCACACCGGCTGTGCCTGGGACCCTCCACGCAGGTCTGCCGGCAGCCGATCCTCTACCTGGGGCTCAACGCACCGTCGCTGCCTCGGGGAGCAGGGAACACTCGTCCTAAAACTACCATTTTATACCACTTCACCCCATTGTTTTTGAAACATGAAATAAAACTGTTTAAAAGCTGAGGTGTAACACACGTGGCTGTTTGAATCCACTCTGTGTGGCTCCTCCTCTGGGGAGTGGAATGTGAGCCTGCCTGCAAAGGGGGCGCAGCCCGTGCCCTGCCCCTGAGATGGGGCGCAGGGGACGGCCGGCCTGTGACAAGGCCATGGGAGATGGCTGCCGGGTCCCCAGCAGCCCAGCCCTCTGCTCAGCAGCAGCCGCAGCCTCCAGGCAAGTGTGATGAGCCGGCCTGGAAGCATTGGCCGCCCTGGTCAGGCCTGCAGATGAGGCAGCCCCCCAAGTACCCATGGCCACCCCCCGCCCCGAGAGCCCCGCCACGAGCTCCTGACAGCAGGGGCTGCGCGACGAGACTGTCCTCAGGGGCTCAGTTTGGGCAGCGACACGGGGTCACAGACAACGGACAGCACACACCCAGGGAACACAGCGGGATGCGCCTGCCCCACGTGAGCGCGCGCGGCCCTCCCGGCCAGACCCCCCAGACCCCCCAGACCCGGTGGCCTGGACCTGCGCCCCCACAGCTCCCTCCACCCGTCCTGAGCCGCAGGAGGCCCGCCCGGCTTCTCCCTGTGGCGCTGGCTGGCTCGGGGCGGGGGCCGTCACTGCCGCAAGACAGTGCGAACCCTTAGATGGGGAATGTCCTGCTGTCCCCTCAGCACTGGGCAACGCAGCCACACGGTGGTGACGAGCGAACATTCACTCACTTATCGAGGAACCTCTCCACCTGCTAACCCCCTGCAAGGGGCGTATGGAATCTGGCAATTTCTAAGTGTTTTGCCAAAGAAAACACCCATTCACCATCTCGTTCTCTGCACTGACTGTCTGGCCATCGGGGACAGGTCCTGACCGGAGCATCTAACCACGGGGGCTGCACTGTGACGAGGCCGCCGTGCACAGGAGGGGCCACCCCGGGAGACCTGCTGCGCAGGGCTGCCTGAGAAGGAAATGCGGGGTGGGGAGCCCGGCCCTCCCTGCCCAGCCTGAGGTCAGGCTCGGGAACCGCTTTCAGAGCACTCGGGGAGGCACGCCAGGCGAGATTAACAGGCCGCGGTGGGCGCCTGGCGTCGCGGCCACCGGTTCAGCCGGGGGCCCGGCACCTGGCACGTACTGAAGGGTCAGCTGGCTGGAGACACGTCCGCAGAGTAGAAGGGGCCCGGGCTCACCTCCACTCATGAAAGCGCCAGAGTCACAGCTAACTGCGAACAACCAACAGCTGGAGGACTGGAGCCTCCTGACAGATACACTCCACTTCCAAAGACAAAGCAGCAGCCACAGTGACCAGTGGGAGGGGCGCTTCCACAGAACAAATGAACCCCACACCTTTCTGCGGGAGGGGCACCGACCCACACGCTGGACGACGATGCCACAGAGATTCTCTCACAACAACCAGAGTCCCACATCCGCTGCCCAGCCCGGGGGTCTGGCACTGGGAGGAGCCGCCCCCAGAGCATCTGGCTTTGGAGGCCAGCGGGGCTGGATTGCAAGGAGTCCACAGGACTGGGGGGACCAGAGACTCCGCTCATGGAGGCACACGAGGCGCGCGTGCACTGAGACCCAGCGAAAGCAGACTGCACAGGAGCGGGGCCCAGACCACGGGCTGCTCGAGAGGGTCTCGGAGGCACAAGGACACTGGGGGCAGAGGGACCGGGGACGCCCGTCAGAGCAGACGCCCCCAGAGGCCGCCGTCTGCACTGAGGCCTGGCCCGCCCAGCAGCCGGCAGGTTCCAGTGCAGGGACACCTCAGGCCAAATGATAGGCAAGAGGACAGCCCCACCGGCGGCAGGCCGGGGCTGAGCCCACAGCTGCCTCAAACACACCCCTTGACATGGTCCTCCCACCACAGGGCCAAGACCCAGCTGCGCCCCCAGCGGGC
>NW_011494808.1:5825623-5842076 GCF_000754665.1 Bison bison bison
GGGGCAAGGGGACCCCCCCCCCGGCGGCAGGCCGGTGCTGAGCCCACAGCTGCCTCAAACACACCCCTTGACATGGTCCTCCCACCACAGGGCCAAGACCCAGCTGCGCCCCCAGCGGGCAGGCTCCAACCCTTCCCACCAGGAGGGCTGCACAAGTCCCCGAACCAACCTCACCCTCCATGGGGCAGACACCAGAACCCAGAAGAATTACGGTTCTGCCTTGAGGAACAGAGACCACAAACCCAGAAAGTTGGGCAAAAATAAGATGGCAGAGAAATATGTCTCAGACAAAGGAACAAGATGAAACCCCAGAAAAATAACCAAGTGGGGTAGAGAGAGGCAATGTGTCTGAAAAAGAATTCAGAGTAATGGTACTCAAGATGGTCCAAGATCTCAGAAAAGGAACGGAAGAATAGACCAATAAAATACACAACACGTTTAACAGAGACCTAGAAAATTTAACCAACAAAAAGCTGTACGACACAGTAACTGGAATGAAAAATACACTAGAAGGTCGGACAAAGACAACACAAAGTTACGGGCCAGTATCGATGAACATAGATGCAAAAACCCTCAACAAAATTCTAACAGACAGATTCCAACAACACATTAAAAACCTCATACACCATCATCAATTTGGGTTTATCTGAAGGATGCAAGGATTCTTCAATATACACAAAATTGATGTGATACACCATAATAACAAATTGAAAGATATGATAATCCCAATAGATGCAGAAAAAGCCTTTGACAAAATTCAGCACACATTTATGATAAAAACTCTTCAAAAAATGGGCACAGAAGGAACCTACCTCAACATAGTAAAGGCCATATATGCTAAGCCTACAGCAAACATTATTCTCAATGGTGAAAAACTGAAAGCATTCCCTCTGAGATCAGGAACAAGACAAGGTGCACAATCTCACCATTACTTTACATCGTTTTGGGAAGTCCTAGCTTTGGCAGTCAGAGAAGAAAATGAAAGGAATCCAGGTTGGAAAAGAAGAATTAAAGCCTCACTGTTTGCAGACGACATGACACTGTAGAGAAAACCCTAGAGATGGTATCAGAAAATTACTAGAGCTCATCAGTGAATCTAGCAAAGTTAGAGGATACAAAATCAATACCCAGAAATCACTTGCATTTCTATATACTAACCATGAAAAATCACAGAAATTAAGGAATCAACCCATTCACCAATGCAACAAAAGGAATTAAATGTCTAGGAATAAACTTACCTAAGGAGACAAAAGAACTGTATACAGAAAGTTATGACACCGATTAAAGAAATCAAAGATGACATACACAGATGGAGAGAGATTCCACATTTCTGGGCTGGAAGAATCAATACTATGAAAATGACTATATTACCAAATGCAATCTACAGATTCAATGTGATGCCTCTCAAATTACCAATGGTATTTTTCAGAGAACCAGAACAAAAATATTTCACAATTTACATGGAAACACAAAAGACCCCGAATAGCCAAACCAATCTTGAGAAAGAAGAATTGAGCTGGAGGAATCAACCTCCCAGAAGTCAGGGACTGACTTCAGACTATACTACAAAGCCACAGTCATCAAGACAGTATGGTACTGGCACAAAAACAGAAATGCAGACCAATGGAACAAGACAGAAAACCCAGAAAGGAACCCAGGCACCTATGGGTGCCTTATTTTTGACAAAGGAGGCAAGAATAGACGATATACAAGAGGCAAAGACAGCCTCTTCAATAAGCGGTGGTGGGAAAGCTGGACAGATACACGTAGAAGATGAAACCAGATCACCTCCTAACACCTACACAAAGACAAACTCAAAATGGATTAAAGACCAAATGTAAGAGCAGCAACTACACAACTCTCAGAGCAAAACAGGCAGAACACCTGATGACATAAATCAAGGCAAGGCCCTCTATGACCCACCTCCTAGATTAATAAAAACAAAAGTAAACAAGGGGGGCCTCATTAAGCTTAAAAAGTTTCTGCACAGCAAAGGAAACTATTAACAAGGTGAAAGACAACCCTCAGAAGAGGAAAAATAATAGCAAATGAAGCAACTGACAAAAGATTAATTTCCAAAGTATACAAGCAGCTCATACAACTCAACGCCAGAAAAACAAACAACCCAATCAAAAAGTGGAAAAAAGACCTAAATACACATTTCTCCAAAGAAGACATCCAGATGGCTAACAAACACGAAAAGTTGCTCAACATCGCTCATTGTTAGAGAAACGCAAATCAAAACTACAATGAGCTATCACCTCACACCAGTCAGAATGGCCCTCATCAAAAAGTCTACAAACAATAAATGCTGAAGAGGGTATAGAGGAAAGGGAATGCTCTTGCACTGCTGGTGGGAATGTAAATTGATACAGCCACTATGGAAGACGGTATGGAGATTCCTTAAAAAAACTAAGAATAAAGCCACCATATGACCCAGCAATGCCACTCCCAGGCATATACCCTGAGGAAACCAAAACTGAAAAAGACACATGTGCCCCAATGTTCACCGCAGCTCTATTTACAATACCAAGATCATGGAAACAACCCAGATGTCCATCGACAGGTGAACGGATGAAGACGCTGTGATACGTGTATACAATCAACTGTTACTCAGCCTTAAAAAGGAATGCATTTGAGTCAGTTCTGAGGAGGTGGATGAACCTAGAGTCAGTTATACAGAATGAAGTCAGTCAGAGAGACAAAAACAAGTATCATATACTAATGCAAATACATGGAGTCTAGAAAGTTTATACTGATGAAGTTATCTGCAGCGCAGCAATGGAAACACAGACACAGAGAAGAGACTTATGGACACGGTAGGGGCAGGAAGGAGAGGGTGGGATGTACGGAGAGAGTAACATGGACACTTACCACATGTAGAACAGCCAGCCAGCGGGGATGTGCTGGATGCCTCAGGGAACGCAAACTGGGGCTCTGTGTCAACCTAGAGGGTGGGATGGGGAGGGATGTGGCACGGAGGTTTGGTGGGGAGGAGACATATGTACACCTGTGGCTGATTCATGTCGGTGTTTGGCAGAAACCAACACAATTTTATAAAGCAATTAACCTTCAATTAAATAAAACACACTAGAAGGAATAAACAGCAGAATAACTGAGCAGAGTGAATAAATAAACTGGAAGACTAAATGTTCAAAATCACTGCCATGGAATAAAGAAAAAGGAATGAGATGAGGACAATCTAAGAGGCCTGGGACAACACTAAATCTGCCAACATTCTCATTATGTGGGGCCCACAAGGAGAGAGGAAAGACCTGAGAAAATATCTGAAGAGGTGATAGCTGAAAAATTTCATAACACTGGAAAGGAAACAGTCACCCAAGTCCAGGAAGTGCAGCGCCTCAGGCAGGATAAACTCAAGGAGGAACATGCCAAGACACATGGTAATCAAATTGAAAAAACGAAAAGAGAAAATATTAAAAGCAAAAAGGGAAAAGCAATAAAGTAACATACTAGGAAATCTCATAAGGTTATCAGTTTATCTTCAAGGAGAAACTGTGCGGACCAGAAGGGAGTGGATGAGGTATTTAAGGTCACAAAAAGCAAGAAGCTGCAACCAAAATACTCTACCCAGCAAGACTCTCATTCAGATTTGGCAGAGAAATGAAAAGCTCTGCAGACAAGCAAAACCAGCTTTGTAACAAACGCTAAAGGAACTTCTCTAAGCAGAAAATTAAACACTGCAACTAGAAACATGAAAATTATGAACAGAAAAACTCACTGGCAAAGGCAAGCATACAGGTAGGAAATCACCCCCACACAGAACACGACATCAAAACCAGCAACTGTGAGAGGAGGAGGGAACAAATGCAGGACACTGGAAACGCACCGGAAATTAGAAGACCAGCAACGGAAAACAGCTTGCTTACATACAGACTTCGGTAGCAAAGCATCACGGTAACCACAAACCAGAGCTGTACAATAGATAAACACATACAAAAAAGAAAAAGCAATCCGAACACAACAAGAAAGGCAGTCATCACATCACAAAAGAAGGAACCAAAGAGGTAGGGAAGAAAAAGACATACAAAAACAGATCCGCTCCAGATGGCAGAGTATAAGGACCTGAGCTCATTCCCTTCTCACACCACCACCAAAATCGCAACTGATGAAAAATGATCATCATCAAAAAGCAAAAACCACACTGGAACTATTAAAAAGATACTCCATGCCCAAAGACAAAGAAGCCACAGTGAAAGGGCAGGAGGCAGGAAGCACAATAAAACCAACCCCTTACCCTCCGGGGGGGCAATGCACAGACTGGGAAACAGTCACATTGGAGAAGCTCTCCCCCGGGCATGAGAGGTCCGAGCCCACGCGGGCGTCCCAGCCTGGGGCTCTGGCGATGGGAGGAGGGGCCCCCAGAGAATCCGGCTTTGAGGGAAAGCAGGTGTGACTGCAGGAATTCCACGCAAGTGGGGGAGACAGAGACTCTACTCCTGAAGGGCACATACGAGGACCTGTGTACCCCAGGCCCCGGGGGGAAAGCGGTGGCCTTGTGAGAGGCTGGCACTGCAGGTCTCCTGCGGAGGCTGTGGCGGGTGCGGAGGGCACGTGTCTGAGGCTCACTGTGGAGACAAAGGCAGTGGCAGCAGCAACTCTGGGAAGTGCCCACTGGTGTGATGCCCCCGAAGGCCGCTATCAGCCCCATCAAACATCCTGTAGGAGCCCGTGCTGGGTCACTTAAGGCCAAGCAACACGGCACGGGAACATGGCCCGCTCCATCAGCAGACAAGTTTCAGGTCTCCCTGAGCACAGTCCTTCCCGCCAGAGGGATAAGACCGAATTCTGCCTGCCAGTGGAGTCCCATTAGGGAGCCAGGACAAGCCTCCTAGCCTCAGCCACCAGGGAACAGACGACAGAAGCAAGAATGACAATTCTGCAGCCCGTGGAACAGAAAAGACAGTCACAGAAAGCTAAGACAAAATGAGACATCAAAGGAATGTTCCCAAAGGAAGGAAGGAGCTGGAACCCCAGAACGACGACTAACTGAAGCGGTGACAGGCAACCTCCCATAAAAAAAACTCAGAATAATGATAGTGAAGATGACCCACGAGTTCAGAAGAAGAATGGAGGGAATACAGAAAAGGTGCAAGAAGTGTTTAACGAACACCCAGAAGAAATAAAGAGAAAACAAGCAGATAAACAATACCTGGAGCGAAAAATACACTAGAGGGGATCAAATCAGAATAAGCGAGGAGGAAGACCAGATAAAGTGAGCTGGAACACAGAATGCTGGAAATCCCTGCCGTGGAGCAGAATAAGGAAAAGGGAAGGAAGAAAGAGACCTCTGGAACAACACTGAAGGCACCAACATTCGCACGGAGAAGAGAGAATGGACCCGAGAAAGTATCTTAAGATGTGACAGCCGAGAATATCCCTAACAGGAGAAAAGAAATACTCAGGTCCACAAAGTACAGAGCGTCCCAGGCAGGATAAACCCAAGGAGAAACATGTCGAGACCGTAGTAATCAAATTAGCAAAAATCAAAGGCAAAGAAAAAATATTAAAAGCAACAAGGGAACAGTAACAAGTAACACACAAAGGAACTCCCTGAGGGTATCGGCAGATTTCTCAACAGAAACTCTGCGGGCCAGGGGGCGTGGCCAACATTTTCAAAGTGATAAAGGGAAGAACTACAACCAAGAATGACCCACCCAGCAAGGCACTCATTCACGTCTAAGGGAAAAATCAAGAGTCACAGACAAGTAGAAGCTAAGAGAATTCCGCATTACCAAACCAGCTTTGTAACAAATATGAAGGGAACTTCTCCAAGTGGAAAAGAAAAGGCCAAAACTACAAACAGGGAAATTATGAACGGAAATGCTTACCAGTAAAAGCAAACAGACAGTAAAGGTAGGAAATCACCCCCACACGAAATTACATCAAACCAGGCACCGGGAACCAGGGGAGCAGACACGAGACTGCTGACGCATTTGAAATGAAAGGGCCCGCAGCTCAAGAAACACACAAACCTTGTTTATACAGAAGATGCCACGTCAAACCCTCACAGTGAGGCTTCCCTGGTGGGCCACTGGTTAGGAGTCCATCTCGCAAGGCAGAGGACGCAGTCTGATCCCTGGTGGTGGCCACCCCCTGCAGTGTTCTGGCCTGCAGAATCCCATGGACAGAGGAGCCTGGTGGGCTACAGTCCATGGGGTCGCAGACTGAGTCATGGGGCCATGACTGACGCAGCACAGCACAGGGGAACCAAGATCTCATACGCTGTGGAGCCACTAAGCCCACGCGATGCAACTACTGAGCACCCGCACCACAAGTACTGAGCCCAAACAACACACGAGTCTGTGGGCCACACGGAGAGAGCCCGCGGGTGCGGCGCACAGCCCCCGTGCTGCAGCTAACCCGCTGCAGCCGAACACGAGAGCCCGCGGGCACAGCGCACAGCCCCCGTGCTGCAGCCAATCTGCTGCAGCCGAACACTCAGTTATCTTTTTTTTTAAAGAGAAACTCGTGGTAATTGCAAACAGAAAAATCTACAACAGATACACGAAAAAGAAAAGGGAATCCAAACACAATGCTAATCATCAATCAAGAGAAGGGGTCTCCCTGCAGGTAGAGTGGTTAAAACCGCCTGCCAAGGCCGGCTCCAGAAGATCCCACACGCCGTGGGCCAACTAAGCCATGCACCACACTGCCGAGTCCACACCCTGGAGCCTGCGAGCCACAACTAGAGAGTCCCGGAGCCACAGAGAAAGATCCCCCATGACACTGCAGAGATCCCATGTGCCGGACTAAGACCTGGTTTGCTGTTCAGATGCTCAGTTGTGTCCAACTCTTTGCGATCGCATGGACTGCAGCATGCCAGGCCTCCCTGTCCATCACCAACTCCCAGAGTTCACCCAAACTCCGGTCCATTGAGTCAGTGATGCCATCAAACCATCTCATCCTCTGTCGTCCCCTTCTCCTCCTGCCCCCAATCCCTCCCAGCATCAGGGTCTTTTCCAGTGAGTCAGCTCTTAGCATCAGGTGGCCAAAGCATTGGAGCTTCAGCTTCAGCATCAGTCCTTCCAGGGAATATTCAGGACTGATTTCTTTTTGATCCATTTCGGCCAGTCTGTGTCTTTTGGTTGGAGCATTTAATCTACAAGAGACCCACTTCAAATATAGGAAAATGTACTCCATGCAAACAGAAATCAAAAGAAAGCTCAAGGAGCAACACTCCTATCAGACAAACAGACTTTCTTTTCTCAAATGTGCTTCTCGGGCTGCCCCAGCCGTCAGCTGTGGCACGCGGGCCCGGCAGGCTCAGGTGCTCTGCAGCACGTGGGATCTTAGTTCCCCAACCAGGGAGCGAACCCATGTGCCCTGCACTGCAAGGCGGATTCTTAACCACTGGACTGCCAGGGAAATCCTACAAATAGACTTTAAGATAAAGACTTATAAGAGACAAAAAGAGATACTGCATAATGATCACAAGGATCAACAAGAAAATATAACTGTAACTATATATCCACCACAGGAGCACATCAATATATTATGCAAATACTAAGAGCCATAAAAGGGAAAACCGACAGTAACTCAGTAATAGTGGGGACTTTAACACCCCAGCTTCATCAACGGACAGATCACCTAACACCAAAATCAACAATGAAACACAGGCTTTAAATGACACATTAAACCAGATGGACTTAATCAATATTCATAGAGCATTTAATCCAGAATCAGCAAACACACATTTTTCCCAAGTGTACAAGGAACATTCTCCAGAACAGATCACACGCTGGGTCACAAAGCAAACCTACGCAAACTCAAGAAAACTGAAAGCATATCAAGCATCTTCTCTGACCACAACTCTATGAGATCAGAAATCAACTACAAGAAAAAAACTGTAAAATGCACAGAAACCTGGAGGCTAAACAATATGTTACTAAACACACAACGGATTGCTGAAGAAATCAAAGAGGAAACCAAAAGATTCCTAGAGATGAGTGAAAATGAAAACATCACAGCCCAGAAAACCTCCAGGATGCAGCAAGAGCAGTTCTAAGAGGAAGTTTACAGCAATACAAACGTACCTCAAGAAACCAATAAAAACCCCCTCAAACAACCCAATCTTATACCTAGAGCAGTTAGACAAAGAACAACAACAAAACCTCAAAGTTTGAAAAAATCATAGAGCAAGAGAGAAAAAATAGAAATGAACAAAAAAACAGCAAAGGTCAATGAAGCCAAAAAGCCATTTCTTTGAGAAGATAAAGAAAACTGATAAACCTTTAGGCACATTCATCCAAAAAAAAGAAAAATGAAATCAGAAATGAAAAAAGAGAAGGTACAGTGCAGAGAAATACTCGTAAGAGATTATCATCACAAGCAACTAGACACTGATAAAACTGACAACCCAGAAGAAACTGACAAACTCCAAGAAGAAAGGAAGACGGAACGAGGTAGGAAGAGAGAGAAAATATGAACAGACCAATCAGTCAGACGTCCTGAAGCTGAAACTTAACAACTTTCAACAAACAAGAGTCTAGGACCAGATGGCTTCGCAGGCAAATTCTACCAAACATTAGGAGGAAAGTTAATGCCTATCCTTCTGAAGCTCTTCCCCAAAGTTTCAGAGGACAGAACACTGCCCAACTCGCTCCACAAGGCCACCATCACCTTGATACCAAAACCAGGTGTGATGTCACAGGAAAGGAAAAGCACAGGCTGACAGTCCTGATGAACACAAGATACAAAAATCCTCAACAAAACACCAGCGAACCGAATCCAACAATACATTTAAAGGATCATACACCATGTCAACGGGGATTTATCAGAGATGTAAGGATTTTTCAATATCTGCAGATGACATGACACTATACACACAAAATCCTACGGCAGCTTCCAGAAACCTCCTGGAGCTCATCGATAAATGCAGTGAGGTGCATGTACACAGAAATCTCTTGCGTATTTGCACACTAATAATGAAAGATCGGAAAGAGAAATTAGGGAAACAATCCCATTTAGCCCTGCAACAAAAATAATAAAATGCCTAGGAATAAACCTAGTATCTAAGGAGGCCAAAGACCCATATCCCGATACCTGTAAGACGCTGATGGACAAAACTGATGATGATACACAGATGGAAAGACATACCACATGCTTGGACTGGAAGAATCAAAACTGTCACAATGAAACATACTGGTCACGGCAATCCACAGATTCAACACAATCCCTGTGAAATTACCAATAGTATTTTTCACAGAACTAGAATAAAAAAAAATCCCTAAAAATCTGTACAGAAACACACAAAACCCAGAAGCCAAAGCAATCTTGAAAAAGAAAAATGGAGCAGGAAGAATCAGGCCCCTGTCTTCAGACTACACTACAGAGCTACAGTCATCAAAAGCAGCATTTTCTGGCACAAAACAGAAATAAAGATGAATGGAACAGAATACAAAGCCCGGAAATAAACCACGCCCCGTCATCAATGCATCGATGACAAAGGAGACAAGGCTACACAGTGTTGGAAAAACAGCCTCTTCAATAAACGGTGCAGAGAAACCTGAACAGTTACATACAAAAAAAAAAAAGAAATCAGATCATTCTTTAACACTACACACAAAAATAAGCTCAAAACGGATTAAAGACCTAAATCTGAGACTAGACACTTAAATCTCCTACAGAAAAACACAGACACAACACTCTCTGATATAAAATTGCAACAGTATCTTTTTTGATCCATCTCCCAGAATAATGGAAATAACAATGAAAATAAACAAATAGCACCTACTCAAAAGCTTCTGCACAGCAAAAGAAACAATAAACAAAATGAAAAGACACCCCACAGGCTGGGAGAAAATATCTGCAAATGATGTGACTGACAAGGGAACAGTCCCTGGAATTTAGCAACAGTTCACGGTACTTAACAGCTTCAAAACAAACAACCCACTCAACAAACAGGCAGAAGACCTGAACAGACATCTCTCCAAAGAAGACGCACAGATGGCGAGCAGGCACGTGGAATGATGCTTGACACCTGCTGATTATTGAAAAACGCAATGCAAAGCTACAATGAGATATTAACATCACCTCACATCAACCAGAACGGCTATCATCAAAAAATTCCACAAACAATAAATGCTGGAGAGGGTGCAGAGAGACGGGAACCCTCCTCCACTGTTGGAGGGAATGTAAACTGGTGCACCCACCCTGGGGAACAGTGTGGAAGGTCCTTAAGAAACTAAAAACAGACCTACCATATGATCTAGCAGCCCCATTCCTGAGCGTATATCCAGAGAAAACCATAATTCGAAAAGATACATGCACCCTTATGCTCAAAGCAGCACTGTAACAGCCAAGACATGGGAGCAACCTGTATCCGTTGACAGGTGAATGGATAAAGATGTGGTACATATGTATACAATGGAATACTATTCAGCCATTTAAAAAATAATGCCATTTGCAGGAACATGGATGGACCTAGAGATGATCACACTAAGTGAAATAAGTCAGAGAATGAAAAATGTCACAGGGTATCAGTTAAAAGTGGAATCTAAACTATGATACCAAAGAACTTATTTACAGAACAGAACCAGACTCACAGACTTCGGAGGAAAAAACCTTACAGTTACCATGGGGGGGAAGCGGAGGAGAGCGATGAGTTAGGAGTTTGTGTGAACATGTGCACACTACTGTATAGAATCAACAAGGATCTCCTGTGTAGCAGAGGGAACTCTACTCAGAGTTCTGCAATAACCTATGTGGAAAAAATCTGGGAAAAGAGGAGAGAGACACGTATAGCTGGATCACCTCACTGCGCGCCTGAAACGACAGAACATTGCAAATCAACTACTGTTGCTCGGTCGCCAAGTCGTGTCCGACTCTGCGACCCCCGGACGGCAGATCCCAGGCTCCTCTGCCCTCAGTGTCTCCTGTCATTGCTTGAACTCACGTCCATTGAGTCGATGATGCCATCCAACCATCTATGTTCCATTATAAAATATTTTAAAAGATCTAATAATACGTTTTAGTTAACCCAAGAGACCCAACATACTGTTTTAACATGTTATCAACTTAAAAAATCAGAAGGGAAATATTTCACGTTACTAAGCGCTAAGTCTGAAACCAAGCTTCCTTTATAATCGCAGCTCTCAGACCGGCCGCCTCCATGCAGTCCTGGGAGCACAGCTCAAGACAACGCGTGTGGATGTCTGTGCACACACGCGTCTGAGAGGCTCACAGACACTGGGCTTACAGGCGACGGTGCTGGTGAGGAGGGCCCGATGGCCAAAGGCAAGGCGCGTACTGAGTGTGGGGACTGAGCCAAGGGTTTGCAGACAAGGACCCTCGGTTCTCTCGACAGCCTCACCGCGGAGGAGTCTCTAAGGACAGAGTTTGAACGGCGCCAGGAGACAGTGGAGGACAGAGGGGCCTGGGGTCTGCCATCCAGGGAGTCGCCGGGTCGGACACGACTCGGCACCTGAGCAACAACAGAGCACAGAGCCTCCCTCCTCTTCAGCCCTCTTCACCGCTTCAAGGCCAGCAGGCTGAGGCCCTTCTCACAGGGAGCCAGGCCTCCATGCACAGAGCTGCTCCTCGTGGGCTGCGATCCCATCTCCACCGAGACCCCGCACGGGAACGCGCCTCCCTGGACGGACCCATGAGCCCCAAATGGCGCCGGGCATCACGGGGGCGCTCCCCGCCAGACGACGCGTGGCCTCGGACCGTGAGCATCCCGTCTGCCCGTCTCCTTCGGCTCTGCTAGAGCTTACCCCCCACCTGCCACACCCCAACACCATGCCGCAACCAAGAGGCCAGGAGAGCGCGATGGAAGGCGGCCTGAGTCCGGCCCAGAGCCTGTAGCCGCCAGCAGGCCTCACAGCCTCGCCGCTGCTGGCCGAGCCCCGGGCCGGTCCACGCTCTGCCCAGGACTGCATGACCCCGTGAAGGCCCTCCCGGGTGACCTCATGCCTGCCCTACACATGGGTAAACTGAGGCCAGGACAGGCCACGGAAAGTGGCTCCCATCCCTCCTGACTCCAAGGAGAAGGGCTG
Organism: Bison bison bison; assembly: GCF_000754665.1. NCBI lineage: Eukaryota > Metazoa > Chordata > Mammalia > Artiodactyla > Bovidae > Bison > Bison bison. The sequence continues at coordinate 5,837,644 of NW_011494808.1, forward strand.
ACGCGTGGGCCCCCAGGCAGAGGGAGCAGCACCTGGACAAAAGGGAGGCCTGGAAGCCGGGAGAGCGAAGCCCGGAGGCGCCGGGCCCGCGGGGTCAGGACCCCAGTCCCGGGCTGCCTGGGGGGTTGACGGTCTCCCAGGCCGACACGTTCAGCACCGGGGTCAGTCCTCCAGACCTGCCCCCAGCACCGGGACCCAGGGGCCCACGGGGCTCCATCCTCGCGTCCACGCCAGAACGCCCCGCTCGTGCCCTGGAGCCTCACCCCCGCACTGCCCTCGGAGGCACCAGGAGCTCCCCGGCCCCCTGCCCGGAAGACACTGGTCTCCGCCCACCCGGTCAGGAGAGCTGAGCTTTACCAAGTACAGGCGTGGGCGCGAGACAGGCAGCCCAGCTCAGATGTTTCATTGTCCTGAACGTTTCTAGGGTCATCCAAGACCCTCTGATTTCATAAGAAACATCACACACACTCAAAGGATCCCTGGCCACCGCAGGTTCCAGAGTAACCATTACCACTCTTGGAGAGATCCGGCTCCCCGAGGAGTCACACACACACTCGTGCATCCTGCACGATTGGACTGAGTCCTCCTCCTCCTGAGAAGGGCTGCGCAGGTGTGTCTAATTACAGTAAGTGGATTTGCTTTGCAGAACTGTTTATACCTGAAGCTAGCCAAGGTGTAACACAAAGAAAAATCGATGCTTTCAAAGCACCTTGAAAGCTCATGTCACACTCCCCGCATTCGACTTCCTCCAGAGACCCCGCACACCACGCACCTCCACCGCTTCCCTGCCCAAGGGCGCTGGCCCGGCCAGCGCTGGGCAGAGGATGGGCATGACAGGCCCGCACACCTCCAAGGCCCAGAAGCCACAGTGCGGGGCTGCGGGCCCTTTCCAAGGCCACGCAGAGGGGCCCCCACCCCAGGGGGAGTAGGTGGTGCTGCCCAGCTCTGGGGGAGCCTCTGGCGGTCAGGCAGCGGACCCAGAGCCCCTGGGGGTCCCCTGGGCACCCCAGCCCCTCCTCCCCACTCACCCCAACAGCGGGTGCGGAGCCCACGTACCAGGATGTCGAGGCAGGGGGCCTTCAGCAGAGTGATCTGGTCTGCGATGGTCAGGCCGGTGAAACCTGGCAGGCGTTTGGCAAACTCCACGATCTTAATAATGCACTTGGTGGCCAGCTCACTGAATTTGTCCCAGAGGCCCAGGTCCAGCCGGACTCGATGGTCAGCGCTGGAATTCTAAGGGGGAGAGAAAACGGGGTCAAGGCTAGCTGTGGAAGGCAGGGGACTGAACCCGGCTTCTTCAGAACATGCGGACGATTCAGTCTTCACCAGGGAGCCTTGGGGCTGGGGGCAGGGGGGTTGTTGGTAGTTGACTTTTTAAAGCTTAGATTCATCTTTTTAAAATGATAACCGAGTAGTGGAAAAGCTCTCTTTAGCAAATACTCCAGCCAGTGAATGAAGGGATGGGAGGCGGCAGCGGCACCGCTTTGTAATCTGATGAACCAACAGCTCCACCTGACCCAGGACAACCACAGGCAGAGGGCCCTTCCTGGGGACACCGAGCTGCTGCATCCAGCCTCGCCTGACCACACCAGGGTTTTATCGTTTAGTCTAAGTGGATTTGCGTTTTGTTTCTATCACCTGCAACAGGAACACGTCTACCTGATGTCGAGTTATGGGTTAAGATGCACTAGGGGTGAGAGTTTCACATTCCCCTCGCAGAGAGGTGTCAGGACCTGGAGAAGGGGTCACGCCCCACGGCCCCCATCACCTCCTGCCTAGACCTCCTCACTCCACCCTGGCCTCCTCACAGCATGTTCTTTAACCAAAGGAATGTGGTTATCCTTTTAAAGCCTAAGTCACAGCGAGTCACGGTGCTGCTCAAAGACGTCTCATCTCACTCAGGCTAGAAGGCAAAGTCTTCCCTGAGGCCTGCAAGGCTGTCTAGCTGACTTGCCTTCCCCAGATCCCTCTGTCCCAGGGAAGATGCACAGTGGGGCCCGGCCTCAGGCTCTCTCCCCAGGCCGCCCCTCCTGCTGGCCTGCACTGCCCTGGGGTGCACCCCTCGCCCCCCAGTCTGGGCACAGCTGGGCTCACCCAGCTGCTCTGTGACAACCCCCGCAGGGGCTGCCTGCGTTTCAGGCCTGCGCTCCCAGCCCTCAGCCCTGACACACCGCCCTGTTCCCAGGGGCCGCACTGCCCGGCGCTCAGCAGGGGCGCTCAAACATCTGAGTGCATCACTGGGTGAGGAGCTTCCCGAAGTGAGGATGAGGCTGGCCGGGGGGACCTGGCAGGCAGGGAGAGGCAAGGTCGAGGCTGGGGCTCGGGCCCCGGACGCCCTGGGACACACCACCAACCCAGAGTGCTGGCCCCTCAGCTCACCGAGTCTATACACGGGGCTCTGCTTGTGAAGGCTGGTTTGGAGCTGCAAGGGAGCTGTGTGTGAGGGGCGCTCAGAGGCCTGATGCAGGCGGAGGCCGCGGTCCCGCTCACCGCCCTGTCCCTGCGGATCTGGGGACACAGTGCACACGGGCAGTGGGGGCCTCCGCACCCGTCCCTCGGCGTGCTCGGCGCTCTGTCTGGCCGTGGGAGGGTGACACGGGGGCGGGCCCTCCTCTGGGCTTCCCTGGAGCCAGGCCCCTTCCCAGCGCTGGACGACAAATTCCCTCTAACTCTCAGGAGCTCTCCCCTGGTGGGCAGATCGCCACCCACCTGCAGAGCTAAGGCCCAGCGAGCCTGGACTTTGTCTCCAGGAGCCTGTCTCCTGACTAGAAACCCCGGAGACTGGAAGATGCCAGGCCTCCCCATGGTGAGGGCGTGACGCGCTGTAGCTCCCTGCGGTCCAGAGACTCAGTGAACAAGCAGCCGGCACGTCCGTCCGTAGGAGGACGGGGCACAGAGACCCCAACGCACATGCTGTGTGGTCCTCAGACCTGGGCGCTTCCGCCAGCCCCGCCACTCTGGGGGGCGGGGGAGGGCCCCCTAGGACAGCTGGCGAGAAGCAAGGGAGATGGGGCAAGATCTCCCTGAAGGCGATGTTTCAGGGGTGCTCCCAGACCCCCTTCTAAGATGCCTGGGCTGGGACAGGAGCCTGGAGGCACCCCTCTGGCCAGCCTGGTGGTCTCAGCAATCAGGGGCCCTGCTGGAGGGCAGGGCATGGCCTCGGGGCACCAGCTGCCGGATGGAGTGTGGCCGCTGCTCCTCCTGGACACCCGAGGTGCTCCGTGGCCCGCGCTCCTTCTCCGAGTGGACTAAGGTCTTCTCACGGAGCCACACTGCTCCCCTCCCCACACCCCAGAGGCCTGGAAGGGCAGCCTGCACTCCTGGGGCTTGCGAGGAGGGAAAAGCCAGGAACAACTGGAGATCACCTCTGTCCGGCGGAGGCCACACACAGTGAGAAAGCCACACAGGTCTGGATGGGGAGCCCTGCGCACCTCGTCTCTGCGCTGCAAAGTCACGAATGCGTCCCTCCTTTAACCTCCTCGGCAGCCCTACGAGGCAGCCCCCACTCTAAGTCCCAAAACACAGCCAAGCGGCTGGGCTCCAGCAGGGCTCCAAGGTCAGAGCTCCCAAGCAACCCGGGAAAGGCTTGAACCTGGGCCTCAGAGACCCTAAGACCTGGATGCCACGGCGATGCTCAGTAAGGAAGCAGAGCAAACATCCTGGTGCTGGGCTGTTTCCTCTTTGGAGGGCGGGTCATCCACTGCTCTGCCCCCACAAGGACTTCCTCCTCGCTTTGTTTTTGGGGAGGGGTCAGAAGTCTCCCCAAGGAATGCAGCACCAGCCCAGGCCTGGGTGTGGAGAGTGGGGGCCAGCTTCTTGCACTTCCCTCCCATAGCCTCCTGGGCCCTGACTAGGGTCCCAAATCTTCCTGAGTTAGGGAAGAGAAGGAGCCACTTTTTCAGGGATCTGGAGATGGGCAGCTAGCTGCCCTGTTAATTCCTCTCCGCCCACTTCTGCCACAGGCGTCTGACGGGGGTGCCAGCTTGGCGAAGGTGCACGAAGTCCCCTCGCAGTGGGAGCTGTTGCCTGTAGGAAAGTTCTTTATAGAAAGACCTCATCTCAGAACCAAGAAGCTGCAAAGAATGCATCATGCCTGCTATTATTTACTCCTGCACCTACGTCCAGAAAAGCCTGGAAGTCACTTACAGTAAAAACGGAACTAGATCCTGTGCTCTGGGGCGGCTTCGGCAAGGGATCAGGCCACCCCGAGGTTAGGGGTGCCCCCTGGAGATGGGACTTAACAGCCACATTCCCTGCTGGATCCAAAGAGGCACAAAAAGGGGTGCTGGAGGCTCTTGGGGAAGCCCTGTCTGGGGCCGAGAGCAGACCCTGAGACTAGGAATCGAACACAAGCAGCTCCTTTGAGCAGAAATTCCGGGCAGCATGGGGGAGGGGAGGGCTGTGGGAGGGGGCTCCACCCTGCTGGGGAGCTC
>NW_011494808.1:5842184-5852295 GCF_000754665.1 Bison bison bison
ATTCTCTGCCATCGGGCGGGAGTTGCTCCCAGGAGTGTCCATCACCCCCCCTCCAACCCCCCGCGTGTACCACACTCACCCCGCAGCCGCACAAAGCCTTGAGGCGGGTGGTGGGCCTGCTGTGTGAGCCACTGTGATGGCGGGCGGGCTGGGCCCGCACAGAGCAGGGCAGCAGCACCCCCCGGCCTGGAAGCAGGTGGATCAGACCTCAGGCCCAAAGAGCATCCCAAAGGAGAGGCTCCCCAGGAGGGAGGTGGGGAAGGGCCCAGAAAGGCCCACCCAAGTCCTGGTGCGCCAACCACAGACAGGACCGTCCTGCGGTGAGGTCTGGTCCCAGGCCACGTGCTCTAGAAGGGCAAGTGCCATCCGTACTTGTGTGTGCCTTGCCCTCCAGACCAGAGTGCCGCCACTTTACCTGATGATCAGGTGAGTCAGGGTCTGCAAGACGGACGAGGCCACCCTAAGACAGCCCTGCCAGCAGTAGAGGGCTGGGGCCCCGACTGTACACAAGGGACCCCTCAACTGTCTCTCACCGCTTGACCTGGCTCAAAAGCTTCCACCTCCAGGAAGCTCTCCCTGCTCTGACTGTCCCTGCTCTGACTGTTCTCTTTTACTCTGTCTTCTGGAGCGAAAGGTCTGATTTAAGGATAACAGCCCCTCTTCCTACAGAGACGCCCAAGGGCTCCTGCCTCCATCCTGCCTGGTCACCTACCCTCCTGAGGTGCAGGGTACTGTCTGGGGTTAAAAGAGCTGCCTTGGAGTCAGACTGCCCGTGTGTAAGGCCACTTGGTATCTATGCGACGTGGGGAAAGAGACTTACTCCTCTGAGACACGGGGCCCTTGTGCCGGCCTCAAGGAGGCCTTGGAAGGAATCAAAGAATTCACAAGGCAGAGACTCGGTATGGCCCTTGGTACAGAGTAAATGCTGAGTATCAGCTATAACAACGATGATGATAACGGTAATAAAGATCCCTAATCACAAACTACGGACTTCTCTGAAACCCAAAATTGAGGCTGAGGGAAGCCAAGTACCGAGCACACAGTCACACTGCTGCCTGGTGGTTAAGCAGGATTTAAACCGTACACACCTGGTTCCCAGTTCAGAGCATCACCCAGGTCTCTGGCCCTGCTTCCCCTCCAGGGCTGACCTCAAACCTCCCAACGCCGCCCATCCTGCATGTGTTCTGGGCCGGATGGTACCCTGAGCTCAAGGGGACTTGTTTACTAGGTCAGCAGTAGGCCAGGCCAGGTCAGTCCCTTCCCAGACGGGCCAGCATCTCTTCTCCCTGACGCCACGGCATGGGGCGCCGGGCCCAGAACGTCATGCTGGGTCTCGCTACTCGAAGTGCATTTGTGGCCTCTGCTACTCAGGAGTGTGGTCTGCAGCCCAGCGGCACCTGGGAGCCACACCTGCTGAACGAGAACCTGCACTTCAAGGGCCACCAGGTGCTCTGTGAGCTAGCCGCGGGGGAAGCAGGCTCTCGGTTCCTCTTGTCGGCAGGTCCGCCAGGGGACCTGCGTCCAAGTCCAGGGCCAGCTCTTCAGAAGCTAGTGCCACTGACCACACAGCCTGCGGGCGCCTCACTCACTCTTTTTCTGGCTCCGTTATCGCCTCTTATCTCTGTAACCTTTCATGCAATTCTTTTTCTAGAGCATCAGTCATTGAACCAGCAAAACTCTACAACATTTGGAGTTTTTACAAAAGAACCCACATCTTAGGTAGGCAACGTGAACTTAAGAGCCCAGAACGACTTTCTAGTTACACTCACTCGTTTTTGAGGGCTTATTACCTTCTACTCACTAGAAATACATTTACACGTCAGTGAACAACACGACACGTGCAAGCATCAGTTTGAAAATATCCAAATACCTGAAGCCATCTCCCCCCGCACATCCAGACCAGCCAACACAGGCCCCCTGCCCAGTCTCCCCGCCTCCCCTTTCTCTTGTTTCTGGCCCAGCGAGGTCAGTGCACGGGGTGGGGGAGGGGCAGCGGAGGGTCCCTCAGGGCAGCCCCCCTTTGCTTTCCCAGGGACCCTCCACCCTCGTCCTTCGGAGGCCTCGCTCGCCTGGGTGACCTCTCCCAGCTGGAGAGCCCTGCACTTCGCGCCGCTGTCTGCTGAGACGCCCGACTCCTCCTTGGCTCCCCTCGACCCCTCCACCCGGGGGAAGGTCCCCATGAGCAGGAGCCTCGTCTCAGTCACCTGGTGCCGGAGCCGCGCACAGGTCCCACCTGTGCATCATGACTGTAAGGGAGGAAGCACCTACTTGACGCATCCACAGCTGAAACCCCCAGACTGGATTGGGTGGTGAAGAGCCCCCTTACCAAGCCGGGTCCCTCCAGCCCAGGGTCGGCCCGTGGGCGCATGTGTCTGCGCGTCCGTGCTAGTGCGCCTGCGCGGCAGGGCGAGGGCACATGCGTGTATGAGCATATGCGGGAGTCTGTGCGTGCGTGCGTCTGTGCGTGCGTGCGTCTGTGCGTGCGTGGCGGCGCGGGGTGGGCGGGGCCTCTCACCGTGGTGTACTTGCCCAGCTGGCAGAGCGAGGGGAAGGTTTCCTGGTGAGCCTTGCGGATCTTCTCGGTGAGGTCGTCCAGCTCTGCCGTCATCTCGTAGCTCTCCGTGCACTCCTGCTTCGAAGGCTCTTTCTTCTTCTTGTTTCTGTCATTCCTGACGGCTGTGGACGAGAGAGCAGACAGACAGAGCGGGGTCACCAGAGGCCGGGCTGTGCCGCCGCGTGGTGCCCGGTGTGGGGCCGGGGAAGGCGGTCGGCACAGCACAGCGTCCCCGGAAAACAGGCGGCGGCCGGCGGACAGCGGCGCGCCGGTTCCTGAGGAGAGCTCAGCTCACCCACAAGGGGGGCCTGTTTGTTTGGACGGAACCTCCCGTGTGCACTGGTTCCTCGAAGACTTTCCGGGCATGTTCCCCCCAGTTCGGGAGGGGGTGGCCCGAGGGGCGCGCCAAGAAAACCCCTCTTGCTTGGGACACACATCCCGGAATGGAGCCAGGGATTCCTAGCTAGGCCTTTCGGTTCACTTTTTTTGCTTTTCAGTTTTCTGAATTAACTGGCAGTTTCGAAGAGATTCATCTTCAAGAGGATGGGATATGGGGTTTTTGTCCCGTCGTGTGTTTCTGCTTCGTTAACTTTCTGTGTTAATCACAGTCCTTTCTGTGACGTTTTTAAAAGTAATAACGCATGTGTCAGGAGCCCTCGGCCTGGGAAGCTGTCCGTTCATTCATCCCTTACCTGCCCTGCAGCCCTTGTCCCCTCGCCTTGTCTGGCAGCGGACCTCATGCAGCACAGCCGTGGCCTCTGCTCTGGGTGGTACCCCTACAGCACAGCCTCCCTGACGGCTCAGAGCCGAGGGCCACTCAGAGCTCTGGCGAGGGTCTCCTGGGGAAGAAAACTGGGACCCAGGGAGGCAGACAGCAGAAACCAGACCATGCAACTCCCCCCATGCTGCCGAGGGACCCAGGGGTGCCAGGCTGGACACCACCTGCTGGATCTGCCACCACCCTGGCCTGGGAGTCTGTGCTGCAAACGACCCAGGGCATAATCTGATCCCTCCTAAGAGGATTCAGCCTGGACCTCCTTGAAAACCCCCAGGGGATCTGACAGCCAGCAGCTTCCCAGGTTGGGGTCTACACTGTGAGGACCCCAAAGCTGCCTGGGAGCTGAGGGCAGAGTGAAAGCAAGGCACCAGCATAGGGAGAGGAGAAAAGGTGGAAAGAAAGAAATTGGAAGGGCGGCGGGGAGATGGGGAAAAGGGGGGGGTGTGGTGGTACTGAAAACCTCAGATCTGTAAGAGCACCTCATGCCTGGAGTCGGGGGAGTACTTCTGAGTGCCTTCAGATCCTACTGGGAGCTGTGTCCACAGTATGCCACTTGATCCCCTGGCCAGGTAGGCAATTTTAAACCCATTTTACAGATGAGGAAACAGAGCCTCAGTGAGTCTAAGGTATGTGCCCATGACTACGCAGCTGGTAAGTCCCTTCTTCTCTATTTGCTTGTTCCTAACAAAATAAACACATTTGAAAAAACTTCTCCAAGCGATTTTCTTTTCCAGGACTCTGAAATGTCACTGTTCTTTGGCTCAGAACGTTTCCAGGTCTAGGACAAGGAAGTGAAGACAATTGGGGTATCTAATCCTCACAGGAAGGCAGACTGTGTGCCCAGACCACTCCCACAGGTGGCAGACACAGGGGAGGAGAGTGTGGTTTAAAGCAGGGAGAGTGCAAAAGTAAAAAACCAATTTGTTTTAAAATTGCATCCCCCTCCCCCCCAAAAAAACAAACCCTTAGGAATAAACCTGACCAAGTTGACAAAAGACTTACATGCTAAGAACTATAAAACATTAATAAAGGAAACGGAAGATGATTCAAAGAAATGGAAAGACATCCCATGCTCCTGGATCAGAATTAATATTGTTAAAATGGCTATGCTACCCAAAGCAATCCAGAGACTCAATGTGATCCCCATCAAGTCACCCATGACATTTTTCACAGAATGAAAGCAAATAATCCTAAAATTTATATGGAACCATAGAAGACCCAGAATTGTCAAAGCAATCCTGAGGAAGAACAAAACAGGAGGCACAGCCCTCCCAGACTGCCGACAGCACTACGAAGCTAGAGCGATCAAAATGGCATGGCACCGGCACAGACAGAGATACAGACCATCAGGACAGGATAGCCAGCACAGAAATAAACACACTCACCTAAACACCACTTGACTCTTCAACAAAGAAGGCAAGAATATACAATGGGGAGAAGACGATCGCTTTTGCAACTCATACTGGAAAAGTTGAGACAGCTGCATGTAAATCAGTGAAGTCAGAACACACCTCACACCACACACAAAAAGAAACTCAACACGGCTTAAAGGCTTAAATGTAAGACGTGACACCATAAAGCCAGAAGAGAACATAGCAAAACATTCTCTGACATAAATCACACCTGCATTTCCTTAGGTCAGTCTCCCAAGGCAATAGAAATAAAAGCAAAAATAAATGGGCTCTAATCAAATTTACAAGCTTTTATACAGCAAAGGAAACCATAAACAAAATGAAAAGACAATCTATGGACTGGGATAAAATATTTGCAAATGATATGACCGACCGACAAGGGCTTCATTTCTAAAATATACAAGCATCTCTAACAATAACAAAAAGGACAGTCCAATCAAAAAATGGGCAGAAGACCTAAATAGACATTTCTTCAAAGAAGAAATACAAATGGCTAACAGGAACAATGAAAAAATGCTCAACATCACGAAGTATTAGAGAAAACGACAATGAGGTGCCCCCTGACACCGGTTAGAATGTCCATTGTCTAAAAGTCTACAAATAACAAATGCTGGAGAGGGTGTGGAGAAAAGGGAACCCCGCTACACTGTTGGTGGGAAAAAAACTGGTGTAGCCACCATGACAAACAGCATGGAGGTTCTTCAAAAAATAGAACTGCCAAATGATCCAGCAATCCCACTCCTGGGCATATATCTGAAGAAAACTCGACTTCAAAAAGATGAATGCACTCCTGTGTTTGTTGTTGTTTGTTGTTTTAATTGCTAAGTTGTGTTCAACTCTTTTGGGACCCCATGGGCTTGTAGCCTGCCAGGCTCTTCTGTCCATGGGATTTCCCAATCAAGAATACTGGAATGGGTTGCCATTTCCTTCTTTCCTGCTGCTGCTAAGTCGCTTCAGTCATGTCCGACTCTGTGCAACCCCATAGACGGCAGCCCACTAGGCTCCTCTGTCCCTGGGATTCTCCAGGCAAGAATACTGGAGTGAGTTGCCATTTCCTTCTCCAATGCATGAAAGTGAAAAGTGAAAGTGAAGTCACTTAGTCGTGCCTGACTCTTAGTGACCCCATGGACTGGAGCCTACCAGGCTCCTCCGTCCATGGGATTTTCCAGGCAAGAGTACTGGAGTGGGGTGCCAATGCCTTCTCCGTCCCTTCTTCCCTACCCAGGATCAAACCCACACCTTCTGCATTGGCAGGGGGTTTCTTTACCACTGAGACACCCGGGAAGCCCTACGTTCATAGCAGCGCTATTCACAATAGCCAAGACATGGGCTTCCCTGGTGGCTCAGCTGGTAAAGAATCCACCCGCCATGCGGGAGACCTGGTTTTGATCCCTGGGTTGGAAAGATCCCCTGGAGAAGGGAAAGGCTACCCACTCCAGTATTCTGGCCTGGAGAACTGTACAGTCCATGGGGTCACAAAGAGTTGGACATGACTTAGGGACTTTAACTTTCACTTTTCAAGACATGGAAGCAACCTGAATGACTATCAACAGATGAATGGATAAAGATGTGGTACATACATACAATGGATTACTGCTCAGCCATAAAAAGGAACGAAACTGGGTCATTTGTAGAGAGGTGGATGGACCAAGACATTATCATACTAAGTGAAGGAAGTCAGGTGGGGAAAGACAAACACCGTATGATATCACTTACATGTGGAGTCTAACATATGACACATGAGGCCTTATCTATGCAGCAGAAATGGACCCACAGACAAAGAAACAGATCTGTGGTTGCTAAGGGGGAAAGGAGGTGGGAGAGGGAAGGATCGGGAGTTTGGGGTTAGTAGATGCAAACTATAATGTATAGGATGGATAAACACGAGGCCTTACTGTATACACAGGGAACTCTATTCAATATCCTATGATAAAGTATATGGAAAAGAACGTGAAAAAGAAAGTGTATACATACATGTATACCCAAATCAACTTGCTGCACAGCAGAAATTAACACCACCTTATAAATTAACTACAATAAATTAGAGTAGGGAGAATGCGGAGAAAACAGTCAACACAGGAGAGCCAAGGGTCACCCGGGTTTGAGGGGGAGCCCATGGCCTGAGGTCCTATGTGAACACTGGGCTCCGTGGGCAGGTTGTCGGCATGTGCCCCCTGCCCCCTCCTGGCCCTGCTGAGAACATTCTCCTTCAGCTAACACGAAAGTCCTACCTAAGCAAGATGGTCTTCTGACAGAATGGTCTGGCATGAGAAAAACAGTTTGGTAGATCCTCAAAAAAAACGCATCCAGCAACTCTACTGCTTGGTGGACATGCCAGAGAACAGAAAATACACGTCTGTGCAAACCTACACCCAAACATTCACAGCAGTGTGATTCTTAACAGCCCAGAAGTGGAAATCACCCACCTGCCCATCCACTGATGAATGGATAAACAAAACCGGTCTGTATACAGTGGAGTATTAACGGGCACAAAAAGGCACAGGATTCAGACACACGTGACAACACGGATGAACGTTGGCAACATGATGCTCAGTGAAAGAAGCGGACCTTCTTTTCTATTCCTGTGGTTCTGATCCTATGGGATGTTTGGAGTAAGCTGATCCATACAAAGCCAGTTGGTGGTTGCCAAAGGCTGGGGTGAGGGTGGGGGGATGGGAAGTGACTGCAGGTGGGCCCAGGGTTTCTTCTGGGGAGATGAAGAAATAGAGGAAAACAACAGAATGGGAAAGACTAGAGATCTCTTCAAGAAAATTAGAGATACTAAGGGAACATTTCATGCAAAGATGGGCTTGATAAAGGGCAGAAATGGTATGGACCTAACAGAAGCAGAAGATATTAAGAAGAGGTGGCAAGAATACACAGAAGAACTGTACAAAAAAGATCTTCATGACCCAGATAATCACGATGGTGCGATCACTGACCTACAGCCAGACATCCTGGAATGTGAAGTCAAGTGGGCCTTAGAAAGCATCACTATGAACAAAGCTAGTGGAGGTGATGGAATTCCAGTTGAGCTATTTCAAATCCTGAAAGATGATGCTGTGAAAGTGCTGCACTCAAAATGCCAGCAAATTTGGAAAACTCAGCAGTGGCCACAGGACTGGAAAAGGTCAGTTTTCATTCCAATTCCAAAGAAAGGCAATGCCAAAGAATGCTCAAACTACCGCAAAATTGCACTCATCTCACATGCTAGTAAAGTAATGCTCAAACTTCTCCAAGCCAGGCTTCAGCAATATGTGAACTGTGAACTTCCTGATGTTCAAGCTGGTTTTAGAAAAGGCAGAGGAACCAGAGATCAAATTGCCAACATCCACTGGATCATGGAAAAAGAAACAGAGTTCCAGAAAAACATCTATTTCTGCTTTATTGACTATGCCAAAGCCTTTGACTGTGTGGATCACAACAAACTGTGGAAAATTCTGAAAGAGATGGGAATACCAGACCACCTGATCTGCCTCTTGAGAAATCTGTATTCAGGTCAGGAAGCAACAGTTAGAACTGGACATGGTACAACAGACTGGTTCCAAATAGGAAAAGGAGTACGTCAAGGCTGTATATTGTCACCCTGCTTATTTGACTTATATGCAGAGTACATCATGAGAAACGCTGGACTGGAAGAAACACAAGCTGGAATCAAGATTGTCAGGAGAAATATCAATAACCTCAGATATGCAGATGACACCACCCTTATGGCAGAAAGTGAAGAGGAACTCAAAAACCTCTTGATGAAAGTGAAAGTGGAGAGTAAAAAAGTTGGCTTAAAGCTCAACGTTCAGAAAACGAAGATCATGGCATCCGGTCCCATCACTTCATGGGAAATAGATGGGGAAACAATGGAAACAGTGTCAGACTGTATTTTTCTGGGCTCCAAAATCACTGCAGATGGTGACTGCAGCAATGAAATTAAAAGATGCTTACTCCTTCGAAGGAAAGTTATGTCCAACCTAGATAGCATATTCAAAAGCAGAGAAATTACTTTGCCAACAAAGGTCCATCTAGTCAAGGCTATGGTTTTTCCTGTGGTCATGTATGGATGTGAGAATTGGACTGTGAAGAAGGCTGAGCGCCAAAGAATTGATGCTTTTGAACTGTGGTATTGGAGAAGACTCTTGAGAGTCCCTTGGACTGCAAGGAGATCCAACCAGTCCATTCTGAAGGAGATCAGCCCTGGGATTTCCCTGGAAGGAATGATGCTGAAGCTGAAACTCCAGTCCTTTGGCCACCTGATGCGAAGAACTGACTCATTGGAAAAGACCCTGATGCTGGGAAAGATTGAAGGCGGGAGGAGAAGGGGACAACAGAGGATGAGATGGTTGGATGGCATCACCGACTCAATGGACCTGAGTCTGAGTAAGCTGTGGGAGTTGGTGATGGACAGGGAGGCCTGGCGTGCTGCAGTCCTCGGGGTCACAAAGAGTCGGACACGACTGAGCGACTGAACTGAACTGAAGGCCGTGCAACCACGTGAATGTGTTACAGATCACCGGACTGCACACTTTAAAGCAGGGCCCCCAACCTCCAGATCTAATGCCTGATGATCGAGGCGGAGCTGACGTCACAATAATAGAACAAAGTGCACAATAAACGTAAGGCGCGTGAATCCCAAAGCCACCCCAGCCCGCTCTGGTCCGTGAGAAAATCGTCTTCCTCAAAACTGGTCCCTGGTGCCAAAAAGGCTGGGGACCGCTGCTTTAAAATGATGAGTATTACGTGACTTACATCTTAAAACAACAAGGGCCAACAGCAAAAGCCCAAAGCCCACCAGGGCACAGCCGCCCAGCGCTCGGGCCTACTCTGGCCACGACGGCACCTGGACCGCCTGACTTAGCCACAGCAGCAACACTGCTCACTGACGGCTCAGTGAGAGCCAGACCCTGCCTCAAGGAGCTCAGTAAACTCCACAGCGAACCGGGGTGCTGGGTGTTCTGATTCCGGGTCTACAATCTAGACACTGGAGGCCCCGGGTCACCCTGTATGCAAATCATCAGGATGTGAGCAGAACATACAGAAAAGTAAAGAGGGGCCACGTGCACTGCCCACAGCCCCGAGGCCGTCTCTCCACCCGCGGCCCCCAGAACATGAAGCTCCGCGGAGCAGTCACAGTGCTAGAGGGTCACCTGGGTGGAGGGGGCCAGCCCTGAGCACCCGCTCCCCGCCAGGAAGCAGAGGTGAGGCGGGAAGGGGACCCCGTGAGCTGGGCAGGGAGGCGGTGTTGCTCATTTTGAGGCCAGAGCTCCGCTTGCTGTGCTCAGGGTCCAGGCCTGGGCATGCTCAGTGGCTGTCTGGTGGCCAAGGGACCACGAGTTGACCTCCGTTCCCTTCCAGATGGCTTGTGCCCCCCCCAAG
>NW_011494808.1:5852583-5852912 GCF_000754665.1 Bison bison bison
CCCCCCTCCCCGTATCGCCATCACCAGAGGACTCCTGGGACTACCGCAGACTTCTCTGCAGCTGCACCACGCAGCCCCCCACCCTGGTGACAATGCCCCTATTACGGAGAGGCTCCTACGGTGATGGACGGGTTTTCTAAACATCTGCTCCAGCAGCTCGCTCTGCTCAATGGTTCTGAAGTGCTGTGGAATGAGACGTGGTGTCTGGGCCAGGCGTGCGGATGGCTGCCAAAACCACCAGCAGCGGGGGACGAAGCAGTGCGGAGCTGGGGGCGCTGGCTCCATCCCCCCTCGGGCTCACGTCAGCGGTGGCTGGGGTGGAGAAGAAG
>NW_011494808.1:5853012-5858598 GCF_000754665.1 Bison bison bison
CGGGCAGCGGCACCACATGAGCAGGTGGACCGCTGCTTTGTCCATCCATTCATCCATTTGCCAAATATTATATGAGTGCCCACCCTGTGCCATCTGCTGGGGGCAGTGAGGTGGGAAGCACACAAGCCCCCTGCTTCCACGGCACTCACTTGTGGTGGGAGACACACGGTCATCTGGTAACAGTGACAGAGGCAGGGCTGTTGGCATCACTGTCACTACACGTGCTGTCCCTCGAGCGAGAGTTACCACAAGGCTGTGATGTTAGTACAACTTCCACAGCAGCTACGGGCACTCCTGAAGCCCTCTGTTCACATCAGATCACTCAGTTCCACGGCCGCCTGACAGGGAAGTGTCATCATCATGCCCATTTTGCAGATGAGAAAAGCGAGGCACAGAAATGTAAATAACCTGCCCCATCCTATACTTGATGTGGAGGGGGTTTGGAATTCAGAAATCCTGGCTCCAGGGCCCTCAGCTGTGTGTGTCACACTCATACGTGATGCTATGATATGGTGAGTGTCATAAAAGAGGCTGCAGGAGCACTGAGTGTTACTGGGTATGTGTGTGTGTGTGCATGTGTGTAGGGGGCAGTGTGTGTGTGTGTGTGTGTGTGTGTGTATGGGAGGGAGTGGTGTGTCTGTGTGTGTTTAGGGGGGCAGTGTGTGTACGTGTGCATGTGTGTGTATGAGTGCGTGTATGCGGGGAGTGGTGTGTGTGTATGTGTGTGTTTAGGGGGGCAGTGTGTGTGTGTGTGCATGTGTGTGTATGCGTGTGTGTGTGGGGGAGTGGTGTGTGTGGGTGTGTGTGTATGGGGGACAGTGTGTGTGTGTGTGTGTGTGTGTGTGTGCATGCGTGCACAGGGGGCGGTTGGGGAGGAGGTCCTGGATCAGGCACTGATGCTGGAGAAAGGGGAGAATGAGAGGAGGGAAGGCCGGGCTGGTGGGGGAGACCCATGAGTCTCTGCTCTCCAAGTCTGGGGTGGGGGGCTCAGGCCCACAGGGAGCCTGCGATGTGTGACGTTTGGTCTCTTCTTTCACTCCCACTGCAACTGGCTGGCACATGTGTCAGCCCTGTGACGTGCCAGGGAACAGGCATGGTACATCCGTCAGAGGGCTGGGGGTGGGGGGCCCCTGCCGTCACCTCTGCCTCAGCGCCTCCATCCTGTTGTGGGGGGACAGGCAGTGTCTCGTATGGCCCCCCGCCCCAGGCTGTGAGCCTCTGGAAGGCGAGGGCTGGCGTTTACCTGTCTGTGTGTCTACAGGGCTCGATGCCCGCTTGGTCCACGGTGAAGGGTGAGCGTGGGGTGCATGCGGGCTGTCGGCTGTCAGGACCCAACGGCGGCACACAGAACCTGCCTGAGCCTGCTTCTTCCCCTAATTCAAGGTCTCACCCTTGCCTCCCGGCGCGCAGGGCAGTCATGGCCACCCTCGGCCCCAACAGTGCGGCTGATAGAGCAGCGGACGTGCAGAGGGTTGTGAGCGTGATTTACACGCCTGGCAGAGCCTGGCCCCGTGTGGCAAAACGCTTCTTGGACGAAAGGAGCTCCATAAAATATCAAGTATTCTCCTTGTGAGGGCTAAGTGCCACAAATCAGATTCGGTGGCATAAAAGTAACATATTTATGATCCACTATCATATTGCAAATGAAATGAATGTAATAAAAATGTCACTTATACAAATACCTCTGATGTACGGATCTCGACCTATGAATATGAAAACAGACACCCAAGCACTTTTATTTGAATGTCTAATCATGAAAATAAATGAAGTCGTGTTCATTTCAATGTGTGCACTTGTGCATGTATCTGGAATATTGATTCCTAGGCACACAATAAAAATGTAATCCAGGAAACATGCAAAAGGGAAGAGATTTCACTTGGACTCAGGAGAAGATGAAACAACACTTTGCTAGAAATTCTTTCACATCAAAAATAAAATAGGAAAGGAAAATATAATCAACAGTTTCTGTCCATTAAAATCCTCTAGATTCAGTCTAGTGAAGGAGGCATAATGGTCTGTTTATTCTTGTTTGAATATTAAAGTCTGGAGTCCCTTCATCCTGACTCTTCACCTCCTTAACTAACTGCACAAATAACGAGCCTCAGCCGGTGATGACAGCTGTCTGGTGGCCATGAGCAGGGGAGGGTCTGTAACTAACATACCGCTATACTTGACAGAAAACCCCAAAAACATAGTTTCATCTTAGTTTAAAAACCATTTGCTGAACTAATTATGTAGATGAACCACCCATGGACTTGAAGGCAGGTGGATTTGTAACTAACAGGAAATACTCGGAAATACTTCCCCATTATTTCAGGATTTGGGATTCTTTCTCAAGCAATTAACAGAGCAGGTCCCAGTGTGGCCTTGGGCGGGGTTGGGGTGAGGGGAACACATAGCCCCAGGGTCAGGACCCCCTGGGTGGTGGGGACGGCGCCTTTCTCCCAGTATTGCAGGCGCCATGGAGGCACGCGTAGAAACTGGAACAAAGACACAGAGAAAGGAACTTAGAGGATGAGGCCGCGGCTACACTGTCTCGCCGCAAACACGACACGTGCCCTTTGGACCAGTCTGAGGACAGGACGCCCATGAGTGTCTGTTAAATGAATACAGCCCTGGTGGCTTCCCTGGTGGCTCTGTGCTAAGAGCTCAGGCCTGGCATGTGCTTAATCGAGTCTGACTCTTTGCGATCCCAAGGACTGTAGCCCACCAGGCTCCTCTGCCCATGGGATTTTCCAGGCAAAGAAGACTGGAGTGGGTTGCCATTTCCTTCTCCACGGGATCTTCCCGACCCAGGGATTGAACCTGCCTCTCTTGTATCTCCTGCCTTGGCAGGTGGATTCTTTATGGCTGAACCACCAGGAACCTGCGTGTCAATTCAGGAGACAAGGGTTTGATCCCTGGGCCGGGAAGATCCCACGTGCCTCAGGGCAACTAACCCTGTGTGTGCAGCGCAACCACGGGGCCTGCACTCTAGAGCCTCTGCTCTGCAACCAGAGATGGCGCCGCAATTAGACATTCACTCCGCAACTAGGGAGGAGCTACTGCTCACCGCCAGCTAGAGCAAGCCCGCCCAGTAATGAATACCCCGCACAGCCAGAAGTTACAACAACAACAAAATGAACACAGCCCTGTGCTAGGACCTTGCTTTGAGGGTTTCAAAACGGAGGTCAAAACAGCATCCTCCAGGGGCCGTTCCAGTGAGCCACGAGGCAGCATCCGAGGGCGTTGCAGGCCCTGCACAAGGGCAAAGCCTCAGGAATGGCCGGCGCTCACAGTGACCGGGCATGGAGCATACTTAGAATTTTTGGAGAATATTAAATATGCAGGTCTTGGTGGGGAGGGAGAATAGTCTGGATATAGCATTTGGAGAGTTTAACCGGGATCTACCAGCCTCGCTCAGCTTCTTCAAGTTATCCCAAGGACTTACAGAAAATCCTCGAATAGCTGAATAACAGAAGATCCAAATACTTCTGTTAAAGTGGTACCTTCGCCTAATAAAACTTTCCAAGCGATTTTAAACGCACTTCCCTCTCCCTGGCCGCTTTCAGTCATGCAGCGCTGACGTCTTAAGGGAGCCCTGCTCCTCCCGCCTCACACCCCCAAGCCCTTCCCTGCCGTGTCTGGGCGGGCAGGTGGGCAGCCGGGTGCGGCCGCCTGTCTCTCCGGTGGGCCCAGTGCGGTGGGCACCCTTGCACGCCAGGAGACTGGAGCTTGCTGGCTCTGCTGGAAGGGACAAAGCCTTTCCTCTGGAGAAGAATCTTGGATGAACTACAGCAAATAACTTACATTTAACTCCGGAAACAAACCCTCCTGCCTGACGCATGAAAGACAGCCCTCGGCCAGGAGCAGTGGAGAAAGTGCAGGCGGCCTCTGGGGGGCGCTACCGGGGCCCTCCTCTGCCCCCGCCTCTGGCAGCAAGGGACCTCTCTGCCAGGGTGGCTCCCAAAGCCCTGTCCACTGGAGGCGCTGTTTCCCCTGAGCGCCATCCAGCATCATCAGGGCTGAGATGAAGGATTTTACTGATGCTATTAAATTGGATGCTAGGACTGCCCTGTTGGTGCAGCGGCTGAGGTTCAGTCTCTCTCGGGGAAGATTCCACACGCCGCGGAACCACTAAGACCATGCGCGACACCAACTGAGTTCACGCCCCACAACTACCGAAGCCCTTAGGTCTGGTGCTTTGCAACGAGAAGCCGCCGCGCTGAGAAGCATGAGTACTCCAACGAGAGACCAGTCCCCGCTTGCCGCAACTAGGGAAAAACCCACCGTGAAGACCCAGCATGGCCAAAAATAAATAAGTAAAATTATATTTTAAAATGGGATGCTAAAAAATGGACACTGAAGACATTGTGCCTGGCCATCTGCCTTTAAATCAGGAGTAAACTCACACCCACTGCATGATCAACGCACCTCATCTGTTAGAACCTCCAGTTTAGGAAAGGACAGTTCAGCGTCCACTTCCAGGAGCCAGTTTCATGGGCAGGACATGCCTTGCTGTATAAGCAGAAGTTAGCTCTACCGAGCTCAACCTGCCCTCGTCTGCTGAAAGGCTGCTAAGTGGGTTTCTCTGACTTGGTAAAACTGCAGGGAGTTTGAGAGTCAGGAATCCAGAGTCTTAAAATAAGGACCATGTATCCAGAGTGACAGGACTGAGCAGAAGTGCTGGTACTTCCCTTTAGATTTTTTTTCACATGAAGACTTTAAGGCAATATCTGATGCTGGGGGGTGGGGGGTGGGGTTAGGAGGCGGGATCTTCAAATAACAAGAAGAAATTTCTCAGCAGACTGTTTCAGAGAAGCCTGTATTCTGCTCTGTGTCCCATACATTCTTCACAGCAAGTTACAGGCTGTCAAATATGAAACGACACTCTCCATGAAGATTTGTATGGAAATAGAAAAGACCTCAAATAGCCAAAGCAATCTTGAGAAAGAAGAATGAAGCTGGAAGAATCAACCTGCCTGACCTCAGGCTGTACTACAAAGCTACAGTAATCAAGACAGTATGGTACTGGCACAAAAATAGGAATATACATCAGCGGAACAGGGTAGAAAGTTCAGAGGTAAACCCATGAACCCATGGTCACTTATTCTGTGACAAAGGAGGTAAGATTATACAATGGAGAAAAGAAAGTCTCTTCACTAAGTGCTGCTGGGAAAACTGGACAGCTACATATATGAGAATGAAACTAGAGCACTCCCTAACACCATACACAAAAATAAACTCACAACGGATTAAAGACCTAAATGTAAGCCCACACACTGTAAAATTCTTAGGGGAAAACACAGAACACTGTATGACATAAATCACAGCAAGATCTTTTTTGATGCACCTCCTAGAATATGAAAATAAAAACAAAAATAAACAAATGGGATCTGATTAAACTTAAAAGCTTTTGTACAGCAAAGTAAACCATAAACAAAACAAAAACACAGCCCTCAGAATGGAAGAAAGCATTTATAAATGAAGCAATCAACAAGGGATTAATCTCCAAAATATACAAACAGCTGAGGCAGCTCCATATCAGAAAACACAACTGAATACAAAAAATGGGCATTAGACCTAAACAGATGTTTCTTCAAAGAA
>NW_011494808.1:5858698-5858774 GCF_000754665.1 Bison bison bison
TATACACATCTGTGTGTGTGTGTGTGTGTGTGTATGGGAGGGAGTGGTGTGTCTGTGTGTGTTTAGGGGGGCAGTG
>NW_011494808.1:5858874-5860986 GCF_000754665.1 Bison bison bison
GATGGCCAAAAGGTACACGAAAAGATGGTCAACATCACTAATTACTGAAGAAGTGCAAATCGAAACCACAGTGAGGTACCGCCTCACACCAGTCAGAGTGGCATCATCAAAATGTCTATAGACAATAAATGCTGGAGAGGGTGTGCAGAGAAGGGAACCCTCCTATACTGTTGGTGGGAATCTAAATTGCTGCAGCCACTATGGAGAACAGCATGGAGGTTCCTTAAAAAACTAAAAATAGAGCTGCCCCATGACCCAGCAATCCCACTCCTGGGCATGTATCCAGAGAAAAGTCTATTTAGAAAAGATACATGCACGCGAATGTTCACTGCAGCACTACTTACAACAGCCAAGACATGAAAGCGACCTGAACTTCCATAGGCAGAGGAATGGATAAAGAAGATGTGGTACATATATAACAGAATACTATTTAGCCCTAAAAAGAACAAAATAATGCCATTTGCAGCAACATGGATGAACCCAGAGATTGTTATACTGAGGTCAGACACAGAAAGATAAATATCATATGACATCGGTCATATATGCCGGAATCTTTTTTTTTTTTTTTTAAAGTACAAATGAACTTATTTACAAAACAGAAGTAAAGTCATAGTCACAGAAAACAAACTTATGGTTATTTATGTGGATGGAGAGGGGAGGGATAAATTAGGAGACTGGGATTGACATCTACACACTACGATGTATAAAACAGGTAACTAACAAGAATCTGTCGGTTCACACAGGGAACTCTATTGAATGCTCTGTTAGTGGCCTATGTGGAAAAATGTGTATATGCATAGCTGAACCAGGGCTTCCCTGCTGGCTCACTGGTCAACAATCTGCCTGCCAAGTAGGAGACACGAGTTCGACCCCTGCGTCAGGAAGATCCCCTGGAGAAGGAAGTGGCAGCCCACTCCAGGATTCTTGCCTGGGAAATCTCATGGACAGAGGACCTGATGGGCTAGAGTACATGGAGTCACGAAAGAGTTGGACACGACTGAGAGACTAAACAACAGCAACGGAATCACTCTGCTGTGCACCTGAAATTAACAGAACATTGCAAGTCAACTATACCCCAAGAAATTCTTCTTAAAAAGGATGAGTTCTAATGACCAAAAATTTCATTCCTCTGGTCCCCTAAACCCAATTCATTTTCAGAAAATGAATTTCCGTTCTTGTTGACATTCTCCTGTTTTCCCTCCTAAAACATTTTATAAAACAGAAACCAGGTCCTTCGCCTGGGGAAAGTGCTGAGATGCAGCCTCAGGGACTGCCCTGCAGGCATGGGACCCCTGACAAGCCCTCAGGGCCAGGGCGGGGGTGCAGCGTGGGAAGGGCAGCGGCCCCACCCTTTGGCTCTCCCCCTGCAGACCCCCTCTGCACCCTGACACCTCAGCGCCTCCATCCAGAGGTGGAGGCTGTTCCCAGCCCCTGCATCTGGGCTGGCCCACGACGCACTCCAACCAACAGAGCCCAGCTGGAGTTGAGCTGCGCCAGCCTCGGTGTGGAGAGCACCGTCACTGCGGGAACAGGCCAGGCCAGCCTGCTTTTGGAAGAGGGACAGCAGCCCAGGTGGGATGTTCCCAGATCAACCGAGAGCCCTGAACCTGGGAGGGTGTTCCAGCAAGACTGGGGGCAGGGGTAAGTTGGGAGACTGGGCTTAACATATACACACTATTATACATAAAATAAATAACGGGTAAGAACCTACTGCATAGCACTGTTTATAATAGCCAGGACATGGAAGCAACCTAGAGGTCCATCCGCAGACAAATGGATAAGAAAGATGTGGTACATATATACAATGGAGTATTACTCAGCCATTAAAAAGAATACATTTGAATCAGTTCTAATGAGGTGGATGAAACCAGAGCCTATTATACAGAGTAAGTCAGAAAGAAAAACACCAATACAGTATACTAACACATATATATGGAATTTAGAAAGATGGTAACGATGACCCTATATGCGAAACAGCAAAAGAGACACAGATGTATAGAACAGACTTTTGGATTCTGTGGAAGAGGGCAAGGGTGGGATGATTTTGGAGAATGGCATTGAAACATGTATATTATCATATGTGAAACAGATCGCCAGTCCAGGTTTGATGCA
>NW_011494808.1:5861333-5864589 GCF_000754665.1 Bison bison bison
CAAAAAACAAAAAAACCCTTCTTTCCCAAAGGACTTTCTTCCCAAAACACACTGGGGGGATCCGGCCCATGGGCTGAAGTTGGCAGAACCACGCTCTAAGAACATGCCCTTGATTTATAAGAAGTTGTTTGCACGATAAATCCAAATTAGGGAAGAAAGTATTTTTAACAAACAGAAAGGGCTTAACTCCCACTCTCCCACGTTTGTTTTTCCCTTTGATTTCAGTGATCAGGCCACAGGGTGGACATCAACTGCTTTTTCTGCCCTGCACCAAAGCCCCACATCCCCACAGACTCTCTTCTGGAGACCCTCCTTCCCATCTCCCCACCGCCCCTGACTGTGACACACATCCAGGCCCTGGCTGAGAGCTAGAGGTGGACTCTTCCCCTCACCACACATAGAATAAAAAGCCGGACTTCAGCACAGTGGTGAAGAATCTACCTATCAATGCAGGAGATACGGGTTCAATTCCTGGGTCCAGAAGATCCCCTGGAGGAGGGCAGGGCATGGCTACCCACTCCAGTGTTCTTGCCTGGAAAACCCCATGGACAGAGGAGCCTGGCGTGCTACACTCCATGGGGTCGCAAAGAGTCAGACATGACTGAAGCGATGGAGCAGGCACATACACCCCCTCCTCCCCAGACAGCAGCGGGGTCAGTGGAGCAGGAGGTGAGGGGCAGGGCAGGGGAAACCCTCCTGGGGAGGGAACACCTGAGCGGAGAGCAGTGAAGTAGGTGGAGAACCTCCCAGGCCTTGGGGAAGGGTGAGCACCCCAGAAGTGGAAAGACTCGGGGGTCTGAAGTCCTCATGTTCTGGGAGGTGTTCTAGGGATGTGAGGGGGTTCCAACTCTCACAAGGCCTCTGAACAAAGCTTGCAAACCCACCCGGTGCAGTGACGCCCAAGGCCGATGCCTAGAAGTGCATCAGGCAGACATGCGCCAAAGGCCTCCAGGCACAGCCCTTGCTGAGGGTGGGAGCCTGGATACACGAGACGCGATCGATCAGTGCAGCACGCTCACTGCTCCACAGTCTCAGGAAGCAACACCTCAGATGATCTTGGGGGGGGGGGGGTCTCCTCCCAAATCCTTATTCTTCTTTAATTTCTATTCAGAGAGTCTCCAAAGTTGTTGCATTCCCCTCTGCCCTTTTGCAAGATGGCCTATTCAAAAAGGGAGTCTCACAAACAGTGAAACCTAATTCACATGGAGAAGAAGAGGAAAGATGTATCCGGAGATTCTCTAAAGAAAACTGACCTGCACCCTGCCCACCCTTCCTCCAGGGATGCCGAAGAGCACACCTGGGCACCTTCCACAAGGAAGGACGGTGAGACTTGACGGCCAGAAAGGTTGACAGACAGCAGCCAGTAGGGTTCTGTTTTATTTACCCACGTCTTTCCAGAAAAACAAACAAAAAACTGCACAAGATGGCCAAAAAATATCCTCTCCCCAGAACTAAAATTTTAAGACATTTAAGCACCATTACTTTTCATCATTGACTCAATGGACACGAATTAGAGCAAACTCTGGGAGACAGTGGAGGACAGAGGAGCCTCCGGTGCTACAGTCCGTGGGGTTGCAGAGTTGGGCCTGACTTAAGAGACTGAGCAACAACACTTCACATATTTCATAAAATTCACCAAGTAAACGATACTTTGCACATCTTCCTAAGATTTCTGTTTTTCATTTCAAAGCTTCAAAACATAAAATTATACCTTAATGGGCGTGTCATTAATTTCTCCTTTCCTGACAACATGTATTTATATTTAAGTGTACCTATTATGGAAAGTTTCAAGCATGCTACAAGTAGAGAAAATGGTACCACAAGCCCCCAAGCCACTCAACAGCCAGCTTCAATGATCAACTTCTGGCCAATCTCCTTTCCTCCCGGACTCCTCCCTCCAGAGGATTTTGAAGAAACCCCAAGAGGTCGAGATGTTGCATGCTTTCCTCTGAAATATTTCCAACTCCTTTTTTTTTTTCATAACTTTTTCCATACCCTTGCTTCATTTTAGCAGAGTGAGGTTTCATCTTTTTCTTACAGATTTTAGAAGGGAGAGAGGTCGAGGGGGAGACTCGACCTGAAACCTGGACCACAAGTGCAAGATGGTGACCTTCCTGTACTCAGAGCAGAGCCAGCCATCCTGGAAACGTCCAGAACGCGAGGAGCGGTCACGCTGCCCTCACCAGCCACCGAGACAAGGATGTCCACCACCTCCTCTCCGCGTCCCTTCTGACCAGAGCAAGCAGCATTCCCAGCTCAGCATGCCCCGTGTCTTGAGACGCACACAGCAGAACTCTGCAGGCAGTTAAGGGTGGCCGGACCTTAAGCTGGAGAGGAATGCTGGACTCTCTAGTGATATTCTTCTAATTCCACTGGGCCCCCTGTCCGGCCTGTTCCCCCACTTACCCTGGAATCTTCTGACTAAATTTGGGAAACTGCACAATGGTAGGGCCACTCCAGCAAGTGCCATTTTTAATCACACAGACGTTCCATTACCAGGCATCCTGACCGCAGAGGGGCCTGTGGTCAACCCTGAGGGTCAACCTGACCCTCCTACGCCAGGGCTCTTGGTGATAGCCATCTTATTTCCAAACTGGGAAAGGCCAGTAAGTTGTGGGACTTCCTTACGATGCATCTGGACTTTTAAAAAAATAGCAAGAATTATGAAACATTAAAAAGTGCTTTGAGCTAACTTCAAAAAGAGCAATGCTGGGACGTCCCTGGGGGTCCAGCGGGTGAGACTCCGAGCTCCAATGCAGGGGACTCAGGTTCCATCCCTGGTCAGGGAACTAGATCCCACGTGTCTCAGCTCAGAGTTCACATGCCACAGCTAAAGAGCCCACGTGCTGCAATGAAGAACGAAGATTAAATATCCCGTGTGCAGCAGCAAAGACCCAGTGCAGCCAAATACATACATTTATATGTATAAAGAAGTAAGAGATTTATAATATAAGTAATAGACTTCCCTGCTGGCTCAGATGGTAAAGCGTCTGCCTGCCATGCAGGAGACCTGGGTTCGATCCCTGGGTTGGGAAGATCCCCTGGAGAAGGGAATGGCAACTCACTTAAGTGACTTAGCAGCAGCAGCAGCAGCAGCAGCCGCCAGTATTCTAGCCTGGAGAATTCCATGGACAGAGGAGCCTGGTGGGCTACAGTCCATGGGGTCGCAAACAGTCGGACAAGACTGAGCGGACTTCACGTCACTTCACGTCAATAGATTTATATATAAATATATATATATATTATAATTTAAAAA
>NW_011494808.1:5864770-5871554 GCF_000754665.1 Bison bison bison
AAGAAACACTGCACCTGAGACAGCCGTACGCTGGGACCCCCACAAGGCCTCCCTGCAGCACATTTAAAGGGCTCTCTACCCCGGGAGCATCCCGAGCCCTCCTCTCCCCCTTCATGAGTCCTGAGATCCTGCCCAAGCCATCCAAGCACGTGCACCCAGAAGGCACGAGCCCCACCTCTGCCCCTGACTTCCACCCCGCGTCAGACGTGCGCCTACCGCCCCCGGACGTCGCTCAGCCCCACCCACCGACCCCTGATGCCCTCACCAGACCCCGCCCTGTGCTGCTGTCAGCTGAGTGACTCCGGACCCTCCGCCTGGCCTGGGCCCCAGTGGGTCCCCCTCATCCCGTGGACCCGCTGAAGTCGGCTCTGTCTGCCTGCATCCTCTCTGTGAGTGACATTTGCAGACAAGAGCCCAGCTGTGAACGCTAGGCAAAAATAATAATAAAATAGCAATAAAAGTGTTAGAGCTAAAACAAGCCGTGTCCACAGAGGTGTCCTGACTCATTCTCTCTCGTGGGGCCCCATAAAGCATCCAGGGGAGCGCTCAGGTGACCAAGGTTCTCACTACGGCACTTCATTGGAGGGAGCAACTTGCTGCTCCCAGCACCCTGCTAAGATCCTGTCCCTGCAGGCTTCATGACGATCTTATTTTGCAGGTCATGACCTTCTCAACCCCTTAAGACAGACAAACACACATACACACACTCACACTCACTTATTCCCTTTCCAGAGGCTCCAGAAAAGTAGAGATGGTGAACTGGCCATTGTCAACCATGCAGACAGCTTTGACTCCCCAGGACCTTAACTGCAAAGGGGCCCCTGGTCTCAACCCACTGTTCAAGCGGCACGTGTTCTCAGACTAACCTCACCTTGTTTGGGTACTGTGACAGAGGACTCCCTCCCTGTGCCTGGAATGTTTCAAACATCAGGAGGGGACTTTGAACGTGTGTCCTGAATGGAGACCTGGGGGGTGGTTAGAGCCGCCAGGGATCCCCTTACTGATCCCTGGAGTCCCTCTCTGGCGCTCTCCGTCATGACACGGCGGCAAGCGCTGGGTGCGGGAGCTGGTTTAGGTCTCGACCCTGGCCCGGGAGCTGAGCGAATCCCAGCAAGGCACCTGGCTTCTCTCCGTGGTAGCTGCTCCGACCAGGAGGGCAAGGTACTAACCCAACACAGGTGCTGAAAAGATCCAGAGCGCGACGAACGGTCGCCAACTCTGCGGCTCTCCTTTTCGCGCGTGGCCCCTCATATCAGTTCAGAGCAAGCATCTCCTCCCTGCGGCCGAATCTCCCAGTCCCTGAATTTCCAGTGTGCTCCATCGTGTCTCCCAGCGGACAGCTGAGTCCCAGGATGTCCTGCTCCAGCTGCCATGGGTGATGTTCTGAGAATGAGGTGCGTAGAGCAAAACCCAACAGCGCTCCAAAACGTGCTCTGCCCAGCCGCAGACAGAGAGCCCCGCGGGCCTCCAGAGTCTGATCCGCCCAAGATCATAGGAGCAGACAGGCTGGCCCGCGGGGAGCCTGTGCCCTCGGTCTCTCGGGCCGGCCGCCCAGCGCATCCCGTGGCGCTGCATCCGGACACCTCGTCTCCGCGAAAGGCGTCTCCGCTGGACCCGCCCGTCGTCGGTCTCTCTCGAGATCTGCAGGAAGCTCCAGCTCTTCCAACGTTCTCAGTCTTCCATGCTCTTCTCCGGGACCAGATGTAGGTTGGAGGCCTCTCCTTTGAGTCTGTCTGTGGGCCTGACAGCCCCACGCGGCCTCCTCTCCCCTATCCGGGACTCCTCGGCGCCTCAAGGGGGCCCAGCAGGCAGGGGGACCCTCGGAGGGGCCGCTGCTCGCCGGGGGCCAAGGTGACTGCACAGCACACAGCGGACGGATTCGCGACTCCCAACCCGGACGCCAGTGAGACTTCAACCAGGAGAGGCCACAGACGGGAAGAGCCCAGCCTCCCTCCTAAAGAGGCGAGCAGGCCTTACCACCAGAGTAAACAGTCAGATGACTACGAGGCTCCAAATGCAGAGTCAAACCTCCTCGAAATGAGATCCCCCGGGGCTCGCCCTGAAATATCCGTAATGTCAGCTGCCGCTTCAGTGGGTATTGGAAAAATATTTAGAACTAAAATATGGTATTTCTCCAGGGGGCGTATATCAAAACCGGGGTGGGGGGGGGGCGGGGAGGAGCAGCAATTACTAGAGGAACTCGATAAATCTCCTGGCTACCTGTCAGTTCTCTCCAGGTGCGCCAATAACATGTACTAGAAGGACTCACATCTTGCTGTTTCCTCCCCCCATTTTTTTTTTTGTTTGTTTGTTCAAGCCTAGTGAAGCTCCATTCAGATCATGGGCAGGAAAAAAAATACCCTATAAAATGCAGTCAGTGACTTAGAGTGTACACCACATTTAAAGGAATGGGCTTCAGAAATGTAGAAAACAAACTAAGGTTACCAGGTGGAAAGAGGGCAGGATAAGTGAGGAGATTGAGACTGAGATACACTCACTACTATATATAAAACAGATAACCAATGAGGACCTACTGTACAGCACAGGGAACTCTACTCAATGCCCTAGAATGACCTATATGAAAAGAATCTTAAAAAAAGTGAATATATGCATACATATAATAGATGCACTTTGCTATAGACCTGAAACTAACACGGCATTGTAAATCCACTATATTCCAATAAAAATTAATTTTTAAAAAGTCCATTTACAATTGAGAAATGTTGTCCTACTAAATTAAAAAAATTAACACCAAAAGAATGGACTTAGCTAAGACTTTCCCTCAGTGCTGCTTACAATCCAGGGAATCCGAATGCCAGTCTTCCTGTATTATTCATTCCATAATTGCTGGGTTTTATTAGAAATATGATCTATTATAACCTTGAATAGAGTACATTAAATGACATTGAAAATTAGATTATTCTGATTATTAGAGAAGTGAGAAATGTGCTAAACATTTGTAAGACTGATAATCAATCAGGGTATCCATCTGAGTGTAATAAAAATCAATCTGGAGCCAGTGCGTTTAAATCTAATTTTTTAAGCATGACATTTTCCTCAGAGTTTCTCTCTAAAATGTCACCATCTTCTACAACGGTGATTGATTCTGTCTCTAGGGAGAAGCACTCACTCCAATTACTTCATCCACTGCACACAAACCGCAGTCCACTTACAAAGAGGCCGAATGAATCACAGCAAGAACGATATATTTTGGGGGGCGGGGCACAGATAGATTTATGTCACTCAGGCTGGAAAATCACCAGTCTTCCTCCGCCAGGTCAGACAGAGAAAATATGCTACTTAGATCTCACGCGGCTCTTTAGTATCTTCCAACAGAAACTAGGAATTTCCATAATGGGTTTTTATTTCAACTGAGATAAAAAAAGAGGAAAACACCGTGGCTTATGTAAAAAACATGATTCTGTTCATGTCTTCTTCAGAGAAAGAAAAAAAGGTAAGACTGTTAATTTAGCCTTCCTTCCCCCCAAACTTCCACCCATCTTTTAACCCATTCACCCATCAGCAGACGATCACTGAACTCCAACTGAGGTCACCAGGAGACTGGCCAGCTGGGGACTCTTTCTCTTGAGAATATTTACTTGGTGGAGGAAGGTTAATGATGTAACTTCCAAGGGGGACTTCCTGAGCTGACCCCACATTCTGTAGAGGGACCACTAGCTCGGCACCGCCTACCACTAACTCAGCTTGGCCCTCAAGAATGGCACATGTGAATACTGACTTTAGAGAATGTTGATATTTTCCTGGCAATGGGAGGAGAAAGGGGAAGATGACATTTATGGAACCTTTGCCATGAGCAAGAACTTGACATCCATCATTCACTAAATCCTCAGGGGTGGGGCCCCGGGGCTCCTGGCCCTGGGTTTGCTGAGCCGGTGATCGGCAGTGAGCCTTGGCTTTCTCCCTGCCTCCCGTCTCGTCTTCCCAGGAGCGAGGACTTGTCTTAGTGAGTCTGAGGGAAGGCACTGGAAGTTCTCAGCGGCAGCCCTCCCAGGCCTTCTCTGCCTCTGCCCTCCTCCCCCAGAAAAGGGCATCTGGCCTGTTCTCTGTGCTGTGGAAGCTCCCAGGGGTGAGCTTTGTCTGGGGGAGGCCTTTGGGTATCAGTGCTGCCCAGGACAGGGCAAGGAAGCTCACCTAACTCAGGGGTGAAGTCCAGGAAGCCATGAGCCACCAGGGCTGCATATGGCAAGCTGCATCTTCCAATAAGCAAATGACCCTGTAAGTTAATTCACACCCATTGAAAGGAACATTACACTGCTATCAAAAATCATCTTTTCAAAGGCAATTTAATGACATGGCTAAATATCCACAATGCTGAATTTAGTATCTCCTTAAAAAAAAAAAAAAGAGATCAGAAAAAAATGGAACACACACATATATGCATTGAAAAAAGCAGAATAAAAAAAGTCAAAATATTCATAGGTCTTATATCTGGGACACAAGATTCACTGTGATTTATCTCTCCTATTTTGATAAATTTCAGTACTTTCCAAATCATCTGCAGTGAGCTAATGTTGCTTCAATTATTATTTTTTATGTTCTCATTAATTATCTGTTTTATTCAAAGTATCAGTAGTGTATAGAGGTCCATCCCAACCTTCCAGTTCATCCCAGCTTTCTGCCCTTGGTGTCCATACGTTTGTTCTCTGTGTCTGTGTCTCTATTTCTACCTTGCACATAAGATCATCCGTACCATTTTCCTAGATTCCACATGTAAGTGTTAATATACAATATCTGCTTTTCATTCTGAATGACAGTCCCTAGGTCCATCCATGTCTCCACAAATGACCTAAACAATTTAATTCCTTTTTATGGCTGAGTAATAGTCCATTATATACATGGACCACATCTTCTTTATCCATTCACCTGTCGATGGACATTTAGGCTGCTTCCGTGTCCTGGTTATTGTAAACAGTGCTGCAATGAACGCTGGGGATATATATGTATCTCTTTGAATCATGGCCATCAACATGGCAAACGACAAATACTGGAGAGGGTGTGCAGAAAAGGGAACCCTCCTCCACTGTCAGAGAAAGTTGCTCAGTCACGTCCACCTCTTTGTGACCCCATGGACTATACAGTCCATGGAATTCTCCAGGCCAGAACACTGGAGTGGGTAGCTGTTCCCTTCTCCAGGGGATCTTCCCAACCCAGGGATTGAACCCAGGTCTCCTACATTGCAGGCAGATTCTTTACCAACTGAGCCACCAGGGAAGCCCAAGAATACTGGAGTGGGTAGTCTATCCCTTCTCCAGCAGATCTTCCTGATCCAAGAAGCAAACGGGGGTCTCTTGCATTGCAGGCAGAGTCTTTACCAGCTGAGCCACAGTGGGCATGTAGATTGGTGCAGCCATCAGGGAGAACAGTATGGAGGTTCCTTAAAAAACTAAAAATAGAGCTACCATATGATCCAGCAATCCCACTCCTGGGCATACTCTGGAGAAGACCATAATTCAAAAAGACACATGCTTTGAATATTTTTTTTAATGTAGTTTTTTTTTTGGTTTTGTCCTTCAAAGGAAAGTGGCTTTTCTCTAACAGGAAGAAGGTTTTCAGACTGTAAGGTGAGTCTCAGAAACAAGCTGCCGACATGGTGATTTCTGCAGGTACTTTTCAACTGACTCCTGAGGACTCCCACTAACCAGCATCGCCTCACTGCTCCCACGTTCCCTTCTGTGGCCCCCTAGGTGCTCCCTGCACCTGCCCTGACCTCTTGATGACATACGGTCTCAATATAACAGCCATCTTGGGCCTATGGAAATCCAACTTCTGCCCTAAACACCCGACACCTTCCCATCAGACCTGCAGTAAGAGCGGGGGCTGGACAGAGTCCCTGGGCCTGTCTCATTCCTTGTCCTGTCTTAGGCCTTTTGTTCACAACTGGCTTCCTCCTGGGTCCTCGAACATACTGGGGAATGGTCCACCACAGGGCCTTTGCACCAGCCCTTCCTTCTGCCTGGAGCCTTTCCTTCCTGCATTCTTTATTCAGATGTCACCGTATAAAGCCTGAAGCCTGCCCTGACTACTTCATTGCAAACTGCAATCCCCCACCCCGTGCCCCCCACAACAGTCCTATTCCGTTTCCCTGTTCAGTCTCCTTATTTGTCCTTTTAATTATCTTTCTCCCCCATAAGAAGGAAAATCCCTGGTGGGCAGGGATTTTAGGAATTCTTCACCCCAAACAGCACCCTAAACAAGTCTTTGTTGCTGATGGAGGCTCTGAGAGGGAGGCTGAGTGCTGGGGCGGGCAGGCTCTGCTCCTGGTGGGAGACCTGTGTCAGCGCTGTGCTGGGGTGAGGGGGTGAGGGCACCTGGCCGGCAGGAAGACCCCGGACACGGGGACAAGTCGGGCAGGGAAGAGGTGCGGTCCCATCAGAGGTTGGGCCTCTCGGGGCCTCTTTAAGAAGACAAAAAGAAGCTCCCTCTGCAGGAAAGTGCAGATGTATGCCCGCCGGGAGACGGAGAACAAGAAAAGTTCCCTAAATGCTCAGACACTAGTTCAGGTGAACTTAATACAACTATGATGGCCACAGATTCTGCCACAGACTGCTGTTCAGCTTAGGACAAAATCTAAATATTCTAGAGGCCATAAAGGAAAGCGTTTGGCAAGAGAGCAGCTCCTTGGAGACACGCCAAGGAATGTCCATCCTTCACCCAAGCAGCACCTTGGGGATGGTCATGTCAAACAAGCCAGGCAACTTCCTCTGTTTTTTAAGTTCTAGCTACAGTAAAGCAGCTTATGGGAGGGGGAGATGGGAGGGAGGGT
>NW_011494808.1:5871654-5873263 GCF_000754665.1 Bison bison bison
GGAAGGGAGGGAGGGGGCAGATGTTTTCAACTAGACGTCTTAGGAGTGCAGTGCGACCAACCACGTGAACCAAGTTCCTCCATCTTCCAGGTAACGACTGGGTTTTTGGTTAAACTAGGTTTGGGACAAGAGTCTCCATACAATGTGAGAACCTTCACAAAAAGTTACCTTCTTTGGAAAGAAAAGAAAGAGTAGATTTTTGAAAACAGCAACATACGCTCACTGAACACATTTGGAAAGTTATCAAATCTGCAAAGAAGAAAATACAGATTATTATTAATCCATGTCCCAGAGATACACCCTGTTGATGCTTTATTTTTTCCTCTTCCTTTTTATGCATTTATATGTATATTTTTATTACAGATCATAGGCCATCTCAATTTTCCCATCTTGTTTTTCACTTAAACTTAACATTGTGGATATTTCCCCATATCATGAAAAAAATTGCTTTCTCTGTGGCATAATGTTCCTTTCTATAGAACTAAAGAACCTCTTGAAGGTGAGAGAAGAGAGTGGAAGGGCTGGCTTAAAGCTCAACATTCAGAAAACTAAGATCATGGCATCCGGTCCCATCACTTCATAGCAAACAGATGGGGAAATAATGGAAACAGTGACAGACTTTATTTTCTTGGGCTCCAAAATCACTGCAGACAGTGACTGTAGCCATGAAATTAAAAGATGCTTACTCCTTGGAAGAAAAGCCATCACAAACCTAGACAGAGCATTTAGAGACAGAAAAATCACTTTGCCAACAAAGGTCCGTCTAGTCAAAGCTATGGTTTTTCCAGTAGTCATGTATGGGTGTGAGAGTTGGACCATAAAGAAGGCTGAGTGCCAAAGAATGGATGCTTTCCAACTGTGGTGTTGGAGAAGA
This sequence comes from Bison bison bison, assembly GCF_000754665.1. Classification (NCBI taxonomy): domain Eukaryota; kingdom Metazoa; phylum Chordata; class Mammalia; order Artiodactyla; family Bovidae; genus Bison; species Bison bison. Next base: position 5,872,529 of record NW_011494808.1, read on the forward strand.
ATCTTGAGAGTCCCTTGGACTGCAACAAGATCCAACCAGTTCATCCTAAAGGAAATCAACCCTGAATATTCACTGGAAGGACTGATGCTGAAGCTGAAGCTCCAATCCTTTGGCCACCTGATGTGAAGAGCTGACTCACTGGAAAAGACCTTGATGCTGGGAAAGATTGAGGGTAGGAGGAGAAGGGGACGACAGAGGACAAGACGGTTGGATGGCATCACTGACTCAATGGTCACGAGTTTGAGAAATCTCCGGGAGATGGTGAAGGACAGGGAAGCGTGGCGTGCTGCAGCCCATGGGGTTGCAAAGAGTTGGACAGGACTGAGCGACTGAACAACAACAACAATTACTCAGCCACAAAAAGGAATGACATTGGATCATTTGTAGAGAGGCATGCATGGACCCAGAGACTTACTTCATAGAGTGAACTAAGTCAGAAAGAGAAAAACAAATATCACATATTAATGCATACATGTGGAATCCAGAAAAAGTGGTACAGATGAACTCATGAGCAGGGCAGGAATAGAAGCACAGACAGAGACAGGCATGTAGACAGGGAGGGGGTGGAGAGGGTGGGACAAACTCAGACAGCAGCGACGTATACACTCCCGTGTGGAAACAGACGGCTCGTGGAAGGTGCTGTATAACACCGGGAGCTCAGCTCGCTGCTCCGTGATGGCCGAGAGCGAGGGCTGGGGCAGGGGGCAGGCTGAGAGGGAGGGGACATATGTATAC
>NW_011494808.1:5873384-5882764 GCF_000754665.1 Bison bison bison
GTTGTATAGCAGAAACAAACTCAACATTGTGAAGCAACTGTACCCCAACACAAATGAAAAGGCTGGAGGAGAAACCGCCACCTTCCCCCAAGGACACGGCAGAGACCCCATCTGGTACCCAGCGCTGGACACAGAGGGGCCACGGTGTCTGTGAGGGAAGGGGCCAGACAGCCGTTTGGTGGCCTCCTTGTCTGTTCCCCTCTCTTTCCGTGACCTTACCAGGTCTCCGCCACTGTCCCTGGTGTAGTCCAGGAGACTGGGCCAGACTGGATGAACAGAAGGAAATTTACAGAAGCACCACTACCTTCGATCACTGCAGCCACAATAAGTCAGAATAAGACCAGACTTGGGGCCAACGAAGTGGAAAACACCTGCCTAAGAGGTCCAGGTCTTGGCTGTGTAAGGGGACACGCTCGTGATTCCAGGCGGAGCTCTCCCGTATGACTACCTCTGGGGTCCACCTGTTCACCTGTGAGGTCAAATAGGACTCTCCCGCAAGGTGAGCTCTGGTCGACCCCCAGGCAGAGCTAGACTCACTCAAATGCCCACCACACATGTGCCAGGCACTGTTCAGGCAGGGGGGAAGATGGCACTGACCCGAATGCCCGAAACCTACGCCCCACGTATGTTTCTATTGAAACGAGGTCAGCGTAGAAATGGAAGAAGTGTGGCCAGAGACAGTGGAGAGGACAGTGAGGTTCGCTGCTCCACAGGGGTGAGAGAAGGCACAGCTGTGAAGGATGTTCATGAGAGCGGAGGAGCCAGGGCAGGGCTTCGGGGCCACCAGAGGCCAGATTCACGGACCTGTTGACACAGGACAGAGGCCAGCAGGCTGATCTCTGTGGAGAACTGAGAGCAAGTATTTCACGCTTCAGGGGCCACCCAGCCTCTGTCACGGTGACCCATTTCTGTGGTTGATTTCAGAAAATGGCCACAGATCAGCAGCAGAAACGAATGGATGTGGCTGTTCCAATAAAACTTTATTTGTACGTCCAGGTGACCCACTGGGTCTGGCCCACCCGGCTGCAGCTTGCTGACCTCTAAATCAGGTCATTCATCAACCTGAACAAAGTGGTTTTGCTTCCGTCTGCAGGGGGGCTGGGGGACAGGCTTCCGGAAGTGAGTGGGCCCTGAGTAAGCCAGGCCCTGAGTAAGCCAGGCGGCCCCAGGGAGGTGGCTTCCACTAGGCGGGCTGACTGCCTTCTTCCCTCTTTAATCTTCTCTATTATTCCTCTTAATTACAGACGTCAGACTCGCTCATTATCACCTGTGAGACATCGTGGTAATGACTCCCTCCCACTCCCTTCCAGCCCGGCCCCCTGAGGCTACTACCCACATAGGATGTCTGGCGGGGTTCAAGGATGCGGGGGCCATGCTGTTAGAGGCTGGGGGCTGTCAGATGTCACGAAGGTCACAGCAGAGAGGCCTCCTTGACCGACAGCCCCGAAAGGGAAGGAGGACAAGGGAGGCAGCTAAAACCAATGCACTACCCACCTGGAGATGCCTGGGGATGCTGCCCACCTGGGGAGCTGGCCGAGAAACGCCGGTTCTGGAGTTACAGCTGGCCGGGGCTTTGTTAACAGGCTGACCTTACCCTGAGGAGTGGGCTGGGGAGCTGGGACCCAGACACTGGAGAGATACAACTGCAAACCCAGGAATGGTCTTAGACGGCCTGATGAGAACTACCCTGCGTGGTCTGAGAGAGGTGGGCATTTTCCTGTACCCTGGACAGACCACGCAGGGAATGCCAGGGTCGTTTTGGGGGGACTCACCCACTGCAGGACGGACACTGACTCAACAGAACACGGGGGGTGGGGATCAGCAGGGCGGGGAGACTGAGGATGGGGTGTGGAAGGAGATTCAGAAGCAGCACAGAGTCTGGAGCCAAATCCTGGGATGGATTCTCTGTAGCCTGGGGAGGCAGAGCTAAGCCCACAGGTGAGCGGCAGACACGTGGGCCTGGCGTGAAGAAGGACTTTCTAGCCATCCCTGCTATCCCCCTCCGAGAGGATGCCACCTGCCGTGAGGCGGCCCTCCCACGGAAGACGGGCTGCCCACGGGCAGGTCAACACCAAGGGCGGCCCGGCCCCCAGAGTCTCTCCCAAACCTTGAGCTTCTGTGCAGCTATGATCTTTCAATTGCTTTGGAAAACATAGGAAACGGCCCGTCTGTTGAGGGTCTAAATGACTTTCTGAATGGAGAGAACTCAAACGTTACCAAAGGTTATCTGTTCATAGGTCACCAGGGTTGACGGTCCACAGAGATCCCTCTGTCTCTCAGGCACGGGCATCCCTGGTTGTCCAGTGCTTAGGAGTCCGCCTTGCAGTGCAGGGGACAAGGGTTCGATCCCTGGTTGGGGAAGATCCCCCGTGCCACGGAGCAAGTAAGCCCGTGCACCACAACCACTGAGCCTGCGGCTCTGGAGCCCGGAAACCCCAGGTCCTGAGCCCACACACCCCAGAGCCCGTGGTCCACAGCGAGAGAAGCCCCCGCAGCGAGAAGCCTGAGCCACACAACTAGAGAGCGACCCCGCTCTCCGCAACTAGAGACAGTGGACGGGCAGCAAAGAAGAACCGGCACAGCCAGAAATACAGAGAAACCTCAGGCGAGAGCACCTGCAGCTCGGCTGGCTCAGCTGTGTCCGTGATTAGCAGCAGAGGGTTATCTCAGACAGCCGCTGGCTTCAGGTGTGAAGCTAGATGGAGACAGCCCACAGGTGACAGGCTGCTGTCTTTCCCCTCTCCCAGCCTGGGTGTATTTATCTGTAAAAGGCAATCCTGTGTCCCTCACAAAACTGGAAGGAGTACCACATGGGTGATGGATGCTGTAACAAGTTATTCCTGACCAATCTGCAGGAAAACACCAGCCGTTTGTTTGATTTGCCCGCTTGTAACCCACAAATGACAAATACCGGTATGAAATACAAGACAGATGAGTCGCTAGGAAAATGACATGCCCCTTGGATGTTACGGCAGTATCACACTGCTCAGAGTTTCTCAATTCTGTGCCTCCCTTTTCAAAAAACATTTTATTGAAGGAGAGTCGATTTACAATGTTGAGTCAATTTCCGCGGCACGGCAAAGCGATGCAGTTAACATACGTAGGCCTTGGTTTCCACCTTCTCTTTCCTGTGGTTTATCAGGACATTGAGTGTAGCTTCCTGTGCCACATGGTCCGTTCCTCACTTCTGTACATGCCTATCGTTCCCGTCGGGTAACAGCTCATTGCCTGGCTCCGGTCCAAGAGCCACATTTTGTGTAATTCTACTCTAAAATACTGAAAAGTATTATTCTAAAGCAGCATCGCTGTGGTGTGAAGACACTGAAAAAACCACAGTGATGAGACATCTAAAGCCTCGATGGGAAGATACTGGCGTTTAGCGACTGGACGGACCCCGTCCTCTTCTGATAACCAGTCTGGGTTCAGTGATCATTACTGGGTCAGCTGATGGAAATACCAAGGAAACTCTGCAATCATGAGGGGGGTCTGGGCTTCGGTCAGGGGCACACCAGTCTTCCTGGACGTTGGTGCGGCGCCATTGCAATCTCACTCCAAATCCTTTCACAATCAAAGAGCCTGGATAGATTGAGTGTCTGATAAAACAGTTAAAAAGACACCCACATTACCAGGAACCACCATTTTTTAGGAAAAAAAAAAAGGGGGGGGGTTTTCCTTGTTGCTTTTCAATCTAAGTGATAACCTAGAAGCCTCTGAAAACTGCCTGAGAACATGCCCAGACGCAAGGGACTTTGTTTCTATAAAGCATTGAGGCAGCCGTTTGCAGAGAGTTAACTCGATAAAATAACACTTTCTACTTGGATAAACTGACCTAGATTCTCTGACTTTCATGCAGAAATGAAACCGGCGGGCTGCCATCTCAGGAGCCGCCCGTGACAGCGAAGGGGTGGGAGACCCAGGGCTGGGGGCAAGTCCTGTGCGAAGAACAGCAAGAGGTTTCCTCCTGATCCTGCTTACGACTGTCATCCCCACTTTGTGAGTGGAAGGGATCTGTTGTTCTCAGCTTTGAGGAAGGGCTCTTTAAGTTGAATGCCATCACTGTTGGAGGCTGGGCTGACAGAAGAGGCCTCTGCTTTAAAATGATTTTATTTACTTATTACTTTTGTTTTGGGCTGTGCTGGGCCGTCGTTGCTTTGCCTGGTTTCAGACACTGGGGACTCCTCTCTGGTTGCGGCGTGCAGGTTTCTCCCTGCTGAGGCTTCTCTTTTTGTCCAGGAGCTCAAGCTTCAGAGTCGAGGCTACCTGCTCCGGAGCACAGGCTCAGTATTGTGGTGCACGGGCGTGGATGCCCCGTGGCCGGGATCCTCCCGGATCAGGGATCAAACTCACGTCCCCTGCATTGAGAGGCGGAATCTTAACCACGGCCCCATCAGGAAGTCCAGGAAAGGTCCTCTTGATAAAGGAGCTCAGAAACACACACACACCCCGACGGCCCTCTCATTCAGGGGCATCTTTGTGCTTTGGCAGCACGAATGAATGAATGAATCAATGAATCAATGAACGAAGAGCACTACAGCCAAACAGCCCCCAAAGAGCCGCGGTGTCTACATCTGTGATACAGGATTATACACCTGCCACATAAAGAACAAACTGACCATCAAATCGGTCTGTGTGCAGTGCTGGGAATGCAGACTCTGACCAAGAGACTCTGGTCGCTCTGCACACTCTCTGCACATTCATGTACACACACACACAGTTCCAGCCCACTCAGAGCCTCATCAAACGCAAGACAAATCCTGACCTGCAGGGGCAGGCGATCTCAGGGGAAGAAGCACACACAGCTGGAATAATTGATGCGAGCCCGCGCTCACATGACTCAGCTTGGCGTTCATGTAAAGCACTCGATGGTGCCTTCCAGATGCTTCTTCCTTTCAGCAGTGCTCTTTCGCAGGCCTCTCTCCTTTCCACCGGGCCAAGCCACACACTCAACGCCCTCTGCCCCTGAGGATTTGGGGTCTCTTCCTAACTGGGGTCCAGGCCACCCCTCCTGGCAGGCTGCAGAGTCAGCGCTTCCCTCTGGGAGCTCCGTGGAGAAGGCTTTGAGGAGTTTTCCCGGGAGTTTGGGAATGCAGTCTCTTTCTCAACTTCTCAAAACTGGATCTGCCATCGTGTTCAGGACAGCGTGGGTTTATTTTCTTTTTCAATCCAACATGTCACTGGAAAACTCCCCAACTTTCTTTCTCTAGGCTCCTAAAGTTCTCGTTTTATGGTAATGCTCTTTCTCTCCCAGCAGCCCCCCAAACACCCACCTCAGCGCATCCATGCACCCATCAGTTTCTGAGACATCGTTTCTTCCCGAAACACCCAGCCATATTTGCTCAGAACAACTCATCTGCATTTTATTTTTCACTAAGCGAGGAAGCCTGACAGTTCAGAGGGTAAAGAATCCACCTGCCATGCAGGGGACACAGGAGATGCGGGTTCGATCCCTGGGTCGGGAAGATCCCCTGGAAATGGAGGAAACGGCCACCCACTCCAGTCTTCTGGCCTGAAAACACCCACGGACAGAGAAGCCTGAGGCGCGACAGTACTTTGGGTCTCCAAAGGGTTGGACATGACTAAACATACGCATCAAGCTGAATTCCCCACACTGGCCAGAGCCCAGAGGTTAAAAACAAAACCACCACCAAACTTCGACTGTTTTTGTTTTGAAATCTCAAATGTTATTTAGCTTTGCACCCTGCTTTGTGCGGAAGGGCTTGACTTGGAACATTTTTTCGTCCTGTAAATGTCTTGGTTCCATTCTGTCTTTTCCCTGGGCTGTGCAATCAGCCGGTTGTGTGGCTGGAACGAACCGGCGTCACCTCCCATCGGAGCTCTGGGGTGGACGAGGCTGGGTCTGTAAGTGCCCCAGGCATTGACACTGCAGAATTCCTTATTCCAGGAACGCGCACGCGAGCGTCCTGCCAGAGACCCGGCCTCCACAGTCACGGCCGCGGGCCTGCAGAAAAGGCACGGACCCTCTGAAGGGAGAGGGGATGCTTCTCTGCATCTCCGCCCACCCCAACACTCGGGTGAAAGAGCAGGTAGGAAAGAAAGGATGCTTGTGTGTGGTGGGGGGAGGCTGGACGGGGGTCCTGGACCCCCACCTCCCTCCCCAGGAGCCTCCTGCCTTAAGTGACCCCGGGCCTTCCCCGGTGCCCTCCACGCCTGAAGTGCTTGTACATATGGTGCGTTTCCTTGCCCGGCAACCCAGTGAGAGCAAAACTCCTACCCTCTCCCCTTACAACCGGGACACTGACGCTCCGGAGCTTGCGGGCCCCAGGTCCAGCCACGCTGCCCTCAGCGGACGGGGGACCCCTCTGTCGCCCCAACTGCCCACAGCCAAGCCCACGCTCGGCCATTTCTTCCACGCTCCTGGCCGGCGCACAGAAGAGGTTTAGGCTTCCGACGGACAGCGTGGCCTCCTGAAGGGGGGTCTTTGCAGGACTAACTGGGCACACCCCCCGCCCCCCAGACCCTACCCCAGGGCAGAAGCAGGAACTGCTCCAAGTTTCCGTGCACCAGCTGGCCCTGCGTTCATCTGTCCGTTTAGTTAAAACAACCATCTCTTGGGTGCTAATCCCAAAGCCAACCCGGAAGGACTATACATAAAACACAAATCGAAGCACAGTAAATGTGTTCGTTTACATTTACTTATTTTTAATATTTTTTGGCCATGCCACACAGCTTGTTGAGCTTTAGTTCCCTGATCAGGGATAGAACCTGGGCCCTCGGCACAGAGACAGCAGAGTCCTAACCACTGGACTGCCAGAGAATTCCCCTGTAATGATTTATTTGAAAAGAAGTATGGTCTCTGGGCTTCCCTGGTTGTGCAGTGGTAAAGAATTCGCCTGCCAGTGCAGGAGACGCAGGTTCAATCCCTGGTCCGGGAAGATCCCACAAGCCGTGGAGTGACAAAGCCCGTGTGGCCACAACTACCGAAGCCTCTGTGCTCTAGAGCCCGTGGTCTGCAACACGAGAAGCCACCACTGTGAGAAGCCCACGCCCCACAGCTAGTCCCTGCTCTCTGCAGCCAGAGAAAACCCCGCACAATAAAAAAAAAAAAAAGGCCTCTGGCAAGAAAACGTCATCACCCAAGCCGCTGTGTTCAGCAAACAGTGAGCCACGTGGACCCAGGAAAGCCGCCACTGGGGGTTGCTGACACCCACACACTGAGTGGAAGGGCGAGGGTGGCGTTGCTGCAGGAGCTGTGAAGCAGGGACCTTCTCTGCTTTTACTTCTGGTTTGAATATAAAAGTAAGCTCAGCTCAGTTCAGTTGTGCTGTCGTGTCTGACTCTTTGTGACCCCATGGACTGCAGCACACCAGGCTTCCCTGTCCATCACCAACTCCCAGAGCTTGCTCAAACTCAGGTCGATCGAGTCACTTAAGTAAGCTTAAGACCCTTAAAAAACAAAAACTAGAGTCACCGAAAGATCCAGCAGTCCCACTCCTGGGCGTGTATCCAGAAGAGACAAAAGCTCTAATAAGAACAGACACACGCACCGCGGTGTTCACAGAGGCGCTGTTCACGGCAGCCAGAGCGTGAGAGCCACCTGAATGCCCACTGACGGATGAGCGGGTGAAGATGTGGCACACACAGGCGACGGGCTACTCCTCAGCCATTAAAAAGCATGAAATACGGTAGTTCACAGCAACCTGGAGGGACCTCCAGAGTATCGTCCTAAGGGAAGTAGGTCAGATGGAGACAGATACCACGTGATACTGCTTATACGCGGATTCTAAAGAATGATACAAATAAACTTATTTACCAAACAGAAACAGACTCACAGAAACAGAACACAGGCTTACGGTTACCAAAGGAAATGTAGGGAGGGATAAATTGGAAATCTGGCATTGAAATGTACACATTACACTACTATCTATAAATTAGATCTGCAACATGGATCTACTGTATAACACAGGGAACTATCTACCATGTCTTATAATAACCTGCAATGAAATGAATATATATAAGCATATACATATATAAGTGAATCACTTTGCTGTACCTGAAACACTATAGATCAACTATACTTCAATTTCAAAACGAAGAGAGAAAAAAACCCAAGTTTAAGAATCCTGAGTCCTCTTCGGATTCAGAAAAGATAACTGAAGACCCAGTATCAATAACAGCACTGCCGATAAAGACTAACAGTTTTGAGTTGTGTACTTATGATGAATCCCGTACACAGAACCAGAGCACTTCATGCAGGTTCCCCCTCACCCTTCTCAATCTTCAAGGTACGTTATTATTTTACTCTAATTTTGCACATGCTCAGATTTCATGGCCAGCAGATAGTGAAGTTGGCTTTCTGCTTCACAGGGACTGAATCTAGCTTTCCGATGACTGGTTATGAAAGGGTATGCTGAATCATGAATACTGTAAGAAGTTAGAGCTGAGCTGAATGAAACATAATCTGGGGGTTTCTTCAAGCGGCACATGGTGAAAGCATTTTTTCAATTAGGATCAATGGGAGACACGAGGAAGGACCTAACTTTGCTTCCATGGAGGAATTCTGAGAAGCCCCAGAAGAGCACTGAAGACTCTGCATCCATGTCAGCACTGGGAGAGAGGAAGCCAGGGTTTAAGATCAATTCAGAAGAGGTAAAGTGCTAGGAAGTAAGGCGTTTCATTTTGCCCAGGAGTTTGCATTTCTTTAAATCATGCTCTCAATTACATAACTTAATAAATTTCAAATTAGTTTCTGCTTTTAACTCAAACTTTGTCAATAGTTTTCTTATTCATTTAGAGGTGTCTACTAGAGTCCAACGGGTTACCTTTTGCTCCTTCTATCAGATTATTTTATGATCTCTATCAATGATTGAGCAGAATTGAACCAACAAAGTAGAAACCTAGATATATCATTTGCAAAGGAAGTACTTGCTTTATTTGCTGGCATATAAAATGCAATCACCCCTCTTCTGGCTCACCAATGAAACATATCCAAACACTACCCTGCGTTCCATGTCCTTCTACTTACAGAAAATCAAAAGCACAAGATGTAAAACAAGAAAGTATTCTACCCTCTTGTGAAATCACAAGCCTCAAGCCAGGCAGCACATTAGGGATTGAGTTTGGTCCATTATCTTCATGTTTCAGAGGTACTTTAGTACTATTAAACTCTTTCTGTTATTTCCTGATACCAGTGTAACTATTTAACCTTGAGGGATTTCTTATTTAAGGTTAGTAACTGCAGCCATGAAATTAAAAGACGCTTGCTCCTTGGAAGAAAAGTTATGACCAACCTAGACCACATATTAAAAAGCAGAGACATTACTTTGCCAACAAAGGTCCATCTAGTCACAGCTATGGTTTTTCCAGTGGTCATGTATGGATGTGAGAGTTGGACTATAAAGAAAGCTGAGCACCGAAGAATG
>NW_011494808.1:5882864-5883926 GCF_000754665.1 Bison bison bison
TGGATGCTTTTGAACTGTGGTGTTGGAGAAGACTCTTGAGAGTCCCTTGGACTGCAAGGAAATCCAACCAGTCCATCCTAAAGGAAATCAGTCCTGAACGCTCACTGGAAGGACTGATGCTGAAACTGAAACTCCAATACTTTGGCCACCTGATGTGAAGAACTGATTCACTGGAAAAGACCCTGATGCTGGGAAAGATTTAAGCCAGGAGGAGAAGGGGATGACGGAGGATGAGATGGCTGGATGGCATCACCGACTCAATGGACATGAGTTTGAGTGAACTCCGGGAGTTGACGGTGGACAGGGAGGCCTGGCGTGCTGCAGTCCATAGGGTCGCAAAGAATCAGACACGACTGAGCGACTGAACTGAAAACAACTATATATCTAGAACTTGATACATTTGTTGAGTTGTGGTCTACAGCATATTATTTTTACATAAACATAATAATGTTCCCCCTATAAAACAATTATGTTCAATATAAATATATACAGAGCTTTTTGTGAGTGTACATTGACATGGCCTTGACAATCAGTACATTAGATTTAAAAGTGGAGGTAACCTCGGTAGTACTTTTAGCAAGTGTTATGCTTTAGAAAAGGCAGAGGAACCAGAGATCAAATTGCCAGCATCCGCTGGATCATGGAAAAAGCAAGAGAGTTCCAGAAAGGCATCTATTTCTGCTTTATTGACTATGCCAAAGCCTTTGACTGTGTGGATCACAATAAACTGTGGAAAATTCTGAAAGAGATGGGAATACCAGACCACCTGATCTGCCTCTTGAGAAATCTGTATGCAGGTCAGGAAGCAACAGTTAGAAGTGGACATGGAACAACAGACTGGTTCCAAATAGGAAAAGGAGTTCGTCAAGGCTGTATATTGTCACCCTGTTTATTTAACTTATATGCAGAATACATCATGAGAAACGCTGGGCTGGAAGAAACACAAGCTGGAATCAAGACTGCAGGGAGAAATATCAGTAACCTCAGATATGCAGATGACACCACCCTTATGGCAGAAAGTGAAGAGGAACTCAAAAGCCTCTTGATGAAAGTGAAAGAGGA
>NW_011494808.1:5884197-5884688 GCF_000754665.1 Bison bison bison
AGGCTGAGCGCTGAAGAATTGACGCTTTTGAACTGTGGTGTTGGAGAAGACTCCTGAGAGTCCCTTGGACTGCAAGGAGATCCAACCAGTCCTTTCTGAAGGAGATCAGCCCTGGGATTTCTTTGGAAGGAATGATGCTAAAGCTGAAACTCCAGTCCTTTGGCCACCTCATGCGAAGAGTTGACTCATTGGAAAAGACTCTGATGCTGGGAGGGATTGGGGGCAAGAGGAGAAGGGAACGACAGAGGATGAGATGGCTGGATGGCATCACCGACTCGATGGATGTAAGTCTCAGTGAACTCTGGGAGTTGGTGATGGACAGGGAGGCCTGGCGTTCTGCGATTCATGGGATTGCAAAGAGTCGGACACGACTGAACGACTGATCTGATCTGATGCTTTCATACGGAGAAGGCAATGGCACCCCACTCCAGTACTCCTGCCTGGAAAATCCCATGGATGGAGGAGCCTGGTGGGCTGCAGTCCATGGGGTC
>NW_011494808.1:5884788-5889112 GCF_000754665.1 Bison bison bison
GTGTTCTTGCCTGGAGAATCCCAGGGATGGGAAGCCTGGTGGGCTGCCGTCTATGGGGTTGCACAGAGTCGGACACGACTGAAGCGACTTAGCAGCAGCAGCAGCATGCTTTCATAAAGAATCTGTTTGAATCCTCTAACACTGGTCAACTTGTTAGAGGCACTGATGGGAACGCTGGTCCTATACGATAGGCAGTCGCCATGACCTCAGTACTGACTGCCACCTAGTGTCAGCATGCCAGAATTGCAAGCATAGACCTCTGGCAGGCCCAGGGCTAGACATGGAGACGCTGGCCTTAAAAGTGAACTCTAAATGTCCTGGAGAGTAAAGCCTCTCTTTGCAAAATACTTAATCACATTCCCCGGGAGGAATTCCCTCATCTTTTGTGGCTCAGTGCTTTGGCCACTTGCCACCAGGAATGAAGGTAAATTCTCACTCTGGAGACAGTTATGGGAAGCCTCTTCGGGCTCCAGCCATTTGGACCATGTTCTTAATTATCTGAGAGCTGGATCTTTAGCTCTTCTTCCTGGATCTTAGCCCAGCAGCATCTACTAACCAAATCAGTTGGTCAAGTGTATTCACATAATATATGGCCGTTTTCAAACATACATTGCTCTTGGGAGGCAAAGTGCTACAAACATAAAATAAACTGTCACCACAGCAACCACCGAAAGCCTCTAAGTACTCCTGCCTCTCTCACTTTAGGGAAACAGTATCATAAATAGAAGAAGCTTCTTTTAAAATAAAAAATACTATTTGTTTTTAAACAGCACCTCTCTCCCCATTACTCACCCCACCTCCCCGCCTCTGCTGTTAACGACATCTGATCTCACATTTAACCAGGAAGAAAATGTAGCCACATGATTTAAAAAGCATGTGTTTATGACTTGCCATGTTTAAGCACTGCTGAATAAATGTATATTGAAAACATATTTCAAACGAGAAGCCATAATAAGGGGTTCGGAGATATTCAATATTACTCTACTAATTCATAGCACACCATAATTATGGAATATGTAGACTTTCTGGATGTAAATTACAATCCACGACTCGGTAAGAGCCCTTTGCTGCTCTCCCCCCCATATGACATTATACTCTCCAGGCAAATTGACACAAAATAGAATAAATTATGTCAAAAAGCTATATAGAACCATTATTTCAGCCTTAAACATTTCATTAAACCTAAACAGCTCAAAATCTCCCCTTCCCCACTCCTACCTCCCAGTCTGTGTTGAATTTAAGCCTAAAGATCTTGAACAACGTAGCTTTTCACATATTTCTGGATGGGAAGATTATTTTTACCAACAGAACTAAATCCGGATTTTTGCTTTGGTCCCTTCGGCAAGACCCTGGGCCGAATGACACCAAGCTCATCTCTGCTTTCCCGAATTGCTACCTGGCAGAAAAGATTCCTCGCATGCAGTTTTTATAATCCATGGGTTAAGAAAGTGGTTTTCTGTTTTTAAACTGTCTGTATCTTTTCCTTTTCTTATAAAAGTCTATAAAAATAGAAAACAGACAGCTGAGTGTCTCTGGTTGAATTAGGGATAGACGGGGGACTTTCCTACAAGGAGCCTTGGGGTTTCTCTGTAAAATCCTCCAGAAAACACGGTGGAAAGTTCCTGAACTTAAAGGGCTCTGTGCAGCGACTCAGGACCATGATGTCATGGCGTTCGGGTTTCCAGATTCCAACGGGAGATGGAGCAGGCAACTGCTGGCCCCCCATGTATATTTCACACACATCCCCTAGGTCTTGACTTCCCCGGTGCATTCCGACCAGAATTCCAGCCACCAACACTTGTGTCTCTGCTTCTCAGCTTTCCCTGGGCCTGGAGTGCATGTGTACACAGCTCCAGGGAGTTCAGTTCCCTCGGGGCAGCCCTCGACCACAACCCCACCTTGTTAGGGGCGGCCTCTGAGGCTCAGTTTCCAACCACAGCCCCCAGCCTGGATCCCGCCGGCACATGGGGCCGTGGCCCTGAAGACACACTCGATGCTATTTCCTTCTTCCCCTCCTCCCTCCACTTCCCACCAGTGTTTCCAGGGATTATCTAAGAAAACCAAACAGAAAACCTATAAGCTCTCAAATCAGGGCCTGCCCCTCAAGAGATGCACGTCAGGATCTCTGCACAAACTAAAACTTGAACAAAAGTCCGGTGAGATCCCGAATCTGGGAGGGAGCACTTGCTGTCACTCAAATTTCATCCATCCGTTCTTTCCCGTGCGTGGCGGCGTCAGTGACAAGCTGTCACTTGCTGTGGGCACTTGCGACCTACCTCTGCGAGGATTAAATCATTAGCCGCTGCGGTTGCTGACCTTTGACACCCCTGAAAGGAATTTAGGGTGGACATCAGAAATGAGCTGGGGTGTCAGGGGGAATGGCAGAACAGGTCTTCAGAGGGTTAGGTATTTTCAGGTGAAGATTTTATGAGCCCATTCTCATATCCCTTCATATCTACAAAAGCACTAAAGGCCTTCATGGTCACGACGGCTCCTGTGACTACCAAAAATCTGCAAAAACACGTGATTCACTGCACGTCCTCCCCTCTTCACCAAAATCACACATACCCTGACCTCCCCTCCCCACCCCACGGGTCCCCCGCCTCTGTGGAGTGGCTTCTCAGAGCCATTTGAACGCGGTCTCCTGGGCTGCAGGCCTCGTTTGGGCCCCAAACAAAACTGAACTCACACCTCTCACCATGTGCTTTTTTTTTTTTTAGTTGGTAGTAGGAAGAAGAATGCCCCTGACCTCATTTCCCCTAAATGTCTCCAAGCCAATCCCCGCCATGTGTGAAGATGTTGTTATGTGGGTTGGCGCGGGGCGGGGGCGGAAATCAAGGCTGCGCATCAGTGGACCTTCGAACCCCGAGGCTAGCCTGGGTGGCCCGGGGGCACGCCTGAGAGCCCCAGGGCCCTTAGAAGGAAGGAGACGGGGCAGAAGAGCCAGGACCACAGGGACGACGTGAGAAAGACGTGGCCCGCCCCTGCTGGCTTTGAAGACGGACAAGGGCCAGAAGTCGGGGTGCAGGCAGCCTCCGGGGCTGGGAGAGACGGGGAAAGGCACTCCCCCCAGACCTGCAGAAGGGGCATGCCCTGACCGCAGCCCAGCAAGACCCTCTCCAGACGTCAGGCCTCAGGACCTTATCTGAGGGGCCTTCCCCCTCCTCTTCCTCCTATGGAACCAGAGAGGATGCCGCATCTCAACAAACTCGCCCCAGTCTTTGTGGAACTTGTTTAGGTGCCAGACCACATGTTGGAACTTAGGCAACTTTCAGTCCAGGGGGAGCCAGAGATGGCCACAGATGCCCACGATTCTGCAAGGCCAACGCGGGAGGAAGAGGACGGGAGTGGGGACCAGGGCTGAGGACAGGAGAGGCGGGCGGGGCAGGGCCCGAGGGCGCTGCCAGCCACTCCGACAGCCTGACTCTTGTAGCAGTGCCTGCGTGAGCCGTGCGGGCCGACTCTGCGAGCACAGGGGCTGCAGCCCGCCAGGCTCCTCTGTCCACGTGGTTCTCCAGGCAAGAACGCGGGAGTGGGTTGCCATGGCCTCCTCCAGGGGACCTTCCTGACCTGAGGATCAAACCCAGGTCTCCTGTGTCTCCTGCACTGCAGGCCTTGAGCCACCTGGAAGCCCAGTTGAGCTCTTATCCAAGGAGAGTGCAAACCACTGAGGGGTTTTAAAAACACTTTTTTTTCAGTAGATGGAGTAATTAAAAAAATAAAACAATTACATATAAAGGATGAAGACATCACAGATTAATAACACACCTGTATGCCTACCACAGCAAGTCCCCTACATGCGAACACAAGAGTGTGTTCCTAAGTCCAATTTTTCTGTAAGTCCACCAAAGTCAGCCTCGGTATGCAACTAACAATCGGCTACACTGTACTGGCTACACCGTGGCTGGTGTACGCTTGCTCCAGGCATCCTGAGCTTGAAATGGAGACACTGCACTGCCGTCCTCTGTACATCACTGTGGGGCACACAGAAGCACAGCCACTCGCAGAGGGTGCTCTCAGTGACGGCGCGCCAGACACGTGAACCATCCTATGTGACTGGACGTGCGAACGCAGCTTCTCAGCTTTGAAAGCTGGCAGCTCGAAGGTTCGTATGTGGGGGCTTACTATATACATTATGGCAGAAAGTGAAGAGGAACTAAAAATCCTCTTGATGAAAGTGAAAGTGGAGAGTGAAAAAGTTGGCTTAAAGCTCAACATTCAGAAAACAAAGATCATGGCATCCGGTCCCATCACTTCATGGGAAATAGATGGGGAAACAGTGGAAACAGTGTCAGACTTTATTTTTTGGGCTCCAAAATCACTA
>NW_011494808.1:5889273-5891344 GCF_000754665.1 Bison bison bison
GAGAGTTGGACTGTGAAGAAGGCTGAGCGCTGAAGAATTGATGCTTTTGAACTGTGGTGTTGGAGAAGACTCCTGAGAGTCCCTTGGACTGCAAGGAGATCCAACCAGTCCTTTCTGAAGGAGATCAGCCCTGGGATTGCTTTGGAAGGAATGATGTTAAAGCTGAAACTCCAGTCCTTTGGCCACCTCATGCGAAGAGTTGACTCATTGGAAGAGACTTTGATGCTGGGAGGGATTGGGGGCAAGAGGAGAAGGGGACGACAGAGGATGAGATGGCTGGATGGCATCACTGACTCGATGGATGTAAGTCTCAGTGAACTCCGGGAGTTGGTGATGGACAGGGAGGCCTGGCGTGCTTCGATTCATGGGGTCGCAAAGAGTCGGACACGACTGAGCGACTGAACTGATCTGATCTGATCTGATATACATATATACAGTCTTCTCTAACAAGCGCTTTTACAGTTGAGCTATAATTTACATACTACAGATTTCACCCTTTCGCTGTATATAGTTCTATGAGCTTTGACAAACTCGCAGTCATACAAACACCTTCAAGATCATGATACAGAATAGTTATGCCCCCTCCCACAAGTTTCCATCATGTACTTTTAAGTTCAAGGACATCTTGTCTGTCTGGGAGCCTCCGGGGCACCCCTCACCACCTCCTCATCCTTCAGAAATAACGCTCCTCTAAATTTCATGTTCATCATTTTTCTTGATTTCCTTGCTGTTACTGTGTTTCCACCCATATAGAAAAGGTGGTTTGTCTTGAATGTTTTGAGATGTATAAAAATGGAAACACTCATATTTTCGGTAAGCGGGGCTAGAACTTGAGAGGCATCCATGTTCTCAGCTAGACAATTTCATCCTCGTGGAGGACTTCAGGGTTTGAATTTCTGCATTCTACTGCTGCTGAAATTTGAATTCTTTGCAGCATTTTGCTATTACTTTTTGATTGAAGAACTGACTTATAATATCATGTTAGTTGCAGGTATAATGCAAAACGATCTAGCTATTATATATAAATGCATTTCTTCAGCTTGTCTTCCCTTGTAGGGTATTATAAGATATTGAGGCGAGTTCCTTGGCCTATACAGCAGGATCTTGTTCTTTATCTATTTTATATATAGTAGTGTATGCAGGGTGGCTTCCCTGTTGCTCAGTTGGGAAAGAATCCGCCTGTGATGCAGGAGACCCCAGTTCGATTCCTGGGTTAGGAAGTTCCACTGGAGAAGGGATAGGCTACCCACTCTAGTATTCTTGGACTTCCCTGGTGGCTCAGATGGTGAAGAATCCACCTGCAATGCAGGAGGCCTAGGTTCAACCCCTGGGTTGGGAAGATGCCCTAGAGAAGGGAAAGGATACCCACTCCAGTATTCTGGCCTGGAGAATTCCATGGACTGTATAGTCTGTGGGGTCGCAAAGAGTCGGACACGACTGAGCAATGTTCACTTTCAGTATATGCAGGGTGCGTATGTTAACCCCAACCTCTTAAATGATCCCCCCATTTTGCTATTTTGAATACTGTTTTTAAGAATATTCTTGTATACATTTTTGTAGTAGAAAACTATATATATGTGTGTGTGTATTTTTTCTCTCTATATACACATACACACTAGGTATTTATAATCACAGAGAGAAAGGGGTAATTGTTGCTCTCAGGTACGCCGTCTGCCATTTAACCAAATACTGCTAAATTCATTCTTAAATGTGTTTACAGCCAATCACTCTCCAATCAGCTGTGAATAATATTCCAATTACCCCACATCGCATTGTCCTGTACAACCATGTTCAGCATAAGAGTCATGATTGACTTTTTTTTGGCTTCAGAAAGACCATGATGACCAAGAGAAGATATGAGGAAAAGGAAAGAACATAAGGACAGAAAACTGCGCCGTGAGGGATCAGATCATTCCTAGTGAGGCAAGCCTTCACTCCAAGAAGAAGGGTGGCCGGCTCCTTAGGCAAGGGTAGGGCCAGGTTATTCCGTGTGGAAAGACCCCTGCCTCCCCTGCAGAGGGGAGAAGAAGGCCCAGGGGTGGAGGGCTCTCCTGGAGGAGGGAGGGGAGAT
>NW_011494808.1:5891444-5900803 GCF_000754665.1 Bison bison bison
GATGGACCAGGGTGGCTGGTGTGCGACCACAGGGCAGGGGCCAGCCCTCCGCTCCCCTGCTCCCTCTCCAGACAAACCCAGGCTGGAAGGGGCCTGCCCCGCAGGCCATCCACCTGGCTGACTCTGGGCCTGACCCTGGATGGCAATGCACCGGGGCAGAGTGCCCTGACCGGCTCCCTGAGATCCTCGTCCACCAGGCTCCTCGTCCACCAGGCTCCTCCTCCAGGACCTCCCCGTGTGGCTCCAGCCCGTCCCTCTTCCTTGTCCCCATAATCAGCCTCTTCACTTCCTTTCCTCCTGGTGCCAGCTCCCCAGGGAGGACCAGTGAGTCAGATAGTCAGACATCAGTGTTTGGCAAGTACCCTCCTGAGGCTCCTGGCTCAGCCCGTGGGCCCCGCACCCGCAGACCTTGCAGGGAGCGCCTGTCCGCCTTGAGCCGGGAAGATGGAGGGAAGGAAACGACCGCGAGAAATCGGGACAAAGGCTTTCCTTCTGAGGCTCACAGAGCAAGCTGTTTGCTTTTTCTCTTTAGTTCTGTGGAGGCAAAGCTAATGACCTTGCGTTATCTTTGACTCACTCAAGGAGCAATCAATCATCATGTTTTGGTTTGTTCATGGAATGCCAAGAACATCTAGTTACCCTCAAAAAAGCACCCCTTGCCTTGGAACATAAGGGTCTCAAGAGACAGGCTGGGACCCTTTGCTGCAGAGCTGGCACCTGGACAAATGTCTTCTCCAGCGACAAAGCACCGAGAATCTCTAAGGGATCAAAAATAACTGTGAATAAGCAGTCGGGGCAGATTCTGGACAAGATACAGAAAGACCAAACCCCCAGCTGCCACTTCTGAAGAGTCAGGAGCAAAAGCAGGGGACTGCGCCTGCCCCCTGCACTCAGCATCACCAAAGCGGCGGGCAGACCCTAAGACACCCCCCAGCTGGACCCCTGGATCCACCCATATCCTCATCTTCTATAAGGAACCAGCTCGCCCTCTCAGGGAACAAGTGAGCAAGGGAACCTCTTGCTTGTTTTCACTCCAGCAGCGGCCCCAGTAAAGCCTTGTCTGAATTTCTCGCCTGGCCTCTGATCAATTTCAATTGATCGGGGAAGGCCCAGAACCCTGGTAGGTAACAGTACAAGCGTTGTCCTTTGTTCCACTTACCTGTGCTTGGCAGGTGCTGGACTAAATGCTTCCTGTACAGCCTAACCTCTCTCAACACACTACAGAGCTTGCCTGAGCCCCGATATGTACTTGGGGAAACTCCAGTCCATGGATCGCCTGGAGCTGGGGTTGAGCCCACAGATGACCAACTTCAAAGCCCAGCTTCCTTGACCTCCATCCTAAAGGGAGGTGGTTCACCTGTAATACACAGTCATGTTTCACGACCATTTTCAAGGCTTGTCAATCGAAGTCTTCCCAGCAGGTCTTCCTGGGAGGAAATCAAGTTACAGACAAGGGCCTGCCACTGGGTGTGCACGGGCAGGTGCCTCCCGGGGACTCTCCAGAGCCTTTGCCTCACTCAGGGCTGACGCTCGCACAGTCAGGGTTTAGGGCTGAGGTGCAGAACTGTGGCCACAGAGGCCCAGATTTGGGGGGCAGCTGGCTGGTTAGAACAGGCTCCGATGTTCTTAACTGCACATCTGCATCTGGGAGGAAATCACTCCTGCTCCACTGACCTGCAGTGACCTCAAGTAAGTGACCTGCCTTCTCTAAGCTTTAGGTCCCCAATCTGTCTATACAAGGGGCTGAGCAGTGTCAGCCTCACAGGGCACTCCTCAGGACAAACTGAAATAGCCTATGAGAACATTGCTTCCCAGGTCGCGCTAGCGGTAAAGAATCTGTTTGTCAATGCAGGAGGTGCAAGAGACGTGGGTTCAATCCCTGGGTGGGGAAGATGCCCTGGAGGAGGAAACGGCACCCCACCCAGTCTTCTTGCCTGGAGAATGCCACGGGCAGAGGAGCCTGGCAGGCTACAATCCATGGGGCCGTGAAGAGCCGGACACGACTGAGTGAGCACAGCGCATCTGAGAACATCAGCACACCGCCTGGCCCAGGCGAGCCTCCACACCCTGCCTCTGGGAAACCACACACACAGACCACCACCAGTTGTCTGCTTAACCACAACAGGGTTTTCTGCTAAGATCACCGGTAAATGATGTAATTCCTTCACAGCAGTGCTCCATCACTACAGCACAAATGAGGGATCACAGGAGACTGGGGACCCACCTGAGGAAGGAGAGCGCTTCTAGGAATCAACTCAGTTATCATCCTGTTAAATGCCGAGACTGGTCTACCAGAACTGTACTGAAGACCAGAGAACCAGCTGCCAACCATCCGGTCCAGACCATCCTTCCATGCACCCGTGTACCTACCTCTCTGCCCATCTGTCCATCCACCCATCTGTCCAGCCCGCCTCCTTCCACCCCACACCCAGCCACCCACCCACCCAGCCGTGCATCCTCTGAGTCCCTCCAGCACCCCCCACTGCCTTGTAGATGCTGCCAGGTTGGTTCTGTGTGCAATTTACTGATCGAAACCCAAGCCCTTCTCCTTATTTTGCACTGCTGTCTCCACTGCCACCATCTCATTCCAAATCAGCCTCTCACTCCTGTTCATTCCTAACTCTCCATGTTCATTCCTAACTCACTTCTCCACCCACTTCCCCCACAGAA
This sequence comes from Bison bison bison, assembly GCF_000754665.1. Lineage (NCBI taxonomy): Eukaryota > Metazoa > Chordata > Mammalia > Artiodactyla > Bovidae > Bison > Bison bison. Next base: position 5,894,115 of record NW_011494808.1, read on the forward strand.
GGCCAAGCAGTCCATACTTTAAAAAACTGGAAATGTGATCACGCCATTTAATGTTGATCATGTATCAGTGGGAGCTCAGAGCACAGAGAACAAAACCACACTCCCTCGGGGGCACTGCAAGAGCCTGTCAGTCTGTCTCCGGCTTCCTCTCCGATGACCTGCTGGACCACTTCTCCCCTTAATGACTATGCACAGCCCCAGCGGTCATCAGGGCCCCCCCAGCAGACGGAAGTATCCCAGCCTAGAGACGATGCCCCGTGCTGCTCCCGTGGCCTGCACCCCCCCCCCCACCTGCCATATGCAAGGTCACCTCCTTCTCAGACATCACACTTCTCACCGCGGTGTTTTCTCATCAACCGATTCGCAATCCCTCACAAGTCCCTTCTCCCATTTACCTTCTATCACAGTTTGATTTTCAACTACGCACGCAGTTTTTGCCACCTAGTTTAAAGTCCACCTGACCTGTAGACGGAAAGCTCAAAGTACACGGACCAGGACTGTCCGTTTCGTCCACCGCTCAACTCTCGGCACGCAGCACAGAGTTTGGCACCTGCCATTCCCCTGCCCGGAACCGTCTCGCCCTGACCCCTCCCTGCCTCACCCTTTACTTCCCTCACATCCCTGCCCAGATGTTCTCTTGCCAGAAGGATGTTTCCAGACCTCCTTTATCAAAGAGCCCCCACCAGCCCTACAACGCTCTGCTGTATGTCTTTTTATTTCAAGTGCTCAGCAGACATCCGTGTCACACAACACAGTCCTGAACAGTGGACCTGCTGATCAATTACATCTGTCTGCCCTCTCCCCCACAAATAATGCTCCATGGTGTTGGGGACCATCTTCAGGGTGGCACTTGGCGCCTGAAACAGCATCTGGCAGATAGCAGGCAGGCAATAAGTATCTGTTGTTGGAAGACCAACTGGTAGGACTTCCCTGGCGGTACGGTGGACAAGAGTCTACCTGTCAACACAGGGGACGCGGGTTCGATCCCTGATCCGAGACGATCCCTCGTGCAGCAGGGCAACTGAACCTGCTCACCACTGCCGCTGGGCCTGTGCTCTGGAGTCCACGAGCCACAGCGGCTGAGCCCACGTGCTGCAGCTACTGAGGCCCCGCCCCAGGACCCGAGCTCTGCAGGGAGAGCGGCCGCCACGCCGAGAAGTCCACACCCTAGGACCCGAGCTCTGCAGGGAGAGCGGCCGCCACGCTGAGAAGTCCACACCCTAGGACCCGAGCTCTGCAGGCAGAGCGGCTGCCACGCTGAGAAGTCCACAGCCTAGGACCTGAGCTCTGCAGGGAGAGCGGCCACCACGCTGAGAAGTCCGCACCCTAGGACCTGAGCTCTGCAGGCAGAGCGGCCGCCACGCCGAGAAGCCTCTACCCTAGGACCCGAGCTCTGCAGGGAGAGCGGCCACCACGCCGAGAAGTCCACACCCTAGGACCTGAGCTCTGCAGGGAGAGCAGCCGCCACGCCGAGAAGCCCACACCCTAGGACCCGAGCTCTGCAGGGAGAGCGGCTGCCACGCTGAGAAGTCCACACCCCAGGACCCGAGCTCTGCAGGCAGAGCGGCCGCCACGCCGAGAAGCCACACCCTAGGACCCGAGCTCTGCAGGGAGAGCGGCCGCCACGCAGAGAAGCCCCTGACCTAGGACCCGAGCTCTGCAGGGAGAGCGGCCGCCACGCGGAGAAGCCCCTGACCTAGGACCCGAGCTCTGCAGGGAGAGCGGCCGCCACGCTGAGAAGTCCACACCCTAGGACCCGAGCTCTGCAGGCAGAGCGGCTGCCACGCCGAGAAGCCCCAGCCCTAGGACCCGAGCTCTGCAGGGAGAGCGGCCGCCACGCTGAGAAGCCCACGCACCATAACCAGCAGTGGCCCCTGCTCGCCACCACGAGAGGGAGCCAGTGCACAGCAACAAAGACCCAGCACAGCCAAATAAATGAATGAAGAACAGTGTAGCACACCAGATCGTAAACACTTGGGAAATACGTGACTATTTCCATGAAGCTGCACTTACTTCACGAGTGACCTCCTGAAGGCATGAATCAGAAACTGCACTTACTGAGGGATCTATGACATCAGTGGGGTAAAATTTCCGACCTCAAGGAGCTTGCTACCGAGGACAGGGGACAGGGCAGCCTGGCTCACCAGTGCTCCAATCTGCACCCTCCTCTCGCCAGTGCCAGCTCTCCACCCCTTCCGTCCTCTGCCTCTCACCTCAGATGAAGCCAGACTTCCATTCTGCTGATCTTGCTTTTGCCTTCAAGTGGACATTGGGTGTTTTGCTCCCAGATGAACAGGAGAACTCGGCATCCTGGGAATTTTATCATCAGGATAGAAAGATCTTTAAGTACTATTTTTCCCCCTTTATTTCCCCATCCATTTAGCGCTGCATGTATGTGTGCAAAATGTTGAATAGGTTTGTCAGAACACTTTAGGAAGTTGTGATATAAACTGAAAATTAAAAAAAAAAAAACCTTCCACATCACATATCATTTCTGATTGTATTCCCAGAGTCATAAAAGCAAGTCTTTCCAAAATGGAGAAAGAGACCAAGAGGGGAAAAAAAGCCTTCTTTTGAAGGTGTTTGTTAGCAGGTTTTAATCCTTACTTTTATGAGATGAAAAAGACTTGCACCGCATTCCTTAGGAACCTCCTCTTTATTCCAACCAAGATGAAGACAGTGGTAGAAACTGCAGGCCCGCTGGGTGTTTCAGATCTAACCCTAATTCCAACGGGAACAAGGTTCTAATTATCCTTTGATCTTTTCCTGGCCAACACCTTGACTAAAGAGATCTTAAAAACTACTAATGCACTTTACCTTCTGTGCAATCTGCTTTTTCAAGGAGCTCGTGTAAAATGAGCGTTGATGCTGGGTGCTGTGGTAATGGAAGTAGGTCACCCTGCCTTGGCCATGCATCTGGCTCCAGGAGCACCGTCAGGCGAGCACCCTGGCTCATGCGCCTCTGAAAGCCACGTGCAGGTCAGCTGCACAGAGTGTGGCGGGAAAGGCAGCGGCCGGCTTAGCTGTGACGGCAAGATGCTGCTCAGATGCCTCAAAACACTTCCCTCGACTCTAAGCACTTTCCCTCCTAGCTTCAGTGAGCAACCTCTCCTGTATTGAGGGCACAGCAGCGGAACCCCACAGAAAACTAAATGGGCATCAGCCTCAGGCATTGCCCCTAGGACGGACTGCTAGAACTTTTTAAGAGGAAGTTTTCAAACTGTACTTTATACGGGAATGGGAACAAGAGACTGAGAGATTTCCCCACTAACTTCTACTGCTACAAATGGCTCATTTTAAAAATTAGGCAATGTCACCAACAGGTCCCATGGAAGAGAAGAAGAGTTTACAAAAATCACTGCAGAAGTTTGATGGTTGTTCTTCCCCCTTTTAATTCTGAAAGCGTGTGTGAGGGCTGACGCTCCATTCAAACAGGGAAGTGATAGGTAAGCTATTTTCTCATCATTTTCAAAAAGCGCTTGTTAAGCGTGTTTTGAGGGAACTGGACAATATGCTGGGGTAGACCCTGACTTCTAGAAGCTCCTAATCTGTCGTTTGTTCAGCTCAGCTGGTGAGAATGCTCTCTAAGGAAACAAGGGCCCTCCGCTCAGAACCAGGATGCCTGAGTGCTATTTCTGACACAACCCTGATTAGCCACCGACACTGGACAAGTCATTTCAGTTCCAGGAATCTTCAATTCCTCAGTCTTTAAACAGGCGCTTTTGGTCTCTCCCCTACTGTTTCACATGAAACTTGCCAAGACCCAACTCCCTGAAGGGGACTGCTCACGTTATACAGGGGTCATTCACTTTACAAAAAACTTACTAACACCCCATGGACACAGTGATCACCCCACTCTGTATCTGGAAAAAAAGTCTTACGTAGAGGGACTCGACTTATTCTGCAGGAGGCCAGAAACCCAGTAGAAACAAGGGCGGAAATCGTGTCCTGAGGCAGACATCCCCTCAACTTCTCCTATGAAAGAGGCAACGCTCTGACAGGTCTGCAGAACCTACCAGAAACCGTCATCAGTACCCGTGTGTTACATGCTGGGAACACTGTCAGCAACTGAAACATTTCCTTGTCTTAGGGATGAGATCTGGTGAACGTGAGAACTTTCCAGACACCACCATGAACATGTAGAACATCGGAACAGAATTCTGATCACATGTTCATGGATCCCTTACTGAACTTTCTGGAAATAAGAAAATAGCTTACCTGTTACTTCCCTGTTTGAATGGACCATCAGCCCTCACACCCGCTTTCAGAATTAAAAGCAAATATGATTTTCAATGACAGGGTCTCACTGGCGCTAATGAAAGGGATGTTGTGACAAGTCTTCTGTCTCAGATCCTGCAATGTCTCGCCATTCACTGCCACCGCCATGCCCTGAATGGGGACTTGGAGGACAGCCAGCCTGGGTCCCTCTGCTCTACAGAGGCTGAGCCAAGAATTCAGGGCCATACCCCATAACAGTCGACACATCTGAGTCCACTACATGCGTGGCCCCGGGGGCAGGACAGGGCCCCTCAGGATGCAGATGCAGGGGGCGGGCGCTCTGGGAGGACCACAGACCTCCTATGCCCCAGGGCTGAGCTTCCAGATGGGGCAACGTGGTTGATTCTGGGCCAGAGCTTCCCAGGCCTCTCCACCTCTGCTCCATCCCCCAAAGCGCCCACACTTCCCCGACACCTTCTCCTCCTCTCTTCCCTCTGCCAAGTGATGGGGCCAACCTGTATCACTCTGCAGGATCAGACAGGGATGCAACCTGCCGCCTCTCCCTGGGGACCGCCCTGTGCTCGTGGGTTATAAAGACAAGCTGACTGTGAAGGGAAGAGCCCTTTACATGCGACTGATGTGAAGAGTGGGCGGAGCTTGGGAGCGGGGATGGGTGTGTCACAGCGACGATCTGCCGGGATCCCTGTGCTCCCCGAATGCTGATTTCTCCCCTGCCACCTACAGCCTGGGGTTGTCGGCCTAGGGGCAGAGCGCACACAAGTCTTCTCGTGGATTTTTACATCTACACACTCCAGGCACCTAGAGACGAAGAGTTCGTAATTACAACCTCACTTCGCTTGCCTCCCGCGCCAAGCAGACAGCTCCTCCCCTCGGCCATGTCTGCTTGGAGTTTTCTGTACATTTGTTTCGGACAAGGCCATTAACCCCCTTTCTGTCTGGGTGTCTCACCTCTCTCACGATGAGACACGTTTCGAGCATGCCGTGATAGGAATGTTCAGAGCATCCCCTGCCAAAAGTAACAGACGAAGCAGAAGCAGAGAGAAAAGTCCATCCCGAAACGGCGTTACATTCCCAAACCACTTTCGCAACTGTTTTCTGTCCGCTCTATCAGGAGCAGAGCGCAGTCCGAATTCAGCTTCACTGTAATCGTGTCCTGGAATCTAACGTGACCTTCAATGACGGGGGTCTCACTGATGCTAATGAAAGGGACGTTGCGACAAGTCTCCTGTCACAGATCCTGCGATGTCTCGCTACCCATCACCACTGCCATGCCTGTGTGTGGCAGACGTGTGACACCCAGAGAGGGCATGTCAGTTGTGCAGGTCACCCCCTGGGAAGGGGCACGGCCAGCCCCCGTCTCACGGTTGGGATTCCGGGTGTGTGAATAGACGGCTACGCTACTCCTCTAGGGAGCCCAGAGGATGCAGACTGCAGGCTCTCTTCCGCACTTGTTCACGAATCACCGTCCAGCAGGGCCAAAGCCCCTGTGGGTCTCATTTCTTGTTTTATCCCGAGACGTCCTAGAAGCCGTCAGAGGCACCAAGAATAACAGAGAAGCAGCCATCAGCTCCTTCCAGCAGCGAATAACACAGACCCGCCCCACAGGCAGAAAGCTCTGTGATGAGTTTACCTGGGAGGGTGGTGAGGTTTGGTGCACTCCTCATTTGGTAGAATTAGATTCCAGGAGGAAACGCTAAGAAAGATGGTAGTTATCTTTCAGAGAAGCGAAGCCTGCAAGCTGTTAATAAGTAGGTCAGGGAAGTTCCACTGGGACGGAAATATGCACGCAGGGCATTTCTCCACGGGAGGTGGGCTCTGAACTGTGTGGGTCGGGGAGTGTCCTGGGAGCTGTGATCCTGGAGAACAGTAATACCCTGGCCTGGTCTGATGAGGAGAGTCCCAGACAAAGGTTCTTCTGCAGCCTCGGGCTCACAACACTGCTCACAATTATATATATTTTCTCTGTTTCTCCGGCATTGTGATTCAAGTCACTTTCACAGCTTTTTTGTACTCCTGCCATTTTGTTCTCAGAAAGGTCAGGAATGAGTATCTTCATGTTCAGTTCAGTCACTCTTCATGTTACAAGATACGAAAACAGCGACACAAAAGTCTTCATGTTACCGGATGAGAAAAATAGAGGCAGCGGTGTTCCTCTGCCTTGAGTGCAGCTGTGAAATGGTCCAGGACACCATGCTGGTTTATTGATGTGTATTTGCTTTAAGTTCCTCTTTGGCAGTTTATAAAAGATGAAGGAAGGGTGATAAGTTTATCATGAGTTGAAATAAATGTTAAAGCGTTTCATTCTTTATAATGTATGGGGTTTAATACAACATGGATGGATGGGGCTTCCCTGGTGGCTCAGTGGTTAAGAATCAGCCTGCCAATGCAGGAGACACCGGTTCGATTCCCGGCCTGGGAGGATCCCACCTGCTGCGGAGCAACTCAGGCCC
>NW_011494808.1:5900903-5909634 GCF_000754665.1 Bison bison bison
GCTGCGGAGCAACTCAGGCCCGTGCGTCACAACTACTCGGCCTGTGCTCCAGAGCTGGTGCTCTGCGACAAGAGGAGCCATCACAACGAGAAGCCCACACACCACAACTCGAGCGTGGCCCCCACTCCCCGCAGCTAGAGAAAAGCCCACGCAGCAACGAAGACCCGGCGTGCCCCAAAATAAATAAATAAAATTATTATTCAGTTCACTTCAGTTCAGTCGCTCAGTCATGTCCGACTCTTTGCGACCCCATGAATCGCAGCACGCTAGGCCTCCCTGTCCATCACCAACTCCTGGACTCACGTTGTTGAGTCAGTGATGCCAACCAGCCATCTCATCCTCTATTATACATATCTAAAACATAAGACCATTCAGACCAAGGGCCATTATCCTGGAACGCTACCCATTCCAACTTTGGTGCCACTGCTTACAACAAATTTCTCTCTCTCCTTCTAGAACTGCTTTCAAAGCCAATTTCTAGCCAAGAAAATCAAGCTACTTTATTATTCACAGTCACTACACTTCCTTTTTATCTAAAAGAGTTGCCAGTTGGATGCTAAAGTTATCTGTGTGTGTTTAAAAAAGTTACATGACTTTTATACTTTTATTTTTCCTGCACATAACATGAAAGGATTTGAGGGTACTGCTGGGGAAGGATCTGTTTATGGATTTTCGATCTGAAGTTGAAATTAGATGTGGTTCTTATTGAACTATCAAGACATGATTGCAAGGCACGTAACTGGTGAGTGGCTTATATGAACTGGGTAGAAATGAAGGTGTGGTCACAAACCGCACGTGTGTCTCGCACAGAACTAAGCTCTCGTAACCACTGCTTGAACTACAATAGAAAATTTAAGGAGACGGAATGGATTACGGTAAGGGCTGGCAAACACCTTCCATAAAGGGCCAGACAGTAAATATTTTAGGCTTCGTGGGCTATACAGTCTCTGTCACAATTACTCAGCTCTGCTGTAGCAGCAAGGGAGCAGCCGTAGGTGGTATGTAAATGAATCGATGTGGCCGTGCTCCAATAAAATTTTATTGATAAAAACAGGCAGCGGGCCAGATCTGTCTCACAGGCTTAAGTCTGCTGACCTCTGGACTGTAGCCTATTAAACTGAGGTAAATATGGATGCAGTCCTTAGATATCACGATGTCTAAATATATAGGAATAGATTTGCTTCTCCCTGGGGAAACAGACAAATGCAAAACTGTATTAATATCTATGTTCTCAACCATTTCTATTTACTTAGCCGAAAGTGTTAAGACAATTAGGAAAATGAAAGTTCTACCTTGATCAATTAAGGAATTAACCTTTTCTTTTTCCCCAAATCTTTCTTCTTTTATCACATGACTAACAAATGTGTACTGAGGTTAAACAATAAAACTATAGACAAGTTCACACAAGAATATAACAAGAGCTTTTAACATTTTCAGCACTATCTTCCAAACTTTGTTTTTACAAACATGAGACCAAAATGTGCACAGCTTTATTTTATATTTTCTAACTCAACAGATTGAGCTTTTGTTAAATGAAAAAGCAACGTACGCAGCCATAAAAAAGGGGTCATTTGTAGTGGTGTGGATGAACCTAGAGTCTGTCATACAAAACGAAGGAAGTCAGAAAGAGAAAGGAAATATCGTATATTAATGCATGCATGTGGAATCTAGAAAGATGGTACTGATGGGACCTATTTGCAGAGTAAGAATAGAGACAGACGTGGGAGAATGGTGTGGACACAGCGGGGGACAGGGAGGGAGGGCCGAGTCGAGAGAGCCGCACTGACGTGGGTAACCTCCCAGGCGTGAGCCAGCCGGCCGGCGGGGAGCTGCTCTGCAGCACAGGGAGCTCAGCTGGGCGCTCTGGGCCGCCCTAGGAGGTGGGATGAGGGGTGCGAGGGAGGTTCGAAAGGGAGGGAATGTAAAGACGCAGGGGCTGATTCATTTTGTTGTACAACAGAAACTCACACAACATTGTAAAGCAACTATATCCCAGTTAAAAAAAAAATGAAGGCCAAAAAATAAAAAAGCAATGTAGTGTCATTAGTGATCATGAAAACACAAACTAAAACCACAGTAAGGTTATCACCTCATACCCAGGAGATGTCTAAAATTAAAAAGACTGAAATAGCTAAGTTCGTTTTCTTTGCTGGGGGGCGAGGTGGGGGGGATAGTTAGGGACTTTGGGGAGGTCATGTCCACACTGCTAGGTTTAAAATGGAAACCCAACAAAAACCTACTGTACAGCACAAGCTGGAGCGACCGGGGAAGCAAAACCGAGGAGATCTCCAGAATTGAAGGAGATTTGAAGGAGAGAGTTTTAAATGATGTAACTTGAAGTGGATCAAGGGGGAGAGTCAACCCTTGTTTGGTGTGAGTCTTTATTGGTGTTCCTTTCAATTTCCGGCCCAGTTATTTCTTCGGGGATCTAGCATCAGAAAGATCCCCTTGCTTTTCTGATGCCTTTTTAATTCCACTTTGGAAAAGAGATGAGATTGAATTACATGAAGGGATGTCCCAAGGAAGAGCAATGAGAAATGTCAAGGACATCCTAAGACGCCTCCCGGGGCTCTCTTTAGAAGGACTCCTGGGAGACGTTCATCTCCAAGTCACTGGAGACTCGGCTGTTTCCATCTCATGGACGCCAAGGACCCTGCCCCTGACAGCTTCCTTTTGCACTCCACTAGGGTGACCGGAAGCCTTGTCTAGGCTGCATGAACCTCAGTGTGTTAATCTGACTCTAAGGTTTATCCTCCTATTTCCCCCTAAGTCAGCTCACCTAGCATTTAAAATATTCTTTCATTTAAAAAACTGGTATATTATTCATTTAACATAAAGTCGACCTTTTAAGGAGTGTGACTTGGTGGTCTTTGAGATATTCACAAAGTTGTCACAGTACCAGCCCTAAGAAGAAACCCACTGGCTGCCACTCCTCACTCTTCAATCATTCATGCCTCTGGTCACTCCTACCTTCTGTCTCTGTGTTTCCATTTTTAACTAAAAAATGTGTTTTAATTCATATATAGTTGGTTGACAGTGTTGAATTAGTTTCAGGTGGACACCAAGTGATTCAGTTATACAGATATCTTTTCTTTGCTTCTGTCTCTATGGATTTGCCTATTCTGGACATTTTAAGAGGTGAATTCACACATTAGTGGAGGCTTTGTGTCTTTCTTCTTTCACTTAACATTTTCAAGGGTCAGCATGCTGTACCATGTATTAATACTTCATTCCTTTTTACGGCTGAATAACATTCCATTGCATGGGGAGACCACTTTTTTTTGGTCTTGTCTCTTCATCAGTGAGCAGACATTCGTGTTGCTCTCACTTTACTCTCTTTAGGAATGCTGCTGCAATGAACAATTCTGTCAAGTTTTTGTGGGGCACGTTTTCCATTTCTCCTGAGTACACATCTGGAATAGAACTCTGACAGGTGATACAGTAATGCTATCTTTAACTTTTCCACAATCGCCAGATTATTTGCCAAAGCAGCTGCCCCACTCTGCAGCCCCACCTGCAGTGTGAGATGGCTCACGTTTTTGCGTAACTTCCCAGCACTTGCTGCCGTGGGTGTGAAGTGGGAACTCAGTGACTCTGATATGCCTTTCCCTGACGACTAATAAACACGCTGAGTGTCATCCTGTGTGCTGACTGGCCATTTATCTGTATGTCCTCTTTGGTGAAATGTCTACTCAAATCCATTGCCTACTTTTTAGAAAGACGTATTTCTTTGTTTGTGGCTGTGCTGGCTCTCTGTTGCTGGGTGGGCTTTTCTCTGGTTGCAGAGACAGGGGCCGCCCTTCATGGCAGAGTGTGGGCTTCTGTTGGAGCGCAGGCTCAGTAGGCGTGGCTCGTGGGCTCAGCTGCCCCTCAGCACGTGGGGTCTTCCTAGACTAGGGACAGACCTCCTGTCTCCTGCGTGGGCAGGCGGACTCTTTACCACTGAGCCATCAGGGAAGCCCCACTGCTCTCTTTTTAATAGGTTGTCTTTTTACTCTTGAATTGCAATCATTTTTAAAACAATGTTCTCATAAACTCCCTTGCGTTCTTGAAGATGGCACTGAGAAATATATCTCTATAAAAAGGGTTGGGGCTTGTTTATATTTGTCTCTTTTGCTGAAATGAAGCTTCATTAGTTTTGATGATTAAAAGTGATATTCCATATCCTAAATCAAATGCTTAATACACCAACATACCAAATCAAAAATGCTATCTCTTTATAGTTAAATTTCAGAAGCTGAATTAATTGCTCCTATTCTGCTAACTGGTATTAGGAAAGGATTTACCATTTTTAGTATTTCTCCTTTGTCATTAACATATGGTAAACATTTTTTAAAACTAATAAAAAGGACAAAGAAATTAAAATGGACTTTCTGTAAACTCAGAACTTCTTTAAATGTGAACAGCCTCACAAAGAAATGACTCGATAGCTATGGAAAAAAATGCAAGTTGTCTATTCTATCAGCCGTATCTTCTTGTTAATTTTTCTAAACCACTCTCAGTGAAAGTCCCATTGGCCTCTAATGGATGATTCAAAATGAAAAGACATTTTTTTTTTTTTAATTATGGAAAAAAGGGATAGCAACTTATTATTACACTAGAATCTAAACTGGTTCATAAATCCCATTCTGATCACATTACATACCTGAGAGAAATTTACGGACACTATTAGGTGGTAAAGAACCTGCCTACCAACGCAGGAGATGTAAGAGACATGGGTTTGACCACTCAGTCAGGAAGATTTCCTGGAGGAGGAAATGGCAACACATTCCAGTATTCTTGCCTGGAAAATTTCATGGACAGAGGAGCCTGGTGGGCTATAGGTGTGCACACACACACACACTCTGATAATTTACTACTAAAAAATAACAATTCTTCTTGTGCTGTTTATTATTTGATGGCTGAAATAAGTTTTCCAAAACAAGCTGTAAAGGGATCCACGGGCTATTAATCTGCAGTGCGTGGCACCAAAGGGAAAAGCCAGTCAGTTGAGTTGATGAGATTAGAGGTGTGATATAACCATCCTCAGAGAACTCAGAGTAAGTCAGCGTAACACCCCATGTCCGGAGCTCCTGAAGAGTCAGAGCTGCAACTGAAAAAGGTCCCCAGTTAGAGGAGAAAACAAAAGGCAGAGAGGGCGAAACAGCTCCTGAAGGAATGGTGATGTGTTAAAGGGAGGAGGAGTCATCATCTTCCTTTTTAAAATTGTAGTGGAGGATAACTTATTTCCAGGATTGGCTTTGTGTCCGGTGGACAGCAAAGTGCTTCCGGAACACGCACACACGTTCATCCTCTTCAGAGTCTCTCCCTGTAGAGGGGATCACGGAACACCGAGCAGTGTCCCTGTGCTGCGCACTGGGTCCTGACTGACTGTCTTGTATACTGTAGCGTGCATACGCTAACCCCAAGCTCCTGCTTGACTCCTCGCACTCACATCTCCCCCCTCACACTCACGTCTCCCCTTTGGTAACAAGAGTTGGTTTTCAAAATTTGCGAGTCTGTTTCTGTTTTGAAAATAAGTTCACTTCTTTAATTTTTAAAAGTCTAGATTCTACCTATGAGTAATATCATATATTTTTCACCTAGTATGATCATCTCTAGGCCTATCCATGTTGTGGTAAATGGCATTATTTCATTTTAATGGCTGCGTAGTATTCCACTGTATAAATGTACCACATCTTTACCATTCCTCTGTTGAGGGACATACAGGCTGTTTCCACGTCTCAGCTATTGTGAATAATACTTCAGTGAACATTAGGGTATAAGCCTTTCTGGTAAAGGACCACATTTCAATTTGATGGACATAAAATTAAGGAACTCAGAGAGCCACACAAAAGGCACTATTTGCAAAAACAAACTGGGCTTTGTGTTCTGTAGCCCCAGATCCTGTTATCATCCAGGAGACACAGGCATGGTCATCTCCAAGTGTTGGCTCGGCTCCACGAGGTCATGATGTCTCCCTTCCCTGGTCAGGAGCCCACTTGGAGCTGCGTGTTTTCACATCTCTGAGAGCTCCAAGTTCAAGGGGAAGCCACAGCCAAGCTTCCATTCAAAGTTGCTCAAGGGCTGTGTCCCCACACTTTCAGGACACAATGCGGGAATCCTTCATGCATTATAGTTTGCACTTGATTTTCTGCCTGTCCTCATTAAGTCCCAGAGTGGACAGAGTTTACTCAAAGCAAGTTTTATCTTCTTCTTGGAAGTGCTGTATCATGAGCGCCTCCTAAGTGGGTCCATTTTCAAACACCAGCGAAATCCCTCTGTTCTATTTTAAGATTTAAACAATGTTGCTAAACCAAAACACTGTTTATAAGTCTGACTCAGTGATGCTATCCAACACCAGAAGAAACAAGCCAAGACAGGGGGTGGGACTCACATCCTCCAACTTCAGAACGTTTCTGTCCGAAAATCATTTTGAAAACAGGACGATCAGACTTTTTAATCATGGAGGGACATTATATCTGTGAAATGAAGTGTTGAAACAAGTGTGAACTTGGGACAGAAACTTGGGACGCTGTTTCTCTTGAGGAAACAGCGTTCTCTCCTTGGTCTCACCACTAAAAAGACACCTGTCTTCATTAATCGCATTCATCGGCTCAAAGCAACCCTTTGTTTCCCAGTATCAGAGGAAGAAGGATGGGAGGGGATACCCTGACTGTGATAGTTAATGTTCTGCGACGGCAGACTGGTGTGAGTGCGCAGTCCCACTGCAGGAAGGGCAAATTCCAGACTGAGCGGTGTGCGTGGATTTATGGAGCAATTTAGGGAGCCACCCTCCAGAGAACTGCTGCCGCTGAGAAGACACTTAAAGCAGGGCCCCGCTCGGCCGGAACACAGGGGCTGAGCGGGCGAATCTTGGGTTGCTATTTTCAGGGACACATTTGTTTCCAAACAAAGGGCTCTCTGCCAGCTATTTTAGAAGTCCTTGTATATTTACTCAGCCAACGCTCTGCGCTGGGGATTGTCTTTGGGCACTGAGGTTTTATCATCCGTGTCTATTTAAAGCAGGATGAAAAACAGCTCCAGATGAAAACAGAGCATATTTCCAGCCTCGAATGTGAGACGCTTTCTTTTCTTACAGGACTGAGATCTGGCTTCCCTCCCTCTCTCTCTCTGAAACTGCCACCTGTCTTAACCGTCTTCGCTGTGTCTTAGTTTAATTGGTGCTGTTTTCTTTTTAGCAGTACATAAAATTATAGTGCGCCTTAACAAGTTATAGATTGGATGGAATGTGGTGTCTATGTGTGCGCGGTTCTGAGAGAGAGCAAATCTCCATTAGGACCCACTTACAATCTGTATCTGGTTACACCCACCACGGCACACATCACATCAAGATGTCATGTCATGAAAGGGCCAACAGGCTAGTGTTCACAGGGTGCGAATTAGCGGAGGGAGCAAAACGGAAGGGAGAACAACAGGCTCAATACAGCAATATGTTGATTCCAATCTCTTGGGAAGATCAAAGGTCCTGACTCGGAATCCGCACTTCTGAAGCACCCTCTGCCTGCAACGCATTCCAGAACTCGCTGCTCAGTACAAGGCGCTGGGGACCCAAACAGGAAAGAGATTGCACCTGCCCTCAGGGTGCTCACAGCCCGTGCAGGGAACACCTGCCGCCTGTCTCTCTCACACCCCCCTACCTTCTGAACTCAGAACAAGTCTGACTTTGAAAGTCACTGAACTCAAGTGTCTGTGGCATGTCACACCATGGGGAGGTGAGCGTGCCCACCTGCTCTGCTGTTGGAGGAGCCTGGGGGCTCACTTAGGGGGGTGGTGGGTTAGGACGAGGGAGAGGAAGGCGGGGGGCAGCTCGGCCTGAGGCAGATCACTCGGGGGTCTTTGGGGAGCAGGATGAGAACCAGAGTGGGCAGGCTGCAGGCCGGGCCGCTGCGTGGACAGTCCCTGATTCACGTGGGGGAGTCCACAGGTGGTGCAGGGCGGTGGTTCCTGGCGTGGGGGCCCCCAGCTCAGTGCCAGCTCTCTGCTTGTGGGGGCTGGGTCTGAGCCCCAAAGACAGATGTCCCACTGAAGGCACCTCTTGTTTTGGGTAAATGGGCTGTTGGACCGGGAGCACCGGCTGTCCTGTAGAGCCACTGAGGACCGTGCTGAGGATCCCATGGGCCGTGCTCCAGGGGCCAGGCGGAGCCTTCATCGTAGCAGGGGCAGCAGTAACAGGGGCTAAGACTTACCAGGAAATGTCTTCAGCCCCTGCCGCAGGTTAATCCATCTGTTCCTCACAGTAGCCGTGAGAGGGAGACACTATGGTTATCTCTCTGTTACAGGCAAAACCGCAGAAGCAGAGGAACCACCTGCCCGAGCGGCGCAGAGCCAAGCAGGAAGGGGCTGAGACCCGAACCCCAGCTGCCTTGGGTCTGCGCCTCCAACCCCACGACACCGCTCTTCGGACGCAGGGACACAGGGACACAGGGCTTCCCCGGTGGCGCGGAGGGTAAGAACCCACCTGCCGATTCAAGGGACGTGGGTTTGGTCCCTGGCATGGGAAGATCCCACGTGTCGAGAAGCAGCTAAGCCCGCGCTCCACAGCTCCTGAAGACCAGGTGCCCGCAAAGCCCTGCTCCACCGCAAGAGAAGCCACCAGCCTGAGATGCCTGCACACCGCACCTGGAGATGGCCCCTGCTCCTGCAAGCAGAGAAAAGCCCATGCAGCAGCAAAGACCCAGCTCAGCCAGAAACAGATAAACAAACATGAGGCAGGGACTCAAGCAAACCG
>NW_011494808.1:5909842-5911607 GCF_000754665.1 Bison bison bison
TGGGGCGAGGCCGGAGGCAGGCCGGGGGGTCCAGACCCCCAGGCGAGGCGCAGGCTCTGGAGAGATGCTGCTCTATTCCTGTCCAGCAACACCTGACCGCTTGGCTCAGAAAACCAGGCTTTTTCCAGCTGCGGTCCTGACTACCTTCAGGTTTTTCACACGCTCACAGGCCAGCAGGCTCTGATGAGTTCCATCCAAACTAATTTTTTGGTGAGACAGATTTTAGAGAATTTGATTTTACTACTGTTAATATAAAGGGGAAAGTAGTAGCAATGGCCATAAATAGGAGATAAGAATAAAAAAATAAGTAAACAGCGTTTTCAGGTCAACTGCCTTTGCTTGTAATCAAGTTTTACTAAATAAAGTTTTACTGGAACAAAGCCAGGCTCCTTCATGAAACTTTCATGGGGCAACAGTAAAGCAGGAGCAACGACACCCAATGGCCTGCAAAGCCTCAAGTAAGTGTTATCTGGCCACCTAAGAATGTTTGCACACCTCTGAAACAAATACGGTTTCTAATTAAGGACAGGAGTCTGTCCTCTCTGTTAAAAAGAGGGAGTATTGAAGGTTCATGAGGAGTTGATCAAGGAAGTATCAGCATCAACCTGAGACCTTCTCACTGGCAATGAAAAGGCTGAATGAATATTGATGGAAAAGGAAATAACTTTGTCACTGTATGATCTGATTTCCTAAATTATGTATTCAGTATTTCCTAAATTATGTCTCACATCACCTTGGGCAGAGTTTACACCAGGGGAAATGCACATTAAACCAGTGCATACGTCAAATCAAATCTTATATGTGAATGACAGAATATGAGACTTGGCAGCAAAGACGGGTGAGGACACGGAAAACCTGGTAACATTAAACTTGCAAAAGAACTTGACTGTCAGCGGCTCAGCTGGTAAAGAATCCGTCTGCAATGCAGGAGATTGAGGTTCGATCCCTGGGTTGGGAAGATGCTCTAGAGGAGGAAATGGCAACCCACTCCAGTATTCTCACCTGGAGAATCCCAAGGACAAAGGAGCCTGGTGGGCTGTAGTCCATGCGGTCGCAAGAGTCGGACAGGACTGAGCCACTAAGCCACTACCACCGAGCAAAGAGAAGCTTGAGAAGATCTGCGGGACTGGAACGGGACCTGTGGGTTGAAGCCAGCACCATGAGCTGGGCAGGCCTTAGCTTCTCCGCCTCTCAGGACATGGGGGCTGACCCTGTCTTGGGAGGCTCTTGGTAAAGCACTTTGTGCCCGTATCACCTGCATGGCTGATGGCAAAAAGCCGTGCTGATAAACAGCCTGAAGGGCGATAAGGTCTAGTTGGGAAAAAGGAGATAATGGGTCCAGGGGAAGGCAGGCACGGAGACCCAAATGAAGGATGCGGAGAGATGGACGGAGCCATGTGGGCGGAAAAGGGGGGGTGCCGCGAGGGAGGGGCCCTGCCTCCCTGGGGACTCCGCTCGGTTCCGCACCGCCCGGGCCAGCATCGGCACCCTGAGCTGATGAGCAGGGAGGCCTCCTTTCTAACACTTCAGCTTCCCCCATGGAGCAGGGCTCCGTGATGCCAGCAGGACCCTGTCTCATTCTCTGCCCTCACGCATCTCCAGGCAGATGAGCTACCTGCCTCCAAGTTCACAGCAGCCAAGGAAGGCGGACTTTTATTCTAGAAACTTCGTCAGCAAGCTTTTTTCCCTTAACGTGGCGAGGCAACGTGTGGGGCTTCCATCTGCACTGCCCTGCTATACAAACACCTCAACACAGTTCCCCGCC
>NW_011494808.1:5911707-5912173 GCF_000754665.1 Bison bison bison
GTTCCCCGCCTTCACTTCTGTCCCAAAGGAGGACCAAGGCTGTGCTTATCCAAATCAAAACCAGGGCTTCCCTGGTGGCGCAGGGAAGTGGTTAAGTCATCCAAAGGTTGGTTTTAATGCAGGTTTAACACTAAAGGGGTAATGATGCTAAAGAACCCACCTGCCAACGCAAGAGACACGGCTTCGACCTGGTCCGGGAAGATCCCACATGTCACGGAGCAATTAAGCCCGTGCGCCACTACTGCTGAGCCTGCGCTCTAGAGCCCGAGAGCCGCACCTACTGAAGCCGGGACGCCCTAGAGCCCTGCTCCGCCAAGGGGAAGCCACCGCGACGAGAAGCCCGCAGACCACGACTAGAGTAGCCCCTGCTGGCCACAACTGGAGAAAAAGCCCGCGCACGCACGGCCATGAAGATGCAGCACAGCCAAAAATAACTAAATAGCATTAAAAAAAAAAAAAAACAAAA
>NW_011494808.1:5912273-5925236 GCF_000754665.1 Bison bison bison
AAACAAAAACCAGGTGTGGCAGCAACAACAGCAGGACAGGACAGAGCCAGTGTCAGCAGCGGAGGGAGACTCCGAGGAACGGGCAGCACAGACCCGGAACCTGTCGTGCGGCGGGCGGGGTCCCAGGCACGAGAACCACCGCCTGCAAGGCCGCGCACACCGGGGGCCAGCTCGGCCCTGCCCCAGACACGAGGGCTCGCGGGCCCAGCTCAGCCCCCATCGCCGCTCCATGCGCCGAGTGATGGGAGTTTCTCGTTTGTCTAAGGCGAGGCTCTGCGAGGCTGCGGGGAGAGAAGTCTTTCAAGCCCCACGGCGGCACAGACTGCCCAGCCTGCTGGGGCCCAAACGGAATCCCCTGTGGTTTTAGGGTCCTGGGCAGATGCAGGCAAACAGGAGCCTGTGGCCAGTGGAATGGGGCAGCGGGTTTTTACGTCCCAGCTTCCGTGACATTTTTAGATATAAAAAAGTTTCAGTCTTTTCTTAACTTCCCCGGGGAGGTGCTTTGGGGTGATTTGTGTGCGGTGGGGTGAAGCAAGAAGGCGGGGCTAGAGCTCCATCTCCGCTGAACAGAACAGAACCTCGGAAACGCAGCAACAGGCTAGGGCCCGGGAACAGAGGAAGAAATAAACCGAAATTAGAAAGACGTTCGCGTGCCCTGATGATGATTTTTATGTAATTTTCCATGTACATGGGGCAACCTACAATATGAATTTATTCATAATTAAGCCCGTAAAATTCAGCCATAGAACCAATGAGCATATCCATATAATTTGTGCACCAAGAAAAGTGATTTTAACCAAGGTTAAGAGCCTTTCATCCAAAAGGTTTGTTTTAACGTAGCTTTAACACTGAAGGGGAAATGATGGAAACAGAAGACAACCAGAGCCTCTCCTGGAAGTGTCTTAAGTGTCCGTACAAAGTCCATTTATTGCATCCAACCCACCCATGGGGACATTCACGTCTAAAGTGTAAATTGGAATTTAGAGACTTTATAAAAAGCTGTTTTTAATCTCAATATGCCCCAAATGAGAAGCTGTCAATGAGTGGTTAAGGACTCTTAAATTCAGAGATTATTCAATCTCTCTATTTTACAAAAACACTTATGAAACTGTCTTAGGGAAAAAAAGCTGTAAAATAAATACTGAATAGCATTCTCACACAAAATCAAAGATGCGTTTTGCCTACCCCTCAAAGGCATGGACTACATAAATATAAGCTCAAAGAAAATGTAAATAGGTTCCTTTGAAAATTACCAGCCAGTGGTTTTAAGAAAGGAAAGAAGAAACAGAAGGGGGCGGTGGCCTCAGGACCTTCCATGACGCCGTTGTGGAGGGCGCCCACCCTACAGGCCGGAGGCCCATGGAACCTGCCACACAGTGGAGGCACCAGGACCACAAACCCCCTCATCACAGCTC
Source organism: Bison bison bison (assembly GCF_000754665.1). NCBI lineage: Eukaryota > Metazoa > Chordata > Mammalia > Artiodactyla > Bovidae > Bison > Bison bison. The sequence goes on from NW_011494808.1 coordinate 5,913,689, forward strand.
ACGCATCTTCACCCAGGCTCATTCGCATCTTCCATTTCCACCCCCAAGTCCAGCCTGTCCCTGGATCCCCGCCTTTTGTCTGGGAGCAATTTCACCACCAATGAGACAGTTAAAACCCAACATTCAGAAAACTAAGGCCATGGCATCCGGTCCCATCACTTCATGGCAAACAGATGGGGAAACAGTGTCAGACTTTATTTTATGGGGCTCTAAAATCACTGCAGATGGTGACTGCAGCCATGAAATTAAAAGACACTTATTCCTTGGAAAGAAAGTTATGACCAACCTAGACAGCATATTAAAAAGCAGAGACGTCACTTTGCCAACAAAGGTCCATCTAGTCAAAGGTATGGTTTTTCCAGTAGTCATGTATGAATGTGAGAGTTGGACTATAAAGAAAGCTGAGCGCTGAAGAATGGATGCTTTTGAACTGTGGTGTTGGAGAAGACTCTTGAGAGTCCCTTGGACTGCAAGGAAATCCAACCAGTCCATCCTAAAGGAAATCAGTCCTGAATATTCATTGGAAGGACTGATGTTGAAGCTGAAACTCTAATACTTTGGCCACCTGATGCGAAGAGCTGACTCATTTGCAAAGACCCTGATGCTGGGAAAGACTGAAGGTCAGAGGAGAAGGGGGCGACAGAGGATGGGGTGGTTGGATGGCATCACTGACTCAATGGATGAGTTTGAGTAAACTCCGGCAGTTTGTGATGGACAGGGAGGACTGGAGTGCTGTGGTCCATGGGGTCACAGAGAGTCAGACGTGACTGAGTGACTGGACTGAACTGAACTGAGACGGCCTGGGACCTGGGACCCTTTGCTGCTGTGCTTGCCCCTGGACAAACGTCTCTTCCAGCAACAAAATACAAAGAAACCAGCAGGGACTAAAAGCAACTGCATATATGTGAGCGGCTGGGGCAAAGTATGGACAACAAGATATTCAGAGAGACCAAAAAACCCAACTGCCACTTCTGCGGAGTCGGGAACAGAAGCAGGGAACTGCGCATGCCCCTGCACTCAGCACCACCAAAGGGGCGGGCAGACCCTAAGACAGCCCTCTAGCCTGACCCCTGGACACACACCACCCCCCGCCCCTCTCTAGTTGGTCTTTTGTGTCTGACTCTCTATGACCCCATGGACTGTAGCCCGCCAGGCTCCTCTGTCCATGGGATTCTCCAGGCCAGAATACTGGAGTGGGTTGCCCTGCTCTCCTCCAGGGAATCTTCCCAACTCAGGGACTGAACCCGGGTCTCCTGCACTGCAGGCGGGTTCTTCACAGCTGAGCCACCAGGGAAGCCCAGGACACATCCCCATCCCTCATGTAAGGAACCAGCTGCCCCATCCTGCTCAGGGAGTGAGCAAGGGAGCCTGTTACTTGTTTTCACTACCCTTTGTGAAGCAGGGACCCCAATAAAACCTTGCCTGAATTTCTTGTCTGGCCTCTAATCAATATCTATTGATTGAGGAGGCCAAGAACCCTGGCCAGCATTACCAAGGTTTGGCAAAAGGGAGCCACAGCCTGCCCCCTGCCCATCCATCCCAGTTCCTCCCACCTTCCCTGCGTTTTTCATGCACGGTCACATGCGATGCCTGCTCGGCTCGACGGTCTTCCCCAGTGAACACACTACAAAAACTTTAAATCTGCCAGGGAAGGCGACCAGACAGAGGAAGCTGATGGCAGCAACACCAGTCTCTGAACAGGAGGAAAAGCATCCCTTCTCAGACCATGCCCAGGTGGTCAGTCAGCAGCAAGGCTTCACTCATCTAGGTAGAGAACACAGCCCTGGAGAAGGTGTGTGTCTTGTTCTGGGCCCAGGGCAGAGGAGTGAGTGAGTGACAGGTGAATAGTTTCATCCAGAAAGGCTCTGTGGCTGACAGCTCGCAGAGGCCAGGGCGTCTCTCAGTACAGCCACAGTTAAGCCCCTTGACAACCTGACTTCCCTGTGCAAGCATCGTGCTAGCTTCTGGGGCTATAAGGTAAGGAGCACAGGACGCTCGCCTCTCAGGGGTTTATAATCAAGCCGGGAAGCCTCATGGGATAACAAAATAGCCTGTGGTTCCTAGAGGCTTGTACAGAGCCTCCCCCCCCCGGAGCACAGGGGAGAGAACGGAGCGTGCGGGGGGCTTCAGGGAGGAAGCAACATTTCAGCAGGCTTCTGGGGTTCCTCGGATGGGGAAGGGGGTGAAAACCTAACTACAGGGCACAGCCTTTGCAGGAGCTGAGAGCTGTTAGAGGCTCGAGGGCCAGAGGCTCTAGTGCAGCTGGAAGCTAAGTGATTACCCGTCACAGGAGAAAAGCAGGTGGCGGGGAGGGGGCGCGAAGCTGAGGTCGCAGAGCAGCCGGCATGGCTGACCGCTGGGGGAGCCAGGAAGGCAGGAGTACTTCCAGACCAAACCCACCGGACACCTGTTTAGTAACTAAAGCTGCACGGGGACACAAGCACAGCTTTCTGCTCATGTATTCTCTGTAGCTATGATTAGGCTTCCCTGGTGGCTCAGCGGCAGAGTCCGCCTGCCAATGCCAGAGACAGGGGTTCAATCCCTGGGTCGGGAAGATCCCCTGGAGGAGGAAATGACAACCCATTCCAGTATCCTTGCCTGGGAGATCCCGTGGACAGAGGGGCCTGGCGGGCTACAGTCCACGGGGTTCCAAAGAGTTGGACACGACTGAGCGACTAAATAACAGCAGCAACAGCTGTGTTTGTGCTACAGCGGCAGAGCCGAGGCACTGGGACAGAGATCACACGGCCCACAGAGTCAAAACATTTTCTATTTGACCCTTTTTTCAGTTTTGCTGATCAACGGTTGAAAATGTGAGTTATCACTGGGCTTTCTGTCACTGACCGGAACGCACATTGTCATTTTCCCTTCTGTGGTCCCTACGCAGCATGGCTGAAGCCTGCTCCCTCCCCACCGCAGACACAAGCTTGTCTGGACCGAATGTCTCATTCTCAGTCCCAAATCTTCTGTCTCCATTTGCTGCTGATCCTTTTTCCCCCCCTGGTTTTTACTTTAGGGCTTTGCTGCATTGCCTGCCGTGGTCACCAGCCTCCCACCCACCTGCAGCAGCTCATCATCACTCAAGCTGGAGTCATGTTACTTCCTTTCCCTCCTCCCCAAGTTCTTCATAAATTTTTGTACTACTTTTCAAATGCGGCTGAAAATCGATTTCTTTTCCCCCTTGCTGTTACTGGTTTCAAATCCTATGCTCTGACAAATAGCCACTCTTCTGCCAAAAAAAAAAAAAAAAAACCCAGGTTCCCCTCTTGTACAAAGCTCTTGGAAGATAGAAGGTAAGCCCACCAGCATTCAGGGAACAGGAAAATAAAGAAACAACCTTGCTTTTCTGACGGGACACCCAGAAAAGGCTTTCTCTGTACACCCCCGTATACTTTTAAAACCAAATTTGATCTACAAAAATTAAATTTGCACATGATTTTCCAGGGCGTACATCTCTAATACACAGCAAGGAGTGTGACTGCTGTTTTATTAACCACTGGTAATAAAATCCAGAGTTTTCAAAGCTGCTTTTTAGGGCACACAGTGTCACTCCCTGGGCCCTAAGCCCAGGGCTGCCTCTTACCCACTGTGTTACGGCGAGTAAATTAACCTCTCTGTGCCTCAGCGTCCACATCTTCCTAAAACAGGGGGAGAGAGGAATTGAAACTAACCTATCTTACAGGGTTGCTCTGAGGATCAAATGGGATGACATATTATGAGCAGTTTACGCCGTGCCTGGTACACGGAAAACACCTTGTCTGTGTTAGCGAGCACTATAATGCTGAGGTTTCTCCACCCGCTGCCCCCGATTCAAGAATAAGAACATTCTGGGGACAGTGCCGAAGACTTGATACTTCATGCTGAACATGAAATCGTTTCTGCCCCCATCTTTCTGGCTCGGGGGGCGGGATCCAGGGATGGACACGGATCCAGAACTAGCCAATCACAGTACTCTGCCCCTGCCCCACCCCCAAGTCCTGCCTTCACCCAGGATCTGGGTCCCTGTGTTTCTGCTGGGTAGGCTATTGGCTGGAGCTATTGGTTGGCCATCTTTATTAGTCACTTGGAAAAGCTTCCCAGAAACAAAACCAACCCAGTAAAATAACAAAAACAAAACAAAAACCAGCTGGGAGAGATGAAGGGGACAATGAAAATGCCCCTAAAACAAACAGGAGCCTTTGGATCCAGTCATGGTATCCGGAAAGTCCCGTTACATGTGCTGATTTTTGAGCTTATGGCAAGTTTCAGCTGGGTTTTCTGTCCCTTGCATCCAAAGAGTTCTGCAACATCCTGGTGAACTGACAAGACCTACAACTAGACCCGAAGGCCTAGCTCATCTTGGTGCTGTGAAGAAAGCGTGGCAAGGAGAGGTGGCAGCCGTGAACTCTGGGCCTGGCTCTGTCTGCAGCCAGTAGGGGATGGCTGGGAGGACCGTTTCATCTTTCTGGGCCCTGGTATACTTGTGTGTCAAGGGAGAGCGGTGAGTGAAAACCAATCTCTGAGATCCATTTTCAGCTCGACCATCCCAAGAGTCTCTATGATTTCTGGGTTTATTTCAGTTGCGGATACTGTGGTCTAATTGGTTACCGATTCTCTTATTTTCCTGCTTCCTTCTGTTTCAACTTTTAAAATTTTCTATTAGACTCTCAGTCACTATACTCCCAGTGTTTATTGTCTTCGCCTTCAATTTCCTTCTAAAGAAAATACATTTATTTTTGTATACTCGGGCATAACGATCCCATTTTCTTCCCATTCCTATATTTTTCAAACTAATTAGAGTGATAAGTTCCTTGAGGGTTGAAACTAGAGTTTTCCTGTGGGTGTGAACATTATTATTATTATTTTTTTTTAAATTGGCAACTGACCTGCCAGTTTTTACAGAGCAGCAGGATATGGGTTTTAAGTAATGTAAGCAGGAAATGGGTCTCTAGCCCACACAAAATAAAGGCAAAAGTACCGATTTACCCTGAGTCCACAGCTGCCTTACTCATTTATAATTGTAGTCTGAACCAAAATTCCCCCACAGAACTGCAGCGTAACATCCACATCTAAAGAATGTCAGACCAAAAAAGGGAGTTAAGGGGACATCCTGTGGGTCTTGCACACACATAAAAATGATCTGCTTCTTTCAGGGCAATATCACTCTTTTCTCATCAGTGGTAGGGTTTAGGGCCTGAACTAAGTAAAGATTACTTTCATATCATAACATTCATTGATTTTTCTTTTTTTCATTTGATAGCTCTGAAGTCCAGAGGGGATCAAAGGAACTTGCTGAAATGTGGACTCATCACCTGCAGACGAGCCCCCAGAGGATGCCACCCGCTGGATGCTTCCATCTGGTACCCATGGGGCTGGTGACCCCATGTTTGCTCATCGGGAGCTTAATTATGAATGAGGGCCCAGCCCAAGGGCCTTCATGATGGCCTCTTGGCAGATACCACCAAATGACCTGGAGGCAGAGGTTCCAGGGGCTGTTGGTTCAGCAACTCAGGGATGCCGTCAGGGCCTGAGTTTGTCTGTCTGTCCACTCCTCCATCCACAGAGCCTGCTCTGACCTGTCACTGACCTCCTTCAGGGCTGAGAGGACCTGTGGGCACCTGTCTCCCCGTGCACCTGCGACAGAAGGCAGGACACTTCTAAGCATGAGTCTTTTGTTTTAGTAATTTTATTTTGATAAAATTTCAAATTTGCTGAAAAGTTGCAAGAATGGTACAAGGAGCTCCTTCACGGTGTATCCCTTCACTCAGACTCATAAGGTTTGATATTTTTCACCTCTCTGTTCTTTCTGTCTCATTTCTCTGTCTCACACACATACACCTACATACACACACACAGACACACACACACACACACCCTATCTTTTGAACCATGGAGAGCTAGTTGCAGATACTGAGAATAAGAACATTCTCTTGTTCATATAACAAAAGCGCAACGATCAAAGTCGGGAAATTTAAAGCGGACTCAATTCTAACCTACGGTCTGTACTCAAATTTCAATAAGCGTCCCAATAATGTCCTTTATGGATAGTTTCCTTCTGCTCCAGCATCTTCAGGATCACTTAGCTGTCGTGTCTCAGTCATTCTGTCTTTCAGAATCTTAGCGTTTTTGAAGAGTACTACTTAGTTTTTTTTTTAATTGGGTTATTTGCTTTCTTATCATCGAGTTTTCAAAGGTTTTCTATTTCTACATTTAAGTCCTTATCAGATATGTGATTTGTAAATATTTTCTCCTCACCTGTGGCTTGTCTTGTCATTAGTTTCACAGTGTCTTTGGGACAGCAGACATTTCTGATTTTGATGAAGTCTAATTAACCATTTTTTTTCTTTTATGGATCATGAGCATGAGTCTTGAACTCTTTCTCACTGGGCCAGCCTAGGTTACAAGTTCACCATGAACCAATGATACTGCCTGGAACAGAATATACTGGTGGCTTGAGTCCAGTGAATTGATCCAACCCTGATGTCTTCCCTGAAGTGTAGAAACCCAAGAGGTAGAAAAGCCCATTTAAACCCTGGGCACAGTTAGGAACACGCTGGGCAGGCCACCAAGAAACATCCTCGAGTCACAGCTCCCAGGGGAGAGCTGGGTGGCCAGCTGCACACCCTCAGTGCGGGCCCTCCTGGCTCCAGGGACCTTCTGCACTGGCACTGGGCCGCATGTCCCAGTTCCAAAATCCAAGAGCCTCTGAACAACATGAGTCTTCAAACCCCACTGTCAAACTGTGGCTTTCTGCCCCACACTTGTAGACGGGTGTGTGCGGCTCAGCATCTCCAGAGCCACTTAGACCACCCCGCCCAGGGCCCCACGAGATCCCCACGGGATGCAGGGCAGGTGGGCAGATTCCACTGATTGTTCCCCCTGGCACACACCCCTGCCTCTTCCTCACACCCGCCCAAGCCAGGGCATTGGTCTGGCATGTTCCTGCTCTCTTCATTGAAAGCACCACGGAGAACCCACAAGCAATGACTTTTTGGTGCTGTATTCCCTCTGCCTGCGTTAAAGCACGTCTGCTTCAAAGCCCCATAAGCGGATGATTATGGACCACTCATTTTTAATCTATTCACATGTTCTCTTCTGAATTAATCAAGTGTATAATTGGAGGAGGGGGTGGTGGGAAGGAGAAAAGCTGAATCGAGTTTGGAAAAGTGTCAATGTGCCAAATTTCTAAATGTTTCTTCAACAGCAAAAGTTTGGTACTCCCTCCCCTCTGAGAAAGGGTGCATTATTTCTACTGCCTCTGCCTCGTTTTATTCTCATCAGTAGAGGCAGAGCTCTTTATTCCTCCTGTCAAGCCGGGGGAATGGTCTCCATGTGGTTCTAGGACACGCTCGGGTTACCAGCAGAGACACAGAGTCAGTTACGAACTGCCCTGGAATACAAACACGACACCCAGCTCCTCCCCTTTCACCAAATGCCACTCAAATTATATCTGAAAATGCCCAGTTTTCTATTTCCATGCCATCTCTGTTGACACCTAACCGTGGCAATATATCATTAGTGTCATGTCTGAATTCCACATGCTGATGTCCTCCACAACTTGATTTTGGAGGCTGAGTCATCATATTTATAGATAAAGCAAAGAGAAAAAGAATTTTTGAAGCTCCACTTACATTCTTTGGACATCCCCACTTCAAAGCACTTCTGGAGTCGACAGTACTGGCATCGATTCCTGGTGACTTTATTAATAACACAATTCTTATCTCGGTGACAAGTGTAAATCATGTTCTTCTGAATACTTCTGCGGAAAAAGCCCTGCGGGCAAGTGAAAAGAGGAGAAAATTAAGCAAGACTACCGAGCTTCATGAGAAATCAAAGTCAACCTTATCAATGCATTGACTGCTCGTTCTGAGTAATGAAGTGATGGCAGCAGAAAAGTTAACTTATTTAAGCCTTAAAATCCTTGTATCCTTGTGAAATATGATAGTCATATTCATAGTCTCTCCCTTTGCTGCAAAGCAGAAAGTTCCTTTTAATCAAAACTGGACATGACTGTTATTATCTTGCTAAAAGAAAATGAATGCCTTGGGAAGTACAATGCAGAGCTGACGTTCCTCCAGACAGGCTTAACTTCCTAAGTGGTTCCCACGTTGGCCAGAGTGACTTCAGGTGAGTCTACTGTCAAGAAACCCAACAGAAGAAGCATTCAATTTGCAGAAGAAATTATATGCTTCATGAAAGCATTAGGTCTTTTCAAAGGTGTCCTCTCCAATTCCTTTTACATATTTAGCTCATGTAACCATATTTAAAACGTGACTTAACTTACAGCGTGTTTAAGAAAAGTATTAGCCACGGTTGGAAACAAGGCAGAAAAATGACGCTTGGTCATTTAATGGCATATTAGAGTTGTGTTGTCCAAAAAGGTAGCTGTTAATCATGTGTGGTCATTTAAGTCAAAATTGATGAAAATTAAATAAAATTACTATGATAATCTCCACGTCCATCCCAGTTCAGTGGCTAAGTAGTATCCCACTGTATACATGGACCATAACTTCTTTATCCGTTCATCTGTCAGCGGACACTAGGGCAGCTTCCATGTCTTGGCTATCATAAACAGTGCTACAATGAACATGGTGGGATGTATCCTTTTGAACCATGGTTTTCTCCAGATATACGCCTGGGGTGGGACTGCAGGGTCCTATGGTAGCTCTATTTTTAGTGTAAGGAGCCTCCAGCTGTTCTCCACAGTGGCTGCACCAGTTTGCATTCCCACCAGCACTGGGAGGGCTCCGCCTTTCCTCCACACCGTCTCTGGCATTTCTTGTGTGTAGACTTTTTGATGATGGCCACTATGGCTCTTGTGAGGTGCTACCTCACTGCAGTTTTGGTTTGAATTTCTCTAATAATTAGCGATGTTGAGAGTCTTTATTCACATGCCTCTTGGCCATTGGTATGTTTTCTCTGGAGAAATGTCTACTTAGATCTTTTACCTAGTTTTGATTGGGTTCTTTTTTTTATATTAAGCAGCACAAACTCATTGTCAATTTTGGAGATTAATTCCTTGTGGTTGCTTTGTTTGCAGATATTTTCTCCCATTCTGTGTGTTAAAAATTAAACAAAATTAAAAATTGACTCCTCACTTGTACTAGCCACATTTCAAACGCTCAGCAGCCACGTATGCGCGGTGCTCGCACAAAGTCTGCATGCGCGGCACTGACTCATAAACTCACCCAGTCATCCAACGGTTTCAGGAAACGTAACTGTAACTTACTGCTTATTATTGACTGCACCTTGACTCTGTAAAGACTGTAGAAGACTGGTAACTTAAGAATCACATTGGTCTGTTACAGATCCAAAGATTCCTGCCCAGCTGAGATATAACCAAAGATGACTGTTGTGTTGCCTTGCAGGCATTGACCAGGTGTGTCTAACCTCGCCATCTTATTCCAGCATTCTTCTTTCCCGTCACTGTATCAGGTACACTGTCTGTCTGTGCAGCTACCTACCGAGGCGTTTGCTCATATCCTTCTTTGAACCAATTTGTCCTCCTCCTCTTTTCCTCATTAATGATAGTAAATCCTCAATATGTGTTTACTGCATATTTGAATAAGTTACTGTTTATTAGGGCTTCCCTGGTGGCTCAGAGGATAAAGCGTCTGCCTGCAATGCGGGAGACCCGGGTTCGATCCCTGGGTCAGGAAGATCCCCTGGAGAAGGAAATGGCAACCCACTCCAGTATTCTTGCCTGGAGAATCCCATGGGCAGAGGAGCCTGGCTATAGTCCACAGGGGTCGCAAAGAGTTGGACACGACTGAGCGACTTCACTTTCACTGTTTATTAACTTTTGGGTGTTACAATTTGACCGAAGAAGAAATTTATCTTGATTTTTTGACACTCAGATGAAAAAAATCAAACTTTAGGCTCTAGGAGCACAGGGTCCCCGCCTTCCCCTCTCTGCTTACCCATCTTCCCACACAGCTCTGCAGAGAATGGGAAATTGAGTGATGCTTGTTAACACTCAGATGAATGAATAGTGACTGACGAGGAAACCTGCTGTCTTTTTCCTCTTCCAATCGCCCATCAATAACCTCTCTGCTGCTAGGGGCAATAAAAGCAAGGAGTTTTACCTTATCAATTGTGATGCAACTTTTACCTACATCAGACACAATTCTCCTGAACCCAAGAAACACGCCACCCAACGTGCTGAACCGCAAATAAGACTCACCATTTGAGTTCACCTTTCCCTGCAGTACACTAACGGCACTCCAGGAGCCAGAACTAAAAACCTTCAAAGCTAAAGCACAGTGGCCAAGAAAGCTCATGTAACACACATCATTTAGGATATGTACGTGGGCACCCTAGGATTTTAATGTCTACATAACATATTTTCACTGGCATGGTTAAACCATAAATGCCTGGAAATCTTGTTTAAGGTTGCAACTCCTGTCACATCCCAGATACACACATTTTTCCAAGAAAACATAGTTTATTTTTGTACCTCTGGAGCTATAAATATGCTCAGAATCTAAAATAACAGGCTATAAATACCCTGCAACTCTAAGAGAATCTGTGCCCTATGGTCACTTCAAATGTATCTTTTCCTGCAGAAAATATTAATACATACAGGACACTTCTGGCTGCCAGATGTACAAACCCTGTTTACAAACACTTCTCTGCTCTACTGCCAAGAAACACTGACACTTGGAAGATCCAGTCTCTGCATGCATGAGGCCAGTGAGGTGTGGACAAAGGTGGCCTCCTCCGTTTATTAAAAACCGAATATTCAGTTCGGCACATTCTTGGCGAGGGAGCATGGAGGAGAGGAAACCAATCTCATGACACCGAGATGGAACAAGAGAGGCTTAAGAACGTTATACATCACTAATTATCCAGGGAGTGAGGTTCAGTGACAGTGATAGCGGTAACTAAATAGGACTTCTTAGTTTTCCAAATCAGAGTTTAGGCTGCATTTCAGAAGGGGAATCTGAGTTTCAGGAAATTATTTCCACCACGACAGGACACTTGCTGGCTAGGACGGATGCTCTCAGGTACTTTTGCACACGGGCTGGGTGAATGGAAATGCCCGTGGCAGCCACAGAGGGGCCTGTCTTGTCCTGATCTCCCTCCCCTGCAGTAGGTACCGTGAGCTGTCCGGTAAACCTCATTTCCACTGCTTGGAGGATCTCATGTGTGCATGCGTGTGGGTGGCACCATAGCCCCGTGCCACCAACATTTTAATCGACCTAATGTTTTTATCTAGGTTGAGACTTCTTTTATTTCTAGCATTATTTAAAATGAAAACCTTTAACCTCTGGCTCAATTCAAAAGCTAGCACTGTCATTAAATAATGAGAGGGATGCTGCTGCTGCTGCTGCTGCTGCTGAGTCACATCAGTCGTGTCCGACTCTGTGCGACCCCATAGACAGCAGCCCACCAGGCTCCCCCGTCCCTGGGATTCTCCAGGCAAGAACACTGGAGTGGGTTGCCATTTCCTTCTCCAATGCATGAAAGTGAAAAGTGAAAGTGAAGTCGCTCAGTTGTGTCCGACCCTCAGCGACCCCATGGACTGCAGCCTTCCAGGCTCCTCCATCCATGGGATTTTCCAAGCAAG
>NW_011494808.1:5925336-5925486 GCF_000754665.1 Bison bison bison
CAGTGTCAGACTTTATTTTTCTGGGCTCCAAAATCACTGCAGATGGTGACTGCAGCCAGGAAATTAAAACGTGCTTACTCCTTGGAAGGAAAGTTATGACCAACCTAGATAGTATATTCAAAAGCAGAGACATTACTTTGCCAACAGAGG
>NW_011494808.1:5925586-5951043 GCF_000754665.1 Bison bison bison
TGCTGCTGCTGCTGAGTCACATCAGTCGTGTCCGACTCTGTGCGACCCCATAGACAGCAGCCCACCAGGCTCCCCCGTCCCTGGGATTCTCCAGGCAAGAACACTGGAGTGGGTTGCCATTTCCTTCTCCAATGCATGAAAGTGAAAAGTGAAAGTGAAGTCGCTCAGTTGTGTCCGACCCTCAGCGACCCCATGGACTGCAGCCTTCCAGGCTCCTCCATCCATGGGATTTTCCAGGCAAGAGTGCTGGAGTGGGGTGCCATTAATAAACAGAGTGAAGTCTAGCAGAACAGTAGTCAGGACTTCCCTGGTGGCACAGTGGATAAGATTCCGCCTGCCAGTGCAGGGGACATGGGTTTGATCCCTGCTCTGGGAAGATCCCACATGCTGCAGAGCAACTATGCCCATGTGCCACAGCTGCTGAGCCTGCGCCGAAAGCCTGTGCTCCTCAACAGCAGCAGCCACTGCAGTGGGAAGCCAGCGCACAGCACTCAAGGGTAGCTCCCTGCTTTCCACAACTAGAGAGAAGCCCACGTAGCAACGAAGACCCAGCACGGCCAAAAACTAAATACATTAATAATAATAAAAAAATAATAATCAGAAGTGATTTCACTCTTCCTGGATCCGGGTTGTGCTAAGGACTTGGAGTCCAGCCTCCTCTCTTCTGGCAGAAAAGGGACACAGCAAGACTGAGGACGAGATCAGCCCTACCTTGAGACTTTCCTTCGAGGGACTGAGAGATAATAAACACGTTTCTCACTATGTGACTCAATGAGGTTTAAAGCCAGGAATCTGTCCCACCTAAAATTGAGAGCCTCGTAATTTGAGAATCAAAAAACTGTAGCCTCTCCCACAAAAAAGCAAAACAAAAAAACTGTAGCCGAAATTTGTCATATGTAAAATGGGCTTTAGAAATATTGAGTTCAAACAGAAACAGATTCATAGACTTTTAAAATAAACTTATGGTTACCCAAGGGGAAGGGAGGGACAAATGAGGAGTTGGGGATTAACACACACACATGTATAAAATAGACAATCAACAAGGACCTACTCAGAGCACAGAAAACTCTACTCAGTAGTCTGTAGTGACCAGTACGGGAAAAGAATCTGACAAAGAGTGGACACGTGTGTGTGTGTAAATTTGTCACTTTGCTATACAGCAGAAACTAACACAACAGTGGGAATCAACTAGATTTCAACATAAAATAAAAGTTAAATTTAAAAATTCTTTAAAAAGTAAAAAGAACAAAACATTTCCATAAAATAGTACCAAATTCAAGTGTGGTAGTTCTTGCAGCCGTAGATGGGTAGAGACACACGTCCAGGAGAAGAGGCGGAAAAGCCGAGCAGGTCCAGGTGAAGGACTCCGTCCTCTTCCTCGGAGGTGCGGCCGCAGGGGAGAGGGGAGGCGGGCAGGGCCCTGGAGGGGAAGCTGAGGGGTGGCCTGGGGAGTCCCCGCGGGGAGCTGGGCCCACCCATCCCCTCAGTGAGGGGCTGGTGGCTGAGTCCCGGGACCGTTCCCAGGTGTACGTTTCTGAGATCCCCAGTGGGTCATCACAGCAGGGAGGGGCACGCTGAGACAGCTTGAGGGCGAGGACGAGGGGCCTTCCGGGGGCGCAGCAAACAGTGAGGCGGCGGGGCGTGTGGAGACAAAGGACGGACAGACCTTCCACCTGCAGGGCAACAGCCGCGGCTCCTTCAGACTCACGGACACAGAGGACAGCTCTGTGGCGGCCGAGGTGGAGGAGGGGTGGAGAAGGGTGGCCCCAGAGTCTGGGATTAGCGGCTGCAAACCGCTATATGTAAGATGGATGAACAAGAGCCCACAGGATAGCACAGGGAACTATATGGAATACCCTGCGATAAGCCATCATGGAAAAGAGTATGAAAAAGCAAGCAAGTGTGTGTATACCTGGGTCACTGTCGTGCAGAAATTAACACAACATTGTACAGCAAATATACCTCAATAAAATGAATGAGAAAAGCGAAGCCAGAAACAACTACGACTTCTTGGGACTGGCTTTGGGTTTAAAAGATATCAACCAGAGGGCTTTCAGATGGCTTCAGCTTTCTCTTGGAGTGGAGACCTCAGCTCACCTCTGTGGGGACCCGGGGCGGGTGTCTGTGGCCAGACTGAGGCTGCAGTGCCAACCCCCAGAACTGGCTCAGTCGCCAGTCACCAGTTAGCCTGAGGACCTGGTTTTCTGCCACGAGGTCAAGCAGGCAGACCTGCATCACAAACTGAGTCAAGTGTTTCCTAATCATGGGTTTTTCAGCCTTTCTTATTTCACGCTCTTCTATTCATGCTATCAAAGAACGAGGGTTCAACCAAAAAAAAACCCCTCCCAACAATTAGAACTGGACATGGAACAACAGACTGGTTCCAAATAGGAAAAGTATGTCAAGGTTGTATACTGTCACCCTGCTTATTTAACTTATATGCAGAGTACATCATGAGAAACGCTGGACTGGAAGAAGCACAAGCTGGAATCAATATTGCTGGGAGAAATATCAATAGCCTCAGATATGCAGATGATACCACCCTTATGGCAGAAAGTGAAGAAGAACTAAAGAGCCTCTTGATAAAGTGAAAGAGAGGAGTGAAAAAGTTGCCTTAAAGCTCAACATTCAGAAAACTAAGATCATGGCATCCGGTCGCATCATTTCATGGGAAATAGATGGGGAAACAGTGGAAACAGTGTCAGACTTTATTTTTCTGGGCTCCAAAATCACTGCAGATGGTGACTGCAGCCAGGAAATTAAAACGTGCTTACTCCTTGGAAGGAAAGTTATGACCAACCTAGATAGTATATTCAAAAGCAGAGACATTACTTTGCCAACAGAGGTTCATCTGGTCAAGGCTATGGTTTTTCCAGTGGTCATGTATGGATGTGAGAGTTGGATTGTGAAGAAAGCTGAGCGCCGAAGAATCGATGCTTTTGAACTGTGGTGTTGGAGAAGACTCTTGAGAGTCCCTTGGACTGCAAGGAGATCCAACCAGTCCATTCTGAAGGAGATCAGCCCTGGGTGTTCTTTGGAAGGAATGATGTTAAAGCTGAAACTCCAGTACTTTGGCCACCTCATGCAAAGAGTTGACTCATTGGAAAAGACTCTGATGCTGGGAGGGATTGGGGGCAGGAGGAGAAGGGGACGACAGAGGATGAGATGGCTGGATGGCATCACCAACTCGATGGACCTGAGTTTGAGTGAACTCTGGGAGTTGGTGATGGACAGGGAGGCCTGGCATGCTGTGATTCATGGGGTCACAAAGAGTTGGACACAACTGAGTGACTGAACTGAACTGATGGTAGAGAAGGCCACATAGGCCTTGGAGCCATTTGTGAGCCATCTGCTTCATATCTTAGTAATAACCACAGAACACCCACGTCCTACTCAGATTTCGTTTGTCTTCCTTTGGGGATACAAGGTGCCCTTGTACTAACTGACCTACTATCTACAGGACATAAACAATCATAAATCAGAAGGAAAGGTAACTGTCTCTTGCAAACCTAAATATTTTCCTATACCTAAATACTTAAGATTCCTAATTCCCTTGACGAGCTAGTCAAATGTCCCAAACCTACAAAGGACAAGGAAACAGGAGGCCCATCTCACTCTCTCCTTTATGGTGGTTTAGTTGCTTAGTCGTGTCTGACTCTTGTGACCCTGTGAACTGTGTAGCCCACCAGGCTCCTCTGTCCAGGCAAGAATACTGGAGTGGGTTGCCGTTTCCTCCTCCAGGGGATCTTCCTGACCCAAGAATTGAACCCAGGTCTCCTGCATTACAGGCAGGTTCTTTACCAACTAAGCTACAAAGGAAGTGGCTAAGAATTAGGCTTTACGTACAATTATATATAATGTCTTGTTCCAAAAAACTACTAGAAGTCTTCAATGAATTTGGTAATGTTGCAGGTTACAAAATTAATATACAGAAATCTGCTGCATTTCTATAAACTAACAACAAAAGATCAAAAAGAGAAATTCAAGAAACAATTCTATTTACCATTGCATTAAAAAGAATAAAATACTGAGGAACAAACCTACCTAAGGAAACAAAAGACCTGTTCTCTAAAAAGTATAAGATGCTGATGAAAGAAATCAAAGAAGAAATGAGCACATGGAAAGATATACCATGTCTGTGGATTGGAAGAATCAATATTGTTAAAGTGAGTATACTACCCAAGGCAATCTATAGATTCAATGCAATCCCTATTATATTACCAATGACATTTTTCACAGAATTAGAACAAAAAAAAAATCTTAAAATTTATATGGAGTCCCCAAAGACCCAAATAGCCAAAGCAGTCTTGAGAAAGAAAAATGGAGCTGGAGGAATCAGGCTCCCTGACTCCAGACTATACTACAAAGCTGTAGTCATCAAAACAGTATGGTACTGGCACAAAAACAGAAATCAATGGAACAGGATAGAAAACAGAATTAAAACCACGCAGCTATGATCAATTAACCTATGACAAAGGAGACAAGACTACATAACGTTCGAAAGAGAGTCTCTTCAAAGAACGGTGCTGGGAATACTGACAGCTACATGTAAAAAAATGAAATTAGATCATTCTTTAACACCAAACACAAAAGTAAAGCTCAAAATGAACTAAAGACCTAAATCTGAGACTGGACACTACAAATTCCTAAAGGAAAACATAGGCAGAACACTCTGACATAAACTGCAGCAATATCTTTTTCATCTCCCAGAATAATGGAAATAAAAATAAACAAATGGGACCTATTTAAACTCAAAGCTTCTGCACAGCAGAGGATACAATAAACAATAAACCAAAAAGACAACCCACAGACTGGGAGGAAATATTTGCAACTGATGTGACTGACAAGGGATTAGTCTCCAAAATTTACAAACAGCTCATGATGTTTAACAGCACAAAAACCAACAGTTCAATCAACAAGTGGGCAGAAGCCCTAAATAGACATTTCCACAAAGAAGACATACAAATGGCCAAGAGGCATATGAAAAGACGTTCAACCTCACTAATTATAAGAGAAATTCAAGTCAAAACCACAATGAGATATCACCTCATACCAGCCAGAGTGGCTACTATCAAAAAACCCACAAATAGTAAATGCTGGAGAGGGTGTGGAGAGAAGGGAATCTTCCTACACTGTTGGTGGGAATGTAAATTGGTGTAGCCACAAAGGAGAACATTATGGAAGTCCCTTAAAAAACTAAAAATAGAGTCACCATATGACCCTGCAATCCCACCCCTGGGCATATATCTGGAGAAAAACATGATCCGGAAGGATAAATGCACCCCAATGTTCATCGCAGCACTGTTTATAATAGCCAAGACATGGAAGCAACCTAGATGTCCATCAACAGAGGAATGGATAAGGACGATGTGGTACATATATACAATGGAATATTACTCAGCCACTAAAAAGAATGAAATATGCCATTTGCAGCAACATGATGGACCTAGAGATAGTCAGACAGAGAAAGAGAAATATTCTATGACGTCCCTTATATGTGGAATCTAAAAATAAATGATACTATGAACTTGCTTACAAAACAGAAGGTGACTCACAGACTTAGAGAACTAACTCACGGCTGCCAGGGGAAGGGACAGCTGGGGAGTCTGGGACGGACGTGTACACACTGCTGTATCTAAAATGGATAACCCGCAGAGACCTACTGTGCAGCACGTGGAACTCACGTGGCAGCAGGGAACGGAGGGGAGTTTGGAGGAGAATGGATACCTGTATATGGATGTCTGAGTCCCTCCACTGTTCACCTGAAGCTGTCAAAGCACTGTTAATTGGCTAGGCTTCAAAACAAAATAAAAAGGTTTTTTAAAAAAAGAATTAGACTTCACAATATTTTTGCAAAAAACAATGGCCTGTACTTTGTGTAATGAATGATTATATATAATGTCTTATCTTACAGAATGGTTCCCAGTGGGAGCAGGGCTGTGATTTTTGACCCCTAAGCTGAAACTCCAGTACTTTGGCCACCTCATGCGAAGAGTTGACTCACTGGAAAAGACTCTGATGCTTGGAGGGATTGGGGGCAGGAGGAGAAGGGGACGACAGAGGATGAGATGGCTGGATGGCATCACTGACTCGATGGACATGAGTCTGAGTGAACTCCGGGAGTTGGTGATGGACAGGGAGGCCTGGTGTGCTGCAATTCATGGGGTCGCAAAGACTTGGACACGACTGAGCGACTGAACTGAACTGAAGGGATGTTTTTGTTGTCATAATGTACATGGCTGGGAACTGGTGAATAGACGCTAGAGATGGTGCCACACACCCTATGATGCCCAGGACCCCCTCTGACGATCCTCCCGCTGAAGACTGAATGTGTCCCCCAGTAATTCCTTCACTCAAGTCTACCGCTCAGTACGATGGTATCGGGAGGTGGGGCATTTGGGAAGCACTTAGGTCATAAAGGTTTGTTGTTGTTGTTAAGTCACTATGTTGTGTCCAACTTTGTGAACCCAAGGACTGCAGCACACCAGGCTCCTCTGTCCTCTACTATCTTCTGGAGTTTGCTCAAATTCACGTCAATTCAGTCGGTGATGCTATCTAACCATCTCATTCTCTGCCGCCCACTTCTCCTTTTGCCTTCAGGCTGAGCACCGAAAAACCGACGCTTTCCAGTAGTGGTGCTGGAGAAGACTCCTGAGAGCCCCTTGGACAGCAAGGAGGTCAAACCAGTCAATGCTAAAGGAAATCAACCCTGAACACTGACTGGAAGGCCATAAGGGTAGAACCCTTTAGGAAGACCCCAGAGAGCTAGCCTGCCCTTTCCGCCCCCATGTGAGGGTAAAGGGAAGAGACGTTCGTCCCGGAAGCAGGACTTCACAAAACTCTGAATCTGCCAAGAGCCGATCTTGGATTTCCCAGCCTCCAGAACTGTGAGAAATAAATGTTTGTTGCTTATAAAACAAAACAAACAAAACTCTGACTTGGTCACTTACTGTCTGTGTGACACTGCACAAGTTACACCAAGGCCTCAGTTTCCCCCTCCGTAAAATGGGGATACTGAAAGCGCCTACTTCATAGGCCCACTCGGTGCCTCCGATCAGGAAATGCAAAAAGTGTTGGTACGACGCCCAGCACACAGCAAGGGCCTGATGAATGGCAGCTCTTGTTCCTGGCAAAACCTCTTTTTCCAAAGCTTTCTTCTGGACAGTTTCCAATATATATCTTGTGTTTAAAATAAAGATATCCAAATAGGACAGAACAGCGCTGTGAATTTCTGGACAACACGGGCTACTGTGGGCAGGCAGCCTCGTGACTCCCAAGACCCATTCATAATCCACTCACTCAGGGCCGTTTAACTGGGGTAGAGGTGGTGGGCTCTCCCGGGGCACACCACGACGGCAAACGTGGATACGGACTGCCCTTCTCCAACCTACCAGGAGTGAGAAGTCAAGTGAACCAAGCAGTAGGGAAGCAGAAGAGCCCAGTACAGTGCCTGGCACACAGCGGGCACCCACAAATCGAGGGTTTGCGATTGACATCCACACGCTATCATGTATACAATAGTAACTAGTAAGGCCCTGCTGTACAGCACAGGGGACTCTGCTCAAGACTCTGGAACGGCCTATCTGGGAAAACTCTTTAAAAGAGTGGATCCGTGCATATGTTTAACCGAATCACTTTGCCAGACACCTGCAGCTACCACGACCTTGTAAATCAGCTACAGTCCAATAGGGTTAAAACACTGTGGGTGAGCAGAGGTCGCGGTGAGGAAGGACAGGGAAGGGCCAGCGGTGCAGACTGGCAGGGAGGTGAGTGATGGGCGTGTGTGTGCAGCCACAGTGGGGACAGGGAGCTGATGGGCAGACAGGGTCAGGTCAGGAAGGCCAGGCCAGGCACTTGCTGGAAAGGAACTCCCTCTTCTGTGCAGGCGAGGACCAAGGTCAGCAGTGTATTCTGCCAAGCTGAGCACCACTGATTTCATCCTGCATTAATTTAACATATAAAGGAAGCTGAGTGCTGAAGAATTAATGCTTTTGAAGTATGGTGTTGGAGAAGACTCTTGAGAGTCCCTTGGACTGCAAGGAGATCCAACCAGTCAATCCTAAAGGAGATCAGTCCTGAATATTCATTGGAAGGACTGATGCTGAAGCTGAAACTCCAATACTTTGGCCACCTGATGTGAAGAGCTGACTCATTGGAAAAGACCCTGATGCTGGGAGAGATTGAGGGCAGGAGGAGAAGGGGACGACAGAGGATGAGGTGGTTGGATGGCATCACCGACTCAACGGACATGAGTTAGAGTGAACTCCAGGAGATGGTGATGGACAGGGAGGCCTGGCTTGCTGCAGTCCCTGGGGTCGCAAAGAGTCGGACATGACTGAGCAACTGAACTGAACTGAAGCAGACCATCGAGCTCTGGGTATCATGGGGCCAGGGGGTGGGAGGGAGCAGGGATGGGGGAGGTGGTTAGTGTTTGGTGGGGGCAGAGTTTCAACCTGGGACAGAAAAATTCAGAAGATGGATGATGGTGAACATTATACAACAGTGTGAATGTACTTAGTGCAGCTGAACTGTACAATCAAATATGGTTAAAATAGTATGTTTTATATTACATGACTTTTACCACAATAAAAAAAAATCATTATTTAAGAATACAAATACCTAAAGCCCTTAGGTTTGAGCAGGAACGTAGGCCAAGAATCTCTGATTTCCTAAATGACAGCACAATCAGCTGACTCCTGCTTAATCCTCAAGATGATTTTGAGAATTCACAATGCAGTGTTTTGGATGGAAGCCGCTTTTTCCGTTTTAGAGCCCCTTTCGTCGGGTTTAACAAGTATAGAAAGTGTCATGATCTCTGGAAGAAAGGCACGAAGTTAAGCCTTTTTTGTTTTTCCGAAAAAAAGGCAACTTGTCCCCAAATTCACCATAAAACACATTGGGCCAGGAGAAGTTCATCCAAAAGATAGTATGGGTGTCACACGTGTTTGCACTGGGCTTCAGCGGAGTTGATTTCTATCCCATGCAAAGTTCAAAAGGGTGCTTCCTCCTTCCAGAGTGAGAGGAGAGAGAGAGAAGTGAGGAGTGTTAGTCATCATTTGTCGCTCTTTAAAAGGAATCGACTGTGATCCCAGCTCGATCCAAGAGTAGCAAGCCGGTGGCTGCCCCAGGTGGGCATCCCCCGGGCCAGTGAGCCTGGCACGGAGACTCGGGCTGGCCAAGCACAGACCTGCAATTCCCATTTCCAGCCAGAAGCAGAGGAGCTGCCAGTGGGAGGTGAGGGTGGAATACTCCCATCGCAGCTACTTTGGGAAACGCGGCTTTCAGACCAGGAAACACGTTGCCTTAAACAAACAAAAAACACCCTCTGGACTGAGTAGAAGTCTATGCGTGACAATGTCTGAGAAGTTATTAATAGCCAGATTTGGGGGGAGAAAGAGAAAAGTGAAGACCTTTTCACCCCACTGAAAGACAATGGTGAGAGGGAGGGAGAAAGTAGAAAAACAGCCCGCTGTTTTGATGACAAACAGAGCGCTTCCTCCCCCGCGGGGAGGCTGGGCACGCAGGGGACCGAGATCACTGGCCGGCCAGGCCGGGGGCCGCTGTGTGCCACCCGAGGAAAACGCCGTGAGAGCCACGCTCCACACAAGAACGTCGTGTCATGCCAAGGGGCACGGGCATAGAGCCATTCGTTTTTTTGTTAAAAAATAAAAGCCCCTGCCAGGGCAAGGCACCACTCCTGGGAATTCAGCAAAGGTGAACGGGTGTCCACGTGGAGGTGGACAGCCTAGCTCCTAGGAGGCCCCGAGCCCCACGGCGCCACCTGCCTGCTCCTGGGAAAGCGGCCTCTGAGTCCTTCCCCTTGACCACGTCTTTCAGCCCCAACACTCTCCTGCCAACTCCCTCAGACCGGAAGTCTCTTGAGCACACTGACTCTTGTCCAGGTTAGAAAGACAAGCCTTTATTTTGGGGGTGATGGGCAGACAGGGTCAGGTCAGGAAGGCAGACAGGTAGCCCAAATGGTAAGGAATCTGCCTATAGTGCAGGAGATCTGGGTTCGATCCCTGAGTCAGGAAGATCCCCTGGAGCAGGGCCTGGCAACCCACTCCAGATTCTTGCCTGGAAAATCCCATGGACAGAGGAGCCTGGTGGGCTATACAGTCCATGGAGTTGCAGAGAGTCAGACACAGCTGAGTGACTAACACTTGCTTTATTTGGGAAGATGCCTAGAAAGATGGTTCTTAAGAAGGCAAAGACTACAGATTTAGCAAAAACCTCATCTCTGTGGGAGCCAGTCTTTCCAGAAGAGGGTGATTATGGCCTTTTCCTGGACTTTGTTAGGCGAGCCCCTGAGAGCTCAACCCCTGTTAGACCCAGAGGCCAACGCTCTCAATCCTTCTAATCCCCTGTTAATTAGAACTCCCCAGGAATACCAAGTTTGCAAAGGTGGCCTGGGTTCCTAACTGGAACCTGAACTCACAACACCCAAGATTAAGGTTTCAACTTCTAGAGTCTTCCACATCCCAGGATGGGCACAGAGCCAGTGCATTCAGTCCACAATGCTCTTTATTTTAGAGGAACATGATCTGGGGAAGAAATGCCACTGGGTAAAATGAACTGGGACTAACAAGTAAGAAGAGTTTAATTGATTGGACAAAACGTCTTTCAATTTAGGTGAAAAAAAGTAGCTTTTTATATTTCCAAAGCATGATCTTGGATAAGAGCTTTTGAAAGTGCTCAGCTGTCATATAGTCTGGTTGATTATTATAAACCCGTGCTACGGGTAGGCAATCTATCAGGTTTGGGGACCAACGATCACAAACAAGATTTGAGGAGGAGAGTTTCACAAGACAAGTAAACACTACCAGTTAAACCGGCTGTTTTTAGAAGTGTACGCGTGTCCTGGGCAGCCACACAGAGCCCAGCCCTGGAAGGGTCTTGCCTTTGGTTTACTGCTCTGCTGCCACTGTCTGGAACTTCTGGACCATTTTTGAAAGGGAGGTGAGCAGTTTCATTTTGCCTGGGTCCTACAAACCAAACAGCCAGTCCTGGCCCTAGAATACCATCTCCAGCAAAGGTCTCTGACTTTCTTCGTCCGTGAGGACCTGAAAACCTTCTCCTCTGGATGACCTCAAGGCTAGCTGTAAGACTGCAGATGAGACAGAATTAAGCAGTCCACCACCAGGATGCTTTAGATCTCCTGGGGATGCTTCTGGGCAATTCAATGGCTCCAGAAAGAGCCAGAAGGGAAAACCATTCAGGAGGTATTTGATGTTCTACTTTGGGCTTTATTTCCTGCTTGGATAAGGGACTTTGGGAGGGAGCTGGGAGGGGTAGAAAGAAGACGGAGAACTTTCTCAGAACTGAATAAAAGTTCCTTCCAGATAGCACATATGTTTAGGTGCAGTCTCAGGAGGGAATCTAGAAGCTCATCCATATGCCTCCTGAATGTGCCAACTGCTCCTTGGGAGCCACCAAGAGAAAGAATGAAGCAGAAAGAAGCTGAAGAATATGAGGCCCAACAGTTACTCTGTTATCCAAAGGATTTCTGTACAGCAGGTTAAGTATTACAAATACAGTATCTTGAGGACCACTTCCCCACTTCGCAAGAATCTGAGTTGAGACAGTAGAAAGAAAAACTGTAAGAGAATAAAAAAAAAAAAAAAAAAAAATTCCTCTAAAATGGATGATTTCACTGGGCTCCACATAGCTTTCTTTAAATCTGGTCTTGAGAATTTACTTTAAACCAACCAAAGACATCTGTTTTCTAGATTACTTGGGTCAGTTATTTTGTGCCCTTCCACCATGAAACCCATAGTTACCGATTTATCATCAGGATTACTCAAAATATAACAGGGCAAGTAGCCAGTGCATTTTAAGTTTTAAAAATCTCAATTCTTTCTCTGAGAAAAACTGCACCAAAATAGGTCCTCGGCCACAGCCCAGGAGTTAGCAGACCCAGCTGCTTTGCACATTAATTACTAAATCTCCTCTGGACCCAAGTTCAAGATCTTCATCTGTCCCGAGGACAGGGGAAAGGTAAGCAGGAGGAACAGCCAAAAGGTGCTTGAAAATACATAAATTCTTCGCAGAGGAGGATGAATTTTTAAATCTCTTTTAGAAGTGTGGTATGCAACAAGCCACCATCAGCAAAGCCAGGACTTGCTCTGTCGTGATATGTGGGCTGGTGACAAGGTACAGCTCCGTGTATCACACCCTTCCAAGGCCTCTCACAGACACCCATAACTAGGAGGTGCCGGTATTGTTTTGTGTCGTGAAGAGGGACCTAAATTAGAACAGAAAAAATAAAAACCTTTGACCAAAATTTCTTGTACTTTTTCCAAGTTGATTTTCGGGGCCGGTCAGGGATCCTCTCACTGGAATTTTTCCACACTTATCATTGTGTGTGTGGTTATGTCCTGAATCTGGCGTGAAAAGGAAGAAGTCATAGAGGATGTGTGGGCAGGAGGGGAAGCAGGCCAGGCCTTCCCATTGAAGTTGGCAAGAGTCTGACGGCTGCAAAATAAGGCATTTACTGGGTGTGACCTTCGGCTTCTCCGCAGCACTGACGCGGCCCTGTCACTGCCACCATCTCCCAACAGGCAGCTTAAGCCCCAGCTCTCAAAATGGATTCAGTCCTGGTGTGGAACAGCCACGGTGACTCCAGGCTGAGGCCTGCTACGGCACCGTACCCCAAATCCACGCCCTCTGAACATCCAGGTCATCACTGAAATGGTCTAGACCCCTGCCTGTCCCCCAAAGCTGCCCGAGCCCCTTGTCCGGGCCCCCACCCCGAGGGCACGCCTGCTGTCCTCTGAGCCTTCACAGTGCTGTTCCCCGCAACTCAAGATCCCTTCCCTGCCCTTTAGTTCACGACACGGCCCCTCAGAGGGTCAGGCACCAGGGACTCCCCTACGGCCACAGCAGCACACCCTACTAGGACCTCCACCCCACACTGCAGCGGCGGGTCCTCACGGCATTCCTCAAGTCAGGAAGCCTTTCACGCGGCATCTTAATCATCTCTGTGACGCAGCACGTGCAGCTGCTCGAATCAAAAAGTAACGCAGTGCACCCCGTGCTCATAGCAGTCAGACATGGAACAACACGAATGTCCATCGACACAGGAATGTGGTACATATACACGGAGGAAGATCACTCAGCCATAAAAAGCATGAAGTAATACCACCTGCAGCCACATCGATGGTCCTGGGGATTATGATACTAACTGAAAAGTCAGACAGAGAGAGACAAATATCGTATGATGTCAGGTGTATGTGGAATCTAAAATAGGACACAGATGAACCCGTCCGTGAAACAGACACAGAATTGGGGACACAGAGCAGACCGGCGGCTGCCAAGCGGGATGGGGTGGGGAGCAGTGGAGTGAGAGTTTGGGGTTAGCGGATGTCAACTATTACATACAGGATGGACACTCAGCAAGTCCTGCTGTATAGCACTATATCCAATACCCTGAGATAAATGACATGGCAAAGAATATTAAAAAGAATGCGTGTATGTGTATAACTGAATCACTTTGCTGTTCAGCAGAAATTAGCGCAACACTGCAAATCAACTGTACTTCCGCAAAAAGATAGCATGGTGGCAAGTTATTTCGCTTTTTAAATATCATATGGAGATTCCATGTAGAAGCAAATGGAAGGCAAGAAAGCTCAGCATGGAAACTGAAATTCAATAAATATAACCACCAACCAAAATTTTCAAGATTGAGGAAAAAGAGAAAGGAAGTTATATTTTCAGTGTTATTGCTGTTAGTCGCTCAGTGGTGTTCACCTCTTTGCGACCCCGTGGACTGTAGCCCACCAGGCTCCTCTGTCCATGGGATTTCCCAGGCAACAATACTGGAGTAGGCTGCCGTTTCCTTCTCCAGGGGATCTTCCCAATTCAGGGATCAAACCTGGGTCTCCCACATTGCAGTGAAACTCTAGTATTAGAAATTCAGACAGCAATACCAACTTCATGATTTATTCCAAATTCCTTTCTTCCTTATTCCAAATTAGTAAGAAATCGGCTCAAATTTCACCCTAGCTCCTCTTTCTTGATCTTTAAAATTAAAGTTGCAATATTCAGCACAGTGCCAAGACCTGAGACTGAACAGGTCCCCAGCGCAAAAGGTAAAGTTCTTTGAACAGCATGAACTTGTCTGCAATTAGCACATTACAGCTCCCACCCAAGCACCTCGAGTTATAAAACGCGCTTCTGGAGCTGCAGCTCTTGGAGACCTTGACTTCTGTGCCTTCCGTGCCTGTTTTATAAGAGAAGATTTGGCAGAACGCACACAGAGCACGTTTTAAGTGTTACCCTTCTCAGCTTCTCCATTTCATCCTGGCTTTCCGATGATAAAAGGAGGAGCAACCTTTTGACTACACGGGAGAGGGCGGGAAAACCGGCCCCACCATAAAGGGGGCACCTGCCAGTTCTCAAGTGCTCTCCAGTTTTCAATTAAAGGCAGCTAATGAATGCAGGGAGACACATTTTATTTTTCCTAACAGAGCCCTTATTTTTAAACATGTAGCTTCATTTTCCAAAACTGCTGGCTTTAGACAGAAGAAACACACATCCTGAATGAAAAACTGTTATGTTCTCCTGTTTCCTGTATCAAAGGGACATTTTCCTCCTCTGTGGCTATGTCCCTCTGTGGCTGGGAGGGGGTGTGGCGTCGTCCCTGCAGTCGGAGCCCGCGTTCCCCGCCAGCAGGGCACCCCAGGGGGCTCCAGGGCGCTTCACTCACATCTGCTCTTTTCAGATGACCATTCCATGGAACTTCCTTTACCCTTCCAGGCTTTTTTTTTTTTCCCTTCCCAGGACAAAGTAGATAACTTGGAAGGGTGTGTTTATTTGGAACTCATCTAAAAGAACTTTTCCTCTCTCTTAAGCAGCTGCCTGGACACAGAATTTGGGGAATTATTTTCCTTAGATCAAACAGGACTCAACACTTCCTTGGCCACAGCTGACCTTCTTCTTTGGAACATACACGCTTTCAGGATTGGTATTTTTATCCAGAGTTTTCTCAAATGAATAATTAGGAGATGTCCACAGGCAGGTGTAGGGAAAAAAAAGATCTTGGGCCCCTTAGCTGGTCCAAAAGACCTGGGACCACCACTGAGCGACTTTCCGTGAAAAGTCGAGCAGTTCTGTCTCTCTGGGACCACCCCTGTCACCGGACTTGGGGGATCTGGACTGGGGCGCGGGGTGGGCAGCAGGGGTCAAAGCTGTGGGAGAAATCCTCCAGGGCTGGAGAAGCTGCTGTGAGTCACGTGACTCCGGTCAACTGAGATTTAACGTGTCAATGGAGGCAAGGAGACAAGACAACATGTAGAAATCCCTATTTGTTTTAACATCATCTTAAGCTTGCTGGGTGCACCCAAAGCCGGACGCATCAGGACTGAGCCTCGCACCTCAGTGGGCATGAGAACAGGACCAGGCAGCAACCTGAAAGAGTCGATGCTGAATTCACCGGTAATTTCAGGTTTCCAAGTGGCTTTTACGAGGTTGCTTATCCCAAGCATCAGAGCGTCAGCTCTTTGAATTTTTAATGTTCATCTGCGCGATGCTCCACCAACACCCCGAACCCAATCATGGCCTCATCTTGTTATCTTAATGGGCTGGGGCGGGAGGGGGAGATAGGGTGTCCTGCCGCCCGTCCGCATTTGGTGGTGTCCTCATTTACAGATCGAGGAAGAAAGTGCCGACCGTGAATTATTTAAAGTCTATTGTATCAGTGTGTGTTCTGTAAGCATTCACTACCGGCAAAGCCGCCCGATTAGTTTTCACTTTTAATTGTGCTGATACCTTATCTGCCTGGTTGAAAGTGGAGAGTGGTACGTGACACCGCCTTGCACGGTGAGCACTGGAGAGGCCACGAGGTCTAGCGTTGAAAGCCACACTCACCCACTTAGTGAAGGTACCTTCAACACGCTGCAAGGATGAGCCATCCGGAGTCACTATTTTCGTCTGTTCTTTAGTCGTAAAGTCACATCTGACTCTCTGTGACCCCGTGGATGGTAGCCCACCAGGCTCCTCTGTCCATGGGATTCTCCAGGCAAGAATACTGGGGTGGGTTTCCATTTCTTTCTCCAGGGGATCTTCCCCATCCAGGATCAAACCCACCTCTTCTGTTATTGGTTAGGCAGATTCTTTACTGTGGAGCCACAGAGGGAGCCCCATTTTTATCGGTAACGTGTGTCTATTACTGTATCAAACACCAATGAAGGCAGGACAGAGCCTGGTTGCTTAAAAAAAGCTCTCAGCTGAGGAAACCAGTGAGGTACCAACCGCAGAAAGGCAGCCGTCCCAGGTAAGCAAGAAGGGGATCACCAGCACCCCCTGCCTCTGCCATCAACCCTCAGGTGTGTCTTAAGACGAGAAGCATCAGAAGACATCACGGCTGGGTATCCTTGCAGACTTTGTCCTAATCCGAAAAAATATTTAGAGCAACGAAAATATATTTAAATGATAAACTTACAAATTGTGACTGGAACTTGAATGAAATAAGACTATTCGTGAGACGCAAGGATTTATGACTCAGAAATTCAAAATTAGAGACTTCCCTGGTGGTCCAGTGGTTAAGACTCTGGGGCGAGGACTCGATCCCTGGTCGGGAGACTAAGATCCCACGTGGCACAGCCAGAAAAAAAAAAAAAAAGAAATTCAAAATGAGCCCTAATCCTTCTCCTCAAATGCCCACAGGTACTGGGTATGTCGGTATGTGATCCAAAAGAGTCTCACCGTTATCGAAATGTAAAACATCCCCTCCAGACATAGCAACTCAGGGATTCATTTGGGCGAATCCACAGGTGACCAGAGTAGTTCTGATGCAGTTTACGAAGCCAAAGACTTTTCACAACTCGTTAGCTCTTGTATCCTCAGCACCACATCCAGTGCCCCGGCTGGCTTTTGGGAAGTCTTTGTCCATCTGGATGGGTGGAGGGTCACGTGGGGCAACGACTCAAGTTTGCCAAACTGAGACACGCTGGGGCCTGGGACCCTTGGCTGCAGTGCCTACACCTGGACACACCTCGCCTCCACCCACAAAATACAAAGAAACCATCAGGGCCTAAAAATAACCGCGTGCATGGGCAACTGGGGCAAATTCTGGATAACAGGATACAAAAAAAACAAAACCCAAATGCCACTTGTGAAGACCTGGGAGCAAAAGCAGGGTATGTCCCCTGCCCCAAAACCACCATGGGGTGAGCAGACCACCTCAGCCACCCCTCCAGTCTGACCCCAGCCACACCCCGACCCTCACCCCGTATAAGGAGCGAGTGGGCAAGGGCACCCGCCACGTGTTCTCACTGCCCCCCTCTGCAACAGGGGCCTCGGTAAAGCTTAGCCCGACTTTCCCATTCTGGCCTGGAGTCAACTTCTACTGATCAAGGAGGACAAGAACGCTGGGCCGTCACAAAACGACTCTGTCGGAGCGGAGGGTTGGCTGAGAGAAAAAGGAGGAAGGCCTTGGGGGGTCTCGGATCTGCCCTGTATGGACGCCAGGAACCCTGGCGGACCGCCGAGCGACTCTTGCAGTTCCGGTGCACACATCTGAAATCACCTCGCCCTGCCCTCCAGCTCTGATGTCTGAGATTTCTGGGAGTCTGAAGGAGAAAACACAGGGTCCCCCCACGTCTCCAGCCTAAGCTCAGGTTTCTGCCTTTTGTGGGACGGCTCTGCTTTGCTCAGGAGAGAGCTCGAGTCTCCCAGACATAGGTTCTTCCCTTCCCCAAGTCAAAAGCCAGCCAACAAACAACTCCCAGCAAAACAGCCAAGTCCAGAGCAGGATGCAGAGATGAGCTGCGTCACGCGTGGCATCTGTGAGTTTCCTTTGCACGCTGTCAAAGGGCATCTGTGGCAACCACTCGGGTGAGAGCCCTAAGTCAGCCCCCCACACAGTCGGTACCCTCCTCGCCTGGCATCCCGACTGGGCATGAGCTTGGGAATGAACTCTTGCCCTTCCCAGCAGCTTCCCGGTCATCACCTCGAGTCAGCCAGCACGCAAGGGGAGCGGCGGGCAGGAATGTTCTGCCTCCGCCCCGAAAGGGAACCGGCAGAGGGAGAGGCTCCTGCCTTCCTTTCCATCTGGTTTCTCCAATAAAATGGAAAAAAAATAAATGGAAATGAAAAGTAGACAATTAAAAAAAATTACACTTAACTTCCTTTTGCTAATGTCTGTAAGATGATTTTTTTTTTTTTTTTTGGCCTGGCAGGAGATTCCAGATGGGCCGTATAATGACTATAATTTAATACAAAAAACCGGAGTTCAAAGCAACACATTTTTCCAAGTCAGAAGGTAGTGGGTTGTCTCACACTGTGTAATGCAAAACACCGGGACGAGTCATGGCATTTCTGTTCTTATTGCACATTGGCCTTTAAACCTAATCTCGGGGCGGCCAGACCCGAAGCCATCAAACCAGAAGCTGTCGCCCTCCGACATGGGCCGGCACTGGTGCGTGCTTGCCGGAAGGGCCAGAGACCACTCACCACGAAATGTGTTTTCCTCCGGGCTCTCAGGATTTATACCACCAATTAAGGCCATAATGAGTGCCCCAAGTTGACCTCCTAGGAGCAAGAATTAATTAAGCACAGTATTTCTTAGTAAAGAATGACACTTCTCCCAACAAGGAATAGAAGGGAGCCATATTTTCTGATATTACCATGAGTCCATGAACCATCCTTCACAAAAACAGAATAATCCCGGAACATGGCTGAGTTTATGCTTTTAATTTGGTAGTAAAAGAAACAATCTTTACTTTTATCCTTATTTGTGGGGGGGGGGGTCGGGGCAAAAGAATGTTTTGGGCATAGTGTGTGTACGTGAAGCATAAAATTATTTACATTAGTAGTATAAGGTCACTTCTTTTAATTACCAACATCAAGACAAAAGAAGGAAGCCAGGGCTCACATTTCGAATCTCCTTTCCAGCTTTCAAACGTGAAGAGTTGTGTGTTGAAACTATTTGCTCCCTGAAGTTCTTACACGTCCATAAATTCTGTAATTGAGTTTGTTTTGTTTTTAAAAAAGGTTAAGGCTTTATTTTGGAAACTAACTCTTAGATGGTCTAATCTTGGGGTTGGCAGACTCCTTCCATAAAGGGCCAGATGTAAACCTTTTGGGCTGCGAACCACAGTATCTGTTGTAAAGGCTCAAGCTGGCCGTGGCTGAGTGGAAGCCATGCAGACAATTCATAAATGAGGGAGCATGGCTGTGTTTCGAGAAAACTTACCCATGCACACCGCATCTGAATTTCCTATCATTTTCACGTGTCATGAAGTATTCTTTTATAACTTTTTTTTTTCCAAGCTTTTCAAATGCAAAAACTATTCTTATCTCTGGGCTGTACGAAAAAAGGCAGCCAACCAGATTTAGCCTGTGGGCTGTAGCTTGACAACCTCTGGTCTGAAACGGTCTATTTTTAAGTCATCAGTGAGGCTGGAGAAAACATGATCTCTGTCTCACACAGACACACATGAGCACAGAGTCGCACACAAATCCACCTAACTATCAACGTCAGGGTTTTTTAAACCACTGACGTGGTACATGGAAAATGTGATTTCAAGCACGTGTCTTTAGTGCCCTGAACCAGACACCAAAACAAAAATCTCAGCCTTGAAGAAATATTACGAGGGTGGTAGGAAAAAGAGACCTCCTTCCTCCCATCCTTTCTCATGAAGAAAATCACCACTCTCAACTACGAACCATGCCCTCTACTCCTGTAAGGAGTTAAACGCAGCCCACATGAATCTGGAAATCCCTGAAGCCTACTTGCCAATTAATGTATTTAAAGAGCAGGATTTTTTTTTTTTTTTAATTTAGCCCATCCATCACCAACAGAACATTTTGGTTGAAAATATTAGGATTTCAAAATAACTTTATGGCTCTGTAAATTGCCAACATACCATCTGCAATTGAATTAACATTTATAACCAAACTGAAATAATAAATAAAGCAAATTATGCTGCAAATATTCGTGAGTGCCCAATACGCACTCGAGAACGATAATTAGCATTTTATAATCACGCTTCATTTTCTTTATCCAACTCCCTGTCGCATTAATGATAAAATATTTTAAACTGTGCTCTCTCAGCAAATGGCAGCCCAATCTCTAGACTAGCCATTAACTAACGTGGAGAATGAAAACAGTTTGTGCTGCTGACATGATGCATCCAGAGAACTTTTACCCATAATCAGTCTCCCTGGCTCTTCTTATCTCTGGGCTTTGCTGTGTCTTTTTCTCCCCATTGCTACCAAAACAAGCCTCAGGAAGGCAATGCTTCCTCTGCACCATCCAAACCTCTGTGAGAGCAGAAGGCACGCTCTTTTGCTAGGAGGAAAGAAAGAAAACAGGATTTAAAAATTTATTCTGCTCTTGTGATCTAGACCACTGAACGGGGTCCAGAGGTCAAGAAGCTCTAAGTCATTCAAACGGAATAACTCTGGTCCTCACATCGCTCTTTCCAAAGTTCTCTCCCTTCAGGATCTGACATCCTCAGCTGTGGTATGGGCAATTTTTTTTTCTAGCTCCAAATAAAAATGAACTTCTTTAAATAAACCAGTAAAGAGAAACTATATACGCATATTTTTTCCCCAAGCAGACTTTCCACCAATTAGTAAAATTTCCCCAAAGTTTCCCATTTTCTTGCTCCAAAATCACTTCTTTAAAATAACTGCGTCCAGATGCCTTCTTGACTCTCTGCTGCCCCGCACCCCTCCGTCCCCCTCAGCAGGCACCGAGGGGATTTCTCGTGGGCTTGCGGCTCTGGGTGCCGCTCCCATGCCTCTCCGGTCCACTGCTGTGCCGGCCACTGCCGGCCACTGGCTGTACATGGCTGTGCAGTCCTTGAAATGGGGCTGGTCCAAACTGGGGTTGTTTTAAGTGTGACCATAACCTCACGTTCGGAGGACTTCAGTATGAAAACTAATGTAAAGTGTCTCAATGGTTCTATTGAAATATTTTGGATCCAGAATAAGACAGTGTGCATTATTGACATTAACTTTGCTAGATGCTTTTTACTTTTTGAAAACGAGGCTGCCAGTACATGTGAGGTACATGACACATCTAACTCAAGCAGCGGCCAGCACTGTATTCGGATCGAATGGCGCTGGTCCAGTCGGTCCTGAATACAACAGCGCCTGGAATCTGCGCACACGCTCTGCTAAGAGCAAAATGATGATTATTAAAATACCTTATCAAATGCTTGTGATCTAAGAAATCCTGCATGAGGCCCAGCAGGCAACTCCAGACATCTCAAAGAGCCGTAAACCTGGTCTCTGCCGTGCAGAATCATATCTATTCTGAGATAAAGGTGTGATGAGCCACATGTCACATGGAGACCTGGGGCAGGTGGAAGTCATTCTGTGGGTTGTAGGCTCAGCGTCCCCACCGGCCCAAGTCCTACGGGG
This sequence comes from Bison bison bison, assembly GCF_000754665.1. Classification (NCBI taxonomy): domain Eukaryota; kingdom Metazoa; phylum Chordata; class Mammalia; order Artiodactyla; family Bovidae; genus Bison; species Bison bison. Next base: position 5,946,959 of record NW_011494808.1, read on the forward strand.
AAGACGAGGGCTTAGCGCCCTCAGTGGAGGGCCAGTCTAGCGGCTGAGCTCGGGTCCTGCTGCAGGCAGGCCTGGGTTCAAGTCCCACCTCTGCCTGTGATTAACTGTGGGGTGGATTCGGGACAAGTAATAACCCTTGTGTACCACGTTTTCTTATCTTACAATGGGGACAGTGACATTTTCCATCTCGTGGGGTTGTTATGAAAAGGAATGAGCTGAGTTATGTTGAAAGTGTAAGTGTTAGTCGCCCAGTCATGTCCCACTCTTTGCGACCCCATCGGCTGTAGCCCGCCAGGCTCCTCTGTCCCTGGGGATTCTCCAGGCCAGAACACTGGAGTGGGCAGCCATTCCCTTCACCAGGAGATCGTCCCGACCCAGGGATCGAACTCTGGTCTCCTGCATTTCAGGCAGATACTTTACCACCTGAGCCAGACACGGTCACTATGTGGGGAGCTTAAAAGTATGTGTTAAGAGCTTAAACACATTAGGCGCTAGCAGTCCCATCTCACAACACAACTCTAAGTGGCAAGAGGGGCGAGTGAGGCTGAAACAAAAAGTGAGGCGAGGTGAGGAAGAACGCGAGCTGGATGTGGGCAGAGTGGGTGAGAGGAGCCTGAGCAGGACCTCAGAGGTGGCAGGGCCTTTCCCGGCAGCCAGGTCTGCCCCTGGCCGCCAAGCCTCAGCAGGGACCACGGCTCACAGGATGCCTCCGCCAGACCCAAGGGCCTATCTGATCCTTTTAACAGCTGATGGATTCCCACTTCTGGTTATAAAAGAAAAGAACATGCTGTGGCTTTCGGACTAGCTTTTCTTTTTTTTTTTCCTGCTGTAAAGTTTTTCATGAGACTTTTAATTGCAGAGAAGACATTAAAAAAAAAACTGAATTCTTGTATTCTTGTCCACCCTATCTTCTTAGCATCTAAAGCAGAAGTTGCAAATGACTACTATATATGCTGAACTGAGCCAACAGATATGTTTATTTTGGCTCAGCGGTGGCCAACACAGTCGCTTAAAAACATTTAAATGCACTGGCAACATTTAAAAAGTGGGAGATTTCAATCACAAAAGAGATTGATTTGATGTTTCTACCTAATATTTTCTTGCCTAATCCTCGTCTGATTTGAGCGTGTTTTGTTTTTTTTTTTCTTTCCAGAGCAAAATGTCAGGAGAACCAGAAAAGACCCTGAAAAAGCCACAATCCTCAAGGAATAGAGAGGTTCACTTGAAATACTAGAAAACCTGGCAATGCAAGTCCCACATTCCACTGGGCAGTGACTCAAATGTGGTCCGAGCCCCCTTACAGGATCCAGGAGTGTGTTGGAAACGCAGAGTCTCAGGGCCACCAAGACCTCCTGAACCTGGGACTTTGGGGCACGACCCTGCAATCTACAGCTTAACAAGCCGTCCTAGTCAGTCAGATCCACACTAAAGCTTGAACACCACTGACAGAGGCTAGCAAGCAATGGGAACATAACCAGTATCTTGATCACACTCCCATCACTCTCTACTGCCCAAAATCAGCCTGCATGACTCACCTGCTTGGCTCTCTGCTACACACCCAGATTCTCAACTCCAGTAGTAAAACTAACTCTAGAAAGAAAAAGTACACACGACTTCTTAACGGGGTTCATTTTTGCAGAAAATGATCTGGCATCCTTTTGCCCTAAAAACTCAAACAGACTGGACTGCGTATTGACTTTTACCTTTAGAATGACGTGCAACATGACCAAAGTGCCTCCTTGCCTTTCAAGGAACAGTGAATCAGAAAATATTAAAGATGAAAGTTAGTGACCTCAATTCCCACCTGAATCTAACCTGGGTCCTGGCACAGGTGGAGAACAAGAGGAAAAGAGAAAGTAAAATCAGCTGGGGTCTCCCCTGCAACTGTGAGCAGTGGTAGCTTCTTTATAAAGCCATGGGAGGGTGGACTGAGTTGAATGAAATGTGTGTTCAGCACAGAGTACGTGCTAGATAAGTGCCTTCCTCCCTAAAGAAACCCTGGGGACACACAACAGTGTATGTTTCCCAAATACCCCTCACACTCAGCGGTTATTATCCTTTTCTAGGAAAGATGAAACTGGGTTTCCCAGGCTCGCCCCAGACAGTGGGCGATGTGACTACCAGGGCCAGAGCAAAGCACCAGCTTAGGTTGAGGGGACGCAGGAGCCACAGGCCTGCCGCCTTCCATCTCACCAAGACTGAGCTCGCTGGGGAGGGGACAGCTCGCTCTTTTCCAAAGAATACAACCAGCCTTTCGTGCTTCGGGAATATGGTCAGTATGTGGGTCATTAAAGCTCTTTTCCAGCTCCCTGGTCGCTGCACAGCAGGTAATGCGTGAAGGGAGATGGAAGAGGAAGCCAGATCAGCCTGTGCCACTTCCATATGGCTTATTAAAAATGTCCGGTAGCGGAGGGCTAGAAACATACAGTGCAATTAACATGGTCTGTGCATTCTGCAGTCGGGGATAGTCCCGCATCCTTTATAGAGACGGCTCAGGTGGTGACCTCAGGAAGCCAAGGAAGGAACCTGAAGACTCCCAGTGCCTCACGACTCTGCTTCACTGAGTCACAGTCAAAGCTACAAAACCACTTCAGCATTCTACATGTTTCCTTAAACCCATGATGTGTGTTAGCTGCTCAGGCATGTCCGACTCTTTGAGATCCCATTGATGGCAGCCTGCCAGGCTCCTCTGTCCATGGGATTCTCCAGGCAAGAATACTGGAGTGGGCAGCCATGCCCTTCACCAAGGGATCTTCCTGACCCCGGGATCGAACCCAGGTCTCCCACATTGCGGGCGGATTCTTCACCAACTGAGCCACCAGGGAAGCCTACGATATCTGAAACTTTAAAAAGTCACTGCAAGTACTCATTTATAAGGACCTGAACAAAATTCAATATCTTTCATGGTTTCGTGTTTCAATTTTAAATAAGAACAAAGTAATACACAGTTTTGGAGGATTTAGTCTAACAGGAAATGTACAAAAGGAAAGTAAGATGTATGGTCAGAGAGGGGTACAGATCACATAGGACTGTGTGCAGCAAAGCTGAGATTTTTAAAAGCAGCCATTTAAAACGCTCATCCCAGAACACGGTGACCACCACCCTAAAACCCGTGAGTGCTCCATGACGGATGCATGAGTAATTTTTAAGTAAATACCCCTGCCTGTTTTCTCACTGCCCTTCCCTTGACACGCTGTACTTTACAAAAATTCATGTCCGAGTTCAAAGAGAAAAAAAAAAAAAGACAGACAGCATTTTTTAACCAGCCCAACCTTGGAAATATGTACAGAATTTATGCATGTTTCAAGTGCTCTTTCTCCTTTGCCAGAGGGTGTAATTAAAGGCCCATAGACAACTTCCAAGCTGAGGCCAAGAGATTCTCGGCCGAAGTCAATGGGAGTTCAGCACCCTGACCACGCACGGGAATAGCGTGCCCGAAAAGGAATAAATAACTCCGTTGGCAGGGAGCTCAAGGAAGCACGGGAACATCTCACGTTAGAGCCCTCATTTATAAAAATACAATTCATTCACTGGCCTGGAATCAATAAGACAATCATCGTGCGACCGACAACAGCCTGAGGAGGGCACGGGGCTGAGCGGGCAGCCTTCTTCCAGGAAGCTGGGCTCCCCTGCCTTCTGGTTCAGTTTCCTCCTCTTCTGTCAACAAAGGCATGATCCCCAGCCTCAGTGTGCTTTATTTTCCTCGGTTACCTGTGAAGTGACAGCCCACCCACAGCAGCTTAGAGGCGGGTGGGAGCCGAGTGCCAAGCTGCCCCGGAGCTCAGGAAGTGGGTCCCCTTCAGTGCAAGACCGGCGATGGGGCCCCCGGGGCCCTCCGTCCCTCGCGGCTCCCCGGTGGTCTTCCCAGTCCATGAAGACCCACCCTTTCCTATGACAGGCTCCCGAGAACACGCCACCTGGCGTCCAACTGGAGACAGAGCTGTGGTTCAAACCAGAGCCCCCGGCAGTGGCTGCACCGCCCAAGGCCGACCACAGGGTTACCCCCACCCCAGATGCTCTTCTCAGCCGACCTGGCTCTATCCCGACGAGAGGAGGCTCTGCCTTCCCCTGAATCCGGGGCGGGG
>NW_011494808.1:5951174-5974924 GCF_000754665.1 Bison bison bison
GTAAAGCGGCCTCCCTCATCTTCCGCAGCCCTCGCCTGTGGGCCTCCGAGCCCACGGTGTACTACGTCTGCCGACTCCATGATCACCATCTTGTGCGGAAGCACAAGCCGCACCAAGTCCCGGTCGGTTCTCTGCCCCCGAGGCCGGCTGAGGCCCTGGTCACCGAGCAGCGCCAACCGCCAGATACAGAACCGAAGCCGCCTCCGAGGGCCGCCACCTCCCAGACCTCAGGCACTGAAGGCGCTGCCTTCTCGGTGGCGGCCCAGACAAACCATCCCAACCACGTCCCGTCTACACTCCTGACCCACGGAACCCAGGAGCAAAGATAAAAAATAAGTAAAATGCTGTTTTACGTCTTTAACACCTGTGACGGTTTGCTACGCAGCACTGGTAACCAGAACACATGGTTTGGACGACTGAGGGTCATTTTAACCCTGTGCAATTTTTTTTTACCACATGCACTTATTTCAGAAACTAAACCCTAAGGAGGAGGGAATCCACTCTCTGCCTCACCTACACACAGTAAATGTGTTATACAAAGCAAGGGCAGCAGTGAGAAAGAACCTGCCCGCCAACACAGGAGACTGAGAGACTCAGGTTCGATCCCTGGGTCGGGAAGATCCTCTGGAGGAGGGCATGACAACCCACTCCAGTATTCTTGCCCGGAGAATCCCAAGGACAGAGGGCCCTGGCAGGCTATGGCCCACGGGGTCGCAAAGAGTCAGACATGACTGCAGTGACTTAGCACACACAACGCAAGGACGGACTATATCCACTGGAAGTCCTGAATATTCATGGGAAGGACTGAAGCTGAAGCTCCAATACTTTGGCCATCTGATGCGAAGAACTAGCTCACTGGAAAAGACCCTGATGCTGGGAAAGATTGAAGGTGGGAAGAGAAGAGGATGACAGAAGATGAGATGATTGGATGGCATCACTGACTCGATGGACATGAATTTGAGCGAGCTCCAGGAGTTGGTATAGACAGGGAAGCCTGGTGTGCTGCAGTCCATGGGGTCGCAAAGAGTACGACTGAGCGACTGAACTGACTGTATTCATGAATCCTCACTGTGCCCCGTACTCGTTAGTAATCATAGGATTTTTCATAATGAAAGGAAGGCATCTGTTATTTCACTGGTGTATATGATGAATGGGAAATGACCAATATTTGAAATTCAAAACCAGTTCAACGTGAGGCCAAGAAGTGACCTTAATAATTGATAAGAAAACAGTCACCCCCGGCAGACAGCAACTCACCATCTATCTCATCAGGTGGCAAGATGAGCCCAGTGCTGTTCTTACATCATCGGTTCCATGCCAAGAGCAGCGTGGCAGTGAGTGGAGGGGAGAGACAGCGGGACAGTGGGCTGGGCACCCCTGTCGAGTCCTGAGCGCTCAGAGCAGAACACTCCTCCGGAAGATGAAAGCAGAATGGGTCAGGATGCCTGCTGAAGTTGTCCGTCTTCCTCTCCTGTCTGCAGGACACACCCAGCCAATCCTGCCTGAAACATCTTTTCCTCCGTCTGCCCCTTTGGCCCAAGTTATTACACGGCGAGGGGTAACACAACCATAGGGTAAACACTAGCAATTCTCCCAGACTCACAGTAGGACTGCATTTCATTCCCCTGGATGAGGCAGGGCCACACGACCGCTTTGGGCAATGAATCGTGCTATGAGTGGGAGCAGAGAGGTAGGTGGTCTGTGCCCTGCAGAACCTTAGAACCATGTGGACCCACACTTCTTCCTGACCCCAGGGCCTTAGAACCACATGGACCCACACTTTTTCCTGCCCCCTTCCTTCCCTTCCCTGAAACAGGAGTTACAGAGGTACAAAGTTTCCAAAATGTGTGTAAATCATTTTTTTTCCATCTTATTTACATTACTTTTATATTCCTTTGTAGAACCTTCCGCCTTGATATCCTAAAATAAGTTGCTAAAATCCTTCCAGGTCACTCGTGGTCAGTTTCCCCCTCTGACGCGGGGGTGTGCCTCAAGTCACTGACGCAGCCTACCCCCCTGGGGCGTGACAGCCGCACAGTGAGCTCCTTGGAGGCCACCACTCTCATCTCCCCCCACAGTGCTCTCATTTCTAACAGTGTGCTTTGCAGACAGCAGCAATATTTCCTTTCTTTTCTCTTTTTAATTTGGTGTACCACGTGGCACGTGGGATCTGAGTTTCCCTGAGCAGCAGCGATGGAACCTGTGACGCTGTGGCGGAGGCTCAGAGTCCTAAGTCCTGGACCGCCAGGGAAGCCCCAGGAACACTATTTCTGAGGCCCAGGGCTGATGAAGAATAGGATGGATGGAAAAGAACCAAGCAGAAAAGAAATACCTGACTAGATTTAATCATTAACTAAAGAACACTCTTTTAGGCTTCTTAAACCACCGGGTCCGTGACGTTAATCCACTGCTAACGTCCCACACACGGGTGCAGGGAGAGCAACGACGTGACTTCATTATTTGGGTTTAAATCCGAATGTATCCAGTGGTGGCGATCTGCCTTTTTAGGCTTTGACATAATTCATAATTCTGTGTAGAACCTACCTGCCACAAATATTTACAGAAATAAATACTGTATCTGCATGTATAATAGATCCATGAGGCTTAAAATTTTGGTCAAGAGAATTAGCACCAAATACTCTTTTAAACAGAACATGGTTCTCACCTAACTCTTATTGAATCAGGGAATAATTTAAGACCAAAAATACCAATGGATGAGGAATTTTACATTTAATTCCATTTCAGGGAAAAATAACCAGAAGCAGTGGGTCAATCTCTCACACCCTTTCCCATAATCTCTGGCATTGCACTCATGCCTGCCACACTTTTTCTGTTGCCATTCAATGAACAGTACTGAAAGCTGTTCCAGCATTTTAGCATAGTGTTTTTGATGAGAGCGTAAACTTGATATACTTGTATTCAAACGGAAGAGAAGCCATCAAACGCTATCTCGTGGGGTCCTGGGTCCATATGTGGTCTAATTTACGGGACCAACCAGCTGAAGGAGCATCTAATACAGCAGGACATGCCCCTGAAACTGGTAAATATCGCAAATGCCCCCCTCAAAATTCTAAGATTCTGAGACTCATTCTTGACGCTAATCAGGAGTAATGTAAACAAGGACAGCAGCTTTCAAAAGCATTTCTTGGCTGAAAGCGTGTCCGCATTGCCCGAGACCCCAGATACAGCAGACAAATCTGAGGATGAAATACAGAAGCAGGATCCACACTGAAATTCTCATTTCCCTCAGGAGCAGTCAGATGACCCCTGTGGGGTTTGACTAATCAGGATAATTTTCATGATTTGGGGGACTTTCCAGCCCGTATGAATGGCGGTGCTGTGTTACAGAGAATGCTGCTATTTTCAGATTCAAAAGCATGGAGGAGAATTCACGTTGTTTGATCATTCTAGTTTCTCCAAATTTGTTTAACCATGAAAATCCTTTGTAAGACCAAAGTTTTCCCTCCCTCGCTGACCTACCTCAGAGTTTTTCCATCGTTCATTATTTTAAGGCTCACAGACCCTGAGAAGTACATCTAACATGTTCCACTTCAGAGCTGCAGCCAATATAAAGGATTTCCCCCCACCCCCAGGCTTTTTCTGTAAAAAGCCTCCATAGAAACAGAACGGACAGGGTCACGGACGATTTTGCTTTTTCTGATTGGAATATTTACTTTGCAAATCCACTGATCTCTGTTATAAAGGGAGCATTACATGAAATCCTGAGGGAGGAGGGGGGCCCATGATAAAGCCCCGAGGGCTGCCTCGGCAACACTTGAGAACAAGCTAATGAGTTAAATTCACTGTACGCGCCTTCTCGCGTTCTGACACCAGTGAACGGGAAGCAGCCGCCCTGGCAGGCGGGCCACCTTGACCGTGCTGACGAGCCCGTCAACCACCTCTGCAGAAACAGCTCTACCTTGGACACTCAGGCAGCCAGCACTGTGCTGCTTCTGGAATAAAACAAAACCAACCCAAACAAAAATGCCCCGGGCGATTGTGCCGGCTACAGAACTGGTGCCAGACACCCAGGCAGGCTGCTGCGAGCAGAGGAATGTCATCTTTTCAATGTGGAACAAGGAACAAGGCTCTGATGGGGCCAGGCTGCCAGAACCCAGCCCTCCTCCCCAGACAATGAGAGCCTTGTGCGGGGGAGATGCACGCAGACCTTCATTCCCATTTCTAGATATTTTTCAAGGATGAATTCTAGGGTGCAGAGAACAAACTTCTCCCCATCCTGGCAGAGCTGAGCCATTGGACACAGCTAGCCACCTTTCTGAAGTGGAAAAATACTGAACTAAAGATAAAAGGAAGAAAGAAAAAAAAAAGATACAGCTCATAAAAGGCACAGGAGAAATGCCAATTCCAAGGAAACTACTGTCATGAAAGAAACTCAGAGACAAGGAGATATCTAGAAAGATGCGTGATTTTCAGGACATGAGTGTTGTGTTACACTCGTATAATTCCTGTGCTTAAGGACACGTATTTTTGGTCAACATGAAAACAGAAAACAACTATCTCATCTGTGGCTCTGCGGAAGGGCTAGCGATCTGCTTCCAAAGCTGGAGGAAGAAGTGGCTTTGTCGTCTTAATGGGAGACATATGTCAGTCTCCAGCCGTCTGCCTGCTGGAGGGATTTTTCTGGGGTCGTTCTGGCTACGTGTGATTTCTGTCTTGTGGGCTGATGCTGGGCTAGAGCCCCTGATAAAGGCCTTCCCAGCCTCTCTGTATGTCAAAACAGAAGATACCAGGAAATGAAGATGTTCATAATTGCAGACTGGGAAAAGACTTTGACACCATCAGGGAGAATTAAGTGAACAACTGTACAATGTATGCATGCTGGTTTCCACAGTAACCATGTCAGGAGCAACATCAGATTCTAAATCCGGGACATGCACTGTAGAACCTGGTGCGTTTTCTCACCTGTGAAATGGAAGGGGAAAAAACCTCCTCCACTTACTTCTCTAATTTTTATGAGGAGCAAATAAAACACCTCAGGCGGGGACTCTCAGCTCTCCGCTAAATTCACTATTGCTTTCCTATTGCTGGTGGCTCAGATGGTGAAGAATCTGCCTGCAGTGCAGGAGATCCGGGTTCGATTCCTGGGTCAGAAAGATCCCCCGATGAAGGGAATGGCTACCCACTTGCCTGGAGAACCCCATGGACAGAGGAGCCTGATGGGCTACAGTCCATGGGGTCGCAAAGAGTCAGACGTGACCAAGAGACTAACACTTTCACACCCTCCTATTGCTGACAGCCGGTCGGTCCCCAAGCTCATGGCCAGGCTCCACCTCCCACAGTTGATCTGATGCTAAGACCGGGACCTGGCCTGCTCCGTGCCCCCAGGCCTGGCTTTGCCCACCTCTGCGCTCTCCCTCCAAGTCTCTGGTTAGAACCAGAGGCAGCAAAGGGCCTGGTGGATGCCACACGGGAAGTGGCCTGCCTTCCTAATCTCCGTGCACAAGAGAGCAGGAACCAGCCGGCGACACACGCCCCGAACCGCTACTTGACAAGGAAATTCTGTACCAGAGAGGACACATTTTGGAGGGTTGTTTCTCCCCGCCCCTGCCCGCCTCCCAGCGGCAGCAAAGCTCAGCTGAGTTTAATTGCATAAAGCGAAAGTGCTTTAGAAAAACTTAGAGGCAATACGAATACAAGATAGTTTTCCTGTTTCTGTAATTTAACACAGGTATGCAGGTGAGGGGAAAGGCAACAATCTGGAGAGGGAAGACCAGGGATGCACAGCCCTGCCCTCGGGAAGAGCAGTCCAGGGCTGGCAACACAGGCGCGCCCCCGCTACCAAAGGGGAAGTGGGGGCAGAGAAATCAGGAGTTTGGGATTGACACGTACACACTCTTCTCTGTACAAAAGAGTAACCAACAGGGACCTACTGTAGAGCACAGGGACCTCTGCCTGACATTCTAGAATAACCCGTGTGGGAAATGAATCTGAAAAAGAATGGATGTATGCACAAATAGAACCGAATCCCTTCGCTGCACACCGGAAACTAACAGAACACTGTAATTAACCGAACTCCAGTGTAAAATACATTTTAAAAAACGAACCAGGAGTGCCCTTCCAGGTGACGCCATTCCTCATATTCCTTACAGTTCATGCAGGAGAAGGAAATACAGAATTGGAAGCTCCCTATTTAACCTCTCCAGTAAAAGGTCTGGAGAGACGTCTGAACGACTCATCTCCCCAGAGTCACTAACATCATAGCCTCTGATGGTGTAAAAATCTATTTAAACAGAAGTGGTGTTCGGTCATAATTTCTATCACCTCTCAGGAAACCCCAGACGCATGCTTCCATTTCTCTGACAAAAATACAGTCTTCATGTCATTTGGTCAAACTGTAATATATGGTCACAATTCCTTTTACATGATGGTCTCTAGGAATTTTGCATAAGTAACTTAGTTAACCACACACCCCTTCCCCCGGGGTCCCATACTTGCTTTAAGTCAAAAATGGTATTGATTTTTTGCTAATTTTTTTCATTGAAAACTTCCTGAAACACATACACTTGTGGCATCGCTGGGAGCAAGGCATCCCCGAGTCAACAGGTTAATTGCGAACACGGGGGCTTCCTTCTCTGCTGTATGGCAAGGGGGGAAAGCTTTACCAAGAACTAGACTTGAGGCTTATTTAACAAAAACAGCAAATGAGAATGTTCTAGATATTGTTAAACAACAGACAAGCAAAGTAATTTAAACAAGCATTTAATAACTTGTAACCATTAAAAAAATTTACAAACCACTTAAAACTACCAAGTGAAATACACTATTCTCACTCAGCTGACATGACAAAAAAAACAATATAGGATTGCAGGCAAATTCAGAATTCACCCTCCACTTCCTGTTTATTCCTACATCAGACACGGGGAAAAAAAAGACAGGCTTTTCCTGCTCTTTCAATCCAAAATGATCTCTCAATTTAGAACAACATTTGTCCAGCAGAAGAGAAGAAGAAAAGTGTTTTCTCCTGTAGGAACTAAAACTAGCAATAGCCAGATTGTCATTTCATCTGTCGAGATGTTTCTAGATAGAGGCAGATTCTAGACATCGAGATTTTTATTTTCTTTAAAGCACTAAGAGCTCACAGTGTTTTTAAGTTCTAGTTGCTAATCCTTAAGAGTTTGCTTAAAGATATCAAAAAGAATGTATCTTTTTCAGTGAAGGGTGAACCCTGAAGTGAAAGGCAGAAAGGACTAAGCAAATAAGCTGGATTTTAGCCACTCAAGGTTCATCCTGTTAATAAATTTTGTAAAAATGTTTATGAATATATCATCACAAACCCAATATATTCAGATGCAATTCGTTACATAATTAGAATACATATAATGACACCACTTGTGGGCATTACCATGCCATTTAATCTGATTTATTACCTGTCACTTATTACTATATTCATTACTATACAATTAAATATGATTCCTGATTTAAAACACTTCTTCTTTTGGGCCCCACTGTGTGCAGGGCCGCACACGATGCCCTGGTAGTAATGTTCGGATGCAACACCAGCCCTGGCCTTCCTGAGGCTTCTGGTGTGACAGAGGAGGCGGGCAGCAAATACACCAAGTTAATTACATCACTCAGCCACGAAAAGGATGGAAACAATGCCCCATCTGCAGCGACATGGATGGACCTCGAGCTGATCACAGTAAGTGAAGTAGGTCAGACAGAAAAGGACAAATGCCATATGATGCCACTTCTATGTGGAATCTAAACTACGGTACAAGTGAGCTTATTCATAAAACACAGAGATGCAGATCCAGAAAACAGACTTAGGGTAACAAGGGGAAGGGGGAGGGGGAGTCTGGGATCGACATATACAGACCACTACGGAGAAGGCAATGGCACCCACTCCAGTACTCTTGCCTGGAAAATCCCATGGAGGAGCCTGGTGGGCTGCAGTCCATGGGGTCGCTGAGGGTTGGACACAACTGAGCAACTTCACTTTCACTTTTCACTTTCATGCATTGGAGGAGGAAATGGCAACCCACTCCAGTGTTCTTGCCTGGAGAATCCCAGGGACGGGGGAGCCTGGGGGGCTGCCATCTATGGGGTCGCACAGAGTCGGACACGACTGAAGTGACTTAGCAGCAGCACGTGTAAAGCAAGTAAGTAATGAGAACCTACCGTGTAGCGCAGGGAACTGTACCCAACATTCTGTAATAGCCTACATGGGATTGAATCTAAGACAGAGTGGACATTAGTGTACGCACAATGATTCATGCTGCTGCACACCTGAAACTATCACATCATCGTAAACCAACTACACCCAACAAAAAGTAATTAAAAGAAATCAAGTTAGTTACAACTGGGTTAAGGGCTACAAAGGAAAACCACAGAACACGTGACCGAGAAGGGCAGGGCTGTGCTGAGGAGATGGACCGTGGGCCCTTCTGAGCCCCTTTAACGTCTGCTGACCCCAGGATGCCTGCACGCGGCTGTGCAGGACCAACCGGATCCGAAGGGATGTGTGTGCTAAGTCGCTTCACCACGTCCGGCTCTTGTGATGCTATGGACAGTGGTCTACCAGCTCCTCTGTCCATGGGGTTCTCCAGGCAAGAAGACTGCAGTGCGTTGCCAGGCCCTCCTCCAAGGGATCTTCCCGACCCAGGGATCGAACCCGCATCTCTTGCGTCTCCTGCGTGGCAGGCGGGTTCTTTACTGCTAGCACCACGTGGAAGCCCTAACAGAATGGATGCATTTCCACTTTTCCATGTAATTCTCCATGGGCTATTCCAGGTCCTTGCTTTCACATTAGTCTCCAACTTCTGCCTGGGACACCGCTGCCCCTTTCCTCCTCTGGGAAGTGCTCACACAGCCTGTGGTCACCCCATCTCTTCTCCGAAGCCCTCCTGGGAAGTGCCGGAGGAACGCGGGTCTCCTCTGCACCCAGAGAGCCCCGAGCCCGCACGTGTCACAGCCCGGAAAACACCCAGCTCCCTCCTTGCTGGTGCACTCATCGTCTCGGTCAGGAAATACCTACTCTATGCCTAGTACTGAACTGCCCCGTTCCGGATACGCGCTGAACATTGGTAACAAAACCCATTCAACTTTTCACTTCTCTACCTAGAGCCTGTCTCACAGAAGGTGTTTAGTAAATGACTGATCAATGAGAGAATTAGTTCTCCACTCTTGACCAGTTTTATAAAGAGTTCTTTGGATCTATGAGGGGACCTACTTCATGGCTCAAGGACTGAAATAATGAACTTGATGGCAGCTTCATAATGCAGCTTTAGCCGCGACAGTGCAGACATTGTACCGTCTCTCATTGTTCTTGGGACCAGACCCTTGCAACAAACCCCTCAGCAGAAGCAACTGTGGAGGACAGGCAAAGCCCGGAACGGTTTCCAAACAGAGCATAATGTTCACGTTTATCGATGTCGATTAAAAACAACAACAACAACAAACCAATGTCATCTTAAATGGCCCTGGTCAAATAAAATAACTAAGCATGTTTATAATATTTAATAGAAGTTCTAAAATTAAGTGCAGACATCCATCTTCCTGATTGCAAAACTCTGTGTGAAGCACACACTACTTGCTGTCTGCCAGGGAAAAAAACCCAAACCAGTGGAGTGGCCGAAGGCCATTCTGGAGATGAGAGCCTCCTGCTTCAGAGGCGAGGAAAACAAAGGCAGATGAGAAAACGGCTGAAACGAGCCTCGAGGGACCTAGCGGGCTCGCGGAGTTTACCCTCTTCAAGGCTGCTTTAAATAGCAGGCGGCCGGCGTGACCACGATCACACAGCGCTCTGGGCCTCCTGGAAGCCTCACCCCCGCTCTGCTGGGGCTGGGCGCTGGCCCAGGGATGGGAAGTTTCCACCCATCGAGGGCGAAGCGGAGGGAACACGGACTGAACACCGCTTGGGAGGCTGCCCAGGGCGGGGCCCGTCTGTTCACTGCCCCTCCTTGGAGAAGACTGCCTTGTAAGCCCTTTCTTCTTTTACTTCTTAATAAAGTGCCATTTCTTTTATGAGATGACCAAGATGACAGGGTTGTTGCTCTTTTGATGTATGCACCCACCTGTTTTTTTAATTTGTTGCCCCCACGAAACCCCACACTCTGGAACGGAACACAGCACGGCTTCCTATCCTCTGGTTCGATGTGGCTGAGGCAGTCGGGTATTTTCCAAACAGGCGAGGGTTGAGGTCCAGCTGTGTGACCTTGGCCATGTTCCTTAACCTCTCTGAGCCTCAGTTTTCTCCTCTGTTTCCACGGTGGTCATACAGCCCACCTGCCACAGGGCTGTCGTGAGAATTAACCGAAACGGGAGCACAAGATGCTCCCAGGCCTGCTGAAGAGAAGGAGTCCAGCAAGCACAGGTTCTTCCCTGCCCGCTACTCACCCTGGACTTGTAGACACCAGGGACCCCCACACCATACAAGCTACGCCTAACAAGAAATCAGTGCACCAACTGGGCTCACTGTCGCAGTATTTGCCCTCTGGCGTAGGATGGGGTTCAAACGTGTGGATTTCACACACCTATTGAAGCCGAGAGAGGTTAAGGGGCACAACAAAGCAAGGAAGAAAGGACCCTAGAGTCCAAGTTCAGTTTCTGACCTAAAATACCATCCCCATTACACAGTTGACCCCTTCTCAACCCCGAGCTCTCACCCGCGTGCATGCTGAGCTGCTTCAGTCGTGTCCAACTCTTTGTGACCCCATGGATTACAGCCTGCCAGGCTCCTCCACCCATGGGATTTTCCAGGCAAGAATACTGGAGTGGATTGCCATTGTCTTCTCCAGGGGATCTTCCCGACCCAGGGATCGAACCCGCGGCTCTCAGGTCTCCTGCGCCGGCAGGCAGATGCTTGACCACTCGGGCCACCTGGGAAGCCCCGATCTTCCGTCGACCCAGGTTCCACTCCACTCATCTTTACCAGACCACGCTTTCTTCCAACTCCAAACTGTCTGCCTGCCTGTGTCCCTGTTCCAGGAGGAACCTGTCTGTCATGCTCACTCTGTATCTGTGGCGCCCAGCACAGCAACTCTGGAATACAGTTTTGGGAGACTAATTCCACACGACACTAGGGCACAATAGAAGGAGGTGTGTGATCACGCGTCAGCTCCGGCACCCTCATCTTTTGCTGAGTGAGTGATTTGGCCACTTTTCCCCATAAGGGGTGGTGTCCATCTCTCCATCCGTTGAATGCTGGCATAACCACACTGGGGCAGTGGGAGGGACACTAGCAAATGTGACGTAGCCAGAGGTGTGCACACTGGTGTTGTCTTGTCTTACTGATGGGAGCCTGTCCACACCACATGAAGGAGGGCAGGCTAAGCTCACGGGGGAGGAGCCAGTCAGGCTGTCAAGGTCCTGACCGTGTAGCATCAGCTGGCCCAAGCCAAGCCAGCCTAGACAAGAAGACCTGCAGAGAATCGTAACCAGTTAGAAATGTCTTTTGTTTTAAGGCAAAAGCATTAAGGCTTTTCGTTAGGCAGGAGAAGTTAACTGATACAAAAGACCAAGGGACTAGATCTAGTAACAGAATGCCTGCCTGAACAACTACAGGTGGCGGTTCGTAACACTGTACAGGAGGCGGTGACCAAAAGTATCCACGAGAAACGGAAATGCAAGAAGGCAAAGTGGCTGTCTGAGGAGGCCTTACAAATAGCTGAGAAAGAAGAGGAGCGAAAGGCAAAGGAGAAGGGAAAGATCCACCCAAATGAATGCAGAGTTCCAGACAACAGCAAGGAGAGATAAGAAAGCCTTCCTCAGTGAACGATGCAAAAAAATTGAGGAAAACAATAGAATGGGAAAGACTAGAGATCTCTTCAAGAAAACTGGAAATAACAAGGGAAGAGTTCATGCAAAGATGGGCACAATAAAGGACAGGAATGGCAAGGACCTAACAGAAGCAGAAGAAGAGGAGGGAGCAAGAATACACAGAAGAACTACACAAAAAAGGGCCTTAAAGACCCGGATAACCACAGCAGTGTAGTCACTCACCTAGAGTCATACATCCTGGAGTGTGAAGTCAAGTGGGCTTTAGGAAGCACCACTAGGAACAAATCTGGTGGAGGGGATGGAATTCCAGTTGAGCTATGTCAAATCCTAAAAGATGATGCTGTGAAAGTGCTGCACTCAATATGCCAGCAAATTAGGAAAACTCAGCAGTGGCCACAGGACTGGAAAAGGTCGGTTTTCATTCCAATCCCAAAGAAGGGCCAATGAATGTTCAAACTACCACACAGTTGCACTCATCTCACACGCTAGCAAAGTAACGCTCAAAAACCTTCAAGCTTCGCTTCAACACTGTGTGAACTAAGAACTTCCAGATGTACAAGCTGGATTCCGATAAGGCAGAGGAACCAGAGATCAAACTGCCAACAAACGTGGATCATCAAAAAAGCCAGAGAATTCCAGCAAAACATCTAATTCTGCTTCATTGACTATGCTAAAGCCTTTAACTGTGTAGATCACAACAAACTGTGGAAAATTCTTCAAGAGATGGGAATACCAAACCACCTTACCTGTTTCCTGAGAAACCTGTATGCAGGTTAAGAACCAGTCCTGTTGTTGGACTGGTGCACAACTGGGAAAGGAGTACATCAAGGCTGCATGTTGTCACCCAGCTTATTCAACTTCTCTGCAGAGTACATCACATCATCAGACTGGATGAAGCACAAGCTGGAATCAAGATTGCTGGGAGAAATATCAATATGTAGATGATACCAGTCTAATGGCAGAAAGTGAGGAGGAACTAAAGAGCTTCTTGATAAAGGTGAAAGAGGAGAGTGAAAAGGCTCGCTTAAAACTCAGCATTTAATAAATTAGATTATGCCACCTGTCCCTATCCCTTCATGGCAAATAGATAAACAATGGAAACAGTGGCAGACTTTATTTTACTGGGCTCCATAATCACTGTGGATGGTGAGTGCAGCCATGAAATCCAGACACTTACTCCTTGAAGAAAAGCTATGACAAACCTAGACAGCATATTAAAAAGCAGAGACATTACTTTGCCGACAAAGGTCTGTATAATCAAAGCTACGGTTTTTCCAGGAGTCATGTACAGATGCTGAGAGTTGGACCATAAAGAAGGCTGAATGCTGAAGAATTGATGCTTTCTAATTGTGGTGCTACAGAAGACTCTTGAGAGTCCCTTGAGAGAGACCAAACCAGTTAATCCCAAAGGAAATCAGCACTGAATATGCACTGGAAGAACTGATATTGAAGCTGAAGCTCTAATACTTTGATGCACTGATGTGAAGAGCCAACTCATTGGAAAAGACCCTGATGCTGGGAAAGATTGAGCGGAGGAGGAGAAGGGGGCGGCAGAGGATGAGACGGTTGGATGACATCACCGGCTCAATGGACATGACTTTGAGCAAACTCCGAAAGATAGTGAAGGACAGGCAAGCCCACCCTGCTACAGTCCATGGGGTCGTAAAGAGCTGGAGACGACTGAGTGACTGAACAACAACAATAGATTATAAAATATATCCCATAAACATCTCCAAAGTAAACCAGGTGTTTCTGGAAGTAGCTGACTTATAAGGAAACTGCTCATCTCTGGCTCTGGGTGATAAGCAGGTGGAAGCTGAGTGGGGATGAGGGATGGAGGAACAGATAGGGAGAGTGGTCCTTAAGCTGTTGCCATGGACACGGGGCAGGCAGGAGAGGGATGCAGCTGTCCTAGCCCCACAGTCCACCAGAGAGAGCTGATGCCACCTGGCATGAATGCTTCGGGCCATCAGCTTCTGAGTTTTAGAAACTGGATGGACTTCCCAGGTGGCGCTAGTGGTATAGAACCTGCCTGCCAATGCAGGAGACACAAGAAACAGGGATTCAATCCCTGGGTTGGGAAGATCCCTTGGAGGAGTGCATGGCAACCCACTCCAGTATTCTTGCCTAGAGAATCCCATGGGCAGAGGAGCCTGGTGGGCTGCAGTCCACAGAGTTATAAAGTCAGACACGACTGAGCGACTAAGTACACACACAAGATACGATGTATCACTGTCTACTTTTGCAGAGATCAGAAAACTAGGCCCAAGGGCTAAACATGGTCTGCTGCCTGTTTTTGTAAATAAAGTTTTATTGGAACACAGCCAAGCCTATTCATGTACATACTGTCTGTGGGTCCTTTCACGAAACAATGGCCGAGTTGAGTAGCTGTAACAGAAACCATATGGCCTCTGAAGCCTAAAATATTTACTGTCTCCTCTTTACAGAATCAATGTGCCAACCCCTGTCCTAGCGTAATCAGTGGAGGTTCCAAGCACTGGCTAGGTCTTAACCTAAGTCTTGAAGGAAAGAGGCAGTGTCTCCTTGTGTACAAGGGAACAGGGAATTTCTGAAAGAACATTACAAGAAAGAATACTAAGATTTTAACCGATGTTACCGTACTGTGTGCAAAAGTCACCATAATACGTTAACGACAGTACAAAAGAATAACTACGCATATATACTGCTTACGATGTGCCAAGTACATGCTCCATAGTAACTCATTTTACATTCACAACAGTATTACAAGGTGGTGATCTGATTAGCTCTGTTTTTCCAACTGAGAAAAGAGAGAGACAGAGAGAATTAAAGATGCTTGCCCAAGGTCAGAAAACTAGAAAACGGCCTAGCTAGGAGTCAAATCCTGGTATTCTCACTGTAGATCCCACACCCTTTGAAAGCTACAAATATGGAAATATAAAATATGATAAAGGTCAAAACTTTACACAAATTCTAGCTATGAGCAATGCAACTGTTTCTTAAAGACAGCTGAAAATCAGCTTTACAACTTTATACTGTTACACCTTCTCAGCTAACTACGCCGCATGTTCATCTTATGTACTCTTTGTCCCCTGTAAAAATTTGCCAACGCTTAGCTGGAAATCCCCTGAACGGGACATCCCTGTGGGACAGCTAGTGGTTATGTTGCCATGGTGATGCCCCGTCAACCCACAGCTGCTGACCGTTCCCAGAGGTAGCCCACGGCCCGCTCATCAGCTTCTGAGACCGATACTGCCACCTGGTCCCTAGGGAGACAGAGGTTCTCTCCCCGAAACAATAGTCAATAAGGTCACCCTGGTCACGTCAGGCAGGAGTCACTGTGGATATTCCTTCTTAAAGATATAAATTGGGTTCTCTTTGGGAATCCTACTTTAGAGCAAGGACTTCCAGTCTAGAGCTGCGATCTTTGATCTCCAGGCAAAGGGTGAGCCCGCTCTTACAGGTCAGCAGGGGGCCATGGCATCGATCTGCTGGTAGCCCGAAACGGCACCAGGCATGGGGCCCGTTATAAACAACCAGATTGTGGTTTGTTTGAGAAGTTGTTTCTTGACTCATTACCTTATTATTACAAGGGAGAGAGTCCTAATAGTCTTCAATAATATTAACTCTATCAGACTAACAGAGCTTCCACCGATACACGTCTTTTAGAAGGCATTTTAGCAATTTGGTCAAGCCTTAAAAATCTACAGAGCCACTGACCTAGAAATTCCACCTCTGCTAATTTATCCTAAGTAAGTTACCAGAGATAAACGAGGGCTATTTACCAAAGCGTTATTTACAGTAGAGAAACACCAGGACACCTCAGTTGTACAATAGGGGATTCATTAAATAAATTGTGACGTGCCATAAACCACTACATTAATGGTACAGCCTTATAAACTATGCAGTTGCTTACATTTTGGTCATGAAGGATTATTAAATTTAAAAAGAAAGTCAAAACCAGTGTACAATATAAAATTCTATTCTGATAAAAAAAAATAATGACAATGTGCATATAACTAATAGAAAAACAGGTTTAACAGGGGTTTCTCTCCCAGAGTAGAACACTGGTTATTTTAATGTTCTATTTTTTTTTTTTTAATACAATAAAGTCTGCACTGTACTGGTCATTTTTAAAATGAAAACAAAAGTTATATTTCATTTTTTAGAGATCTTTATTTTTGTCTTTGGTGATTACATCATACTTTTGGCTTCTTAAGCTTTTCAGTTCTATGAATTTTGTCACTATATCTTCCCAGCAAGCCAAAATGCAGACCAGTCTTTCTCAGCAACCAGGGGGCAAGGCGGCCCACGCTATCAGAGACCCACCTATAGTCCAAAGCTATGGTGGGCTTAATCCTTAAGCTGGACAACTGGCTGGCCAGCTCACCTGACCTTTTGGGGCTTACTGTTCTTTACTGAAAAGATATACCCCAGCAGGACTCTGAACAGCTTTTCCAAGCTCATCAAAGTTGCTTGTACTGGTCCCGGTCTTGTTTCTGTTGGGGTTTTTCCTAAAAAGAGTCAGAATCCTGTGCAGGAGGTCAGAGAACTAGCTGACTCAGAGCTGATTAAAACAGCTTGTCCTTCAGAGATTGTGAAACAGCTTAACACGTGGGCAGGGCCTGGGATCTGGCAAAAGCAGACACGCTGGTTCATTTATTTTCCCAGGGCAGAAAGGGAGCAGGTGAGTGGAGTTACAACAGCCCTCATGAAGGCTGCTGGACCTAAGATGACAAAGTTTTTTGAAATAAAGGAGTGTCCTTGCATTTAACTTTCAAATGCGCACTAGAAAATGATGTATTTATGCATTGCACAACACACGGACAGAAGGAACTGGGGTTCTCTGAACCTTTCCCAAATCTCAGGGTAAATTTCAGTAGGTTCTGTGAGGGGTTACAGATATTGAGCAGTACTTCGAGGGCACAAAAGCTTCACTTTCCACCCAGCTGCCAGCTGGCCCCCATGCTCACTGCCTTGCCCACCCTATCTAAGGCTACTGGAGGAAGTGGCCTTCCTTTCACGCCAACGTGATCCCAGAGAAAGAGATGTCCCTCAGGCTGTAATGAATTTCCCTAAGCGGGCCTCACCCTGTAAACGAATACATGCTTATTCAAATGACTTGAGAAGGAAGGAAAAGTCACCTAATCTCTTTGCGGGGCTGACGCTTGGGTGTTTGCTCACGCGGCTCTTCTGGCGGCCGGCTGTGGGTGAGTCACAGCTGTGGTGAGGGTCCCGGGTCCCCCTCATCGTGTTCCCAGGCCAGCAGACACACAGCGTGGCAGACGCAACACACAAAGACCCGATCGGTCCTTCCCCCGTGTTCCCACCTCTCATCTTGTCTTTGCCACTCCTTGGGCTGAGAGGTTGAGTTTATGTCCCCACCCCTTGAGTTGACAGGCTGGGCTTCTGACCTGCTCTGGCCAACACCAGAACGTGTCAGGGGCCAGAGCCTGCCACCTCTGGGCCTCTGGAGGCCTTAACAGCCTGGTGCCCTCTTCTGGAACCCTGCCCGTGGGAATAACTGGGGCCAGCCCATCGGGAAAAGAGGCCCCCATCCCACAATGGACAGCACCCTCAGAAGCAGAGCCAGCCGGCTAACCTGCAGCTGATCCAGTCCACGTGGAGCACGGCCAGGACCACGCGGACCCCCCAGAGGAACTTGGCCGAGAGCACTGGCCCATGAGTTGCAAACCAAAGAAAAGGCTGTGGTCTCAAAGCCACGCCATTTCAGGATGGTTTGTCACAGACCCCGAGCACACAGTAAGTACCCACCCTCATCAGCCAAAGACAAAATGCCCTGGAACACCCGGGGGGCTGTGGGGTGGGGAGTGGGGGCGGGTGGGGGGCTGTAATTTTCCACATTAAACAACACACCTGAACTGCCACCGGCGAGAATAGAAATTAAGCCATGTATCTAGCGAAGGGCTTCAAGACAGACACAAAGCCTTTGAAAGACTGTCTGTGGGTGAGTTGGATCTGCCTATGAAGTCATTCTTTGTTTTTCCTCTCTCTTCAAAAAAAAGTAAGAAGCTCTTTCACTCAATTAAGCCTGTTGGACTCGATTACGACTGTCTAGTTTGATTCAAAGCAGCCATAGAGTCTCTGACACATGTTCAGCCTCCACGACTCCGTAGGCTGGAATTTTAAATCCAGCTCCCCTGAATTTATGACCCACACACAGTAGCGAGTCCCTACAGGCTGAAAATCAAACTGTAATTCAAAGGCCACAGGGCTGAGGAAACAGCCAGAAGATAAATCCCAATTTCAACCTTGGATTCTCTGCAAGTTGATTCAGGGGACTGTCAGTCATATTTAAAAATAAAATAAAACTACAAAGACACCAGACGGCGTGTTCTAAAGAGAAATAGGGTGATGCTTTTCAGGACGCCTTCAAAAGGCTCTTGTTACCTGAAAAGAACTGCTATGGGTTATTTTAAGGGCCCTGGAACATTTGGCTTCCATCAGTCAGCTGGAGAAGTTTCTGCATTTTTAACTAATGAGCTATATAAGGAAGAAATGAAACCATCAAACACAGCCCAGACCACCAGACTGATGGGAGAGGCTGGGATAGATGTCAAGGCGTCCCAGACCTGGAGCTGGCACTCACCTTACACCCCTCGCAGGCGCTGACCCCATAGTGGTACCCGGACGACTTGTCCTGGCAGACGAAACAGGGCTTGTACACGCGGGGCGGCGGAAGCGGAGACGGGGGGCTTGGGACCAGTTCCTCGGAGCTGGTGCTCTGGGTCTCAATCGCTGTGGCAGAGATGCGGAGGGGGAGAAAAGGGAGAAAAGATGTTTCAGTTCATGACTTTCCCCCAGCGGGTTCACAGGCCTCCGTCCCCAATTCAGCTACAACATTGCCAGGACAGGCCCCCAAGGCCAGCTGTCAGGGTGGGCACTACAGGGGTATCTACCGCTAACGTGGGTCTTTGCAGTTCACAAAGCAATCCTGCGTGTCTCTCTCATTGGCAGAACACTTCCGCACCGGGAGGGAGGTCGTGTTATCACCGTTTTAGCCTCAAGAGAAACAGAAACTCAGAGGAGCGCAGTGACTCATTCAAAACCAACAGGGCCGTGGTGGAGCCAGGACACAGTCAGATGTTCACACTGCACACCCAGGGCTCTTTCAACTCTTGTTCCACCAGCTTCCAGTATATTTAACAGTCTCAGGGATGACCTTCTTGACCCTGCAGTAACTTAACCAAAAGTAAGTCTCCTTAGGGCAAAGGAAGAAAATGCCCCAGACAGCCACCCAACAATGGGGAGGGTCTTCAGCGCGGGGCCAGAGCTGAGCATGACGAAGAGCAATGGGGGCGAGATGTTTGCTATTCAGGGTCCCCCTTGGACCAGAAGATCAGCATTGCAACAGAGCTGATTAGAAACTGTGGTCATCAGGGTTCAGCTCAAGCCCATGGGGTCAGTGTGTGCTCAGTCGTGCCCGACTCTTTGCAACCCCCTGGACTGTAGCCCACCAGGCTCCTCTGTCCATGGGGTCTCCCAGGCAAGAATACAGGAGTGGGTCGCCATTTCCTCCTCCAGGGGATCTTCTCAGCCCAGGGATCAAACCTGTATCTCCTGTCTCCTGCACTGGCAGGTGGATTCTTGACCACTGAGCCACCCTGGAGTCAGATTTGCATCTGAACCAAACCGCTGGGTGACTGGACAAGTAATGCTTGAAGAGCACGCACTGCATTGATAATGGCTCAGACTGATGCTGCTCTTTATTCTAGGTTTACCAACAGGGGACCCCCATCTCATTATGTAACCATCCCAAATCCATGAGAAATACAAACCTGCAGAACTTCAACCCCCAGTATTCTCCCATCCCCACCCCCCAGATTTATGCTCCAAATCAAAGCAAGACGTGGTTCTATTTCTATTACAGGCAAAACTGCTCATAAATGATGATGGAAGTAGGGAAGAGAGTGACTGAAAGTGGTCAAATAACATTCCAGAATCTCCCAAGGTCCAACCACTTTACAACATTCAGTATATTTCTCAGAGTATTAACTCCCAGTCGTTTCACTGTTCGTCATCTCCCAGAGCAGCTATTCTACTGACTGGATTGTCTTGTAGCCCAACTTTCAGCAAGTCAAGTCGGCCCTCCTCCCTACAGGTACTGCTCACCCATTCCTGTCCGGGATCCTGGCACCAGGCTAGCCTAGCGATCACGAGCATCTCCCACCTCAGCTGCTGCAGGAGGCTCTGCACTGGCCTCCCGGCCTGCTCTCTTCTAGCCTCGGGTCCATTCTGCAAACACAGTCAGATAGGTGCTCCAGAGTTAAAACCAACCCTCTCCCGAACCTGCCCAAAGCCCTCCAGCAGTCACCGAGGACAGCAAACTCCTTGCTAGGTGTTCAGGAAGGCTACCCCTGATACGGCGCCTTAGTGATGTCATCGGATGCAGTGAGTTTCCTCCTGGACTGACCTCTAAACACTTGGTGTCCGCTCCATCCCTCGAGCAGGCCAAGCTCCGGTGTCAGTTTTACGGGCGTCACACTAAGCATTCTCCGTATCTGGAAATTCCGAGACCTTCATATGTCTCACGCCTCTTCTCTCCTACATCTTAGAGCAAATGTCAGCTCCTCACAGATGGCTTTTCTAAATAAGAGGCCCCTTCCCACTCCTGGTCACTGCATCTCATTTTATATTCTATAAAACCCAACTAGTGTCTAAATTTAGAATGTCTGTGCACACCATTTTATATTCTGCCTGTGCTACCCCACAAGCATGGGTCTGGGGAAACCAAGGAACTTAGATGAAATGTTTATAACTCTGCTCCAGGCCCAGAAGAGGTTCTGGCACATCATATGTGGGTAATCAATAAATATTCAATGAATTAATACAAGAGCTTTCCCAATTTTCCTTCTTTGTCTTCATTCCAAGCCCCAAATGCCCCTCTAAGTTGTTAAATGGTAAAATTAGAAACCAAATAGCTTTCAAATACTCATTTGCTTCCTTTAAAAGTAATTAATTATCCCTTTGGAAGAGAATCAACTATAATTATAGTATTTTCATAATTCAGAAGAATCTTGGAATGAATTCATTAGAGCTGCACAGGCCTAGTAGATAAATCTAGGATAGTCTTTCCTGGGTAGCTTGGCACAATCACAGCACGTGTTGCATAGGAAGGTCCGCATTTAGGATGTCACAAAAGCTCATCAGATCAGCTATCAAGCTACAGATGCAAAAGGATGCCTCACACTAAGCTAATCAGCTTCATCGAAAGCAAATGAGTCAGAACAGCATCAACAAGAAAGCGGTACAAAATGATATACCAATGTTTGCTAAAATCTAGGGAAACAATACAGAATAAGCTGCAAGGATACAAGGAGATTCCCTGGTGGCTCAGTGGCAAAGAATCAACCTGCAACGCAGGAGACACGGGTCTGATCTCAGGATTAGGAAAGATCCCCTGGAGAAGAAAATGGCAACCCACTCCAGGATTCTTGCCTGGGAAATCCCATGGACAGGGAACTCTGGAGGGGTACAGTCCATGGGGTCACAAAGAATCGCACATGTCTTAGCAACTCAACAACAACAATAAGGATACGACATGGGGAATAGAGCCAATATTTTATAACTATAAATGGAACATAAACTTTAAAAATTGTGAATTACTATAGTGTACATCTGTAACTTATACAATATTGGCCCATGAACTATATTTCAATTTTTAAAAAACCCAAGATACCGCTACTGCCGTTGTTATTACTGGGTGTCACTGATTCTGAATTACCCTTGATTATAAAATGCATAGTTATTCTACATTATCATTTAAGACAGACAGAGTACTGCCAATTAAATTATGATCCAAGAGTGCTTGTGAGAGACAGCCTGATTTCAGAGAAGTTAAAAAATTAAAAGCTTCTGGAGCCCTGGAAAAAAAAAATCTAAGAAAACAAACCCATACAGAATTACCCACAGTCCTTTTACTCGGAGAAAATTATTGTTATCTCGGCATCTGTCCTACAAAACATTTTACCGTGAATGTAAATGTTTTTCGTTCATTTTACAAATTTGAATTATACTGTAGATTCTGTTTGCAACTTTGTTTAACTTACTGTGTCATGAGTTTGTTTCCTTGTCAATAAATACTCTTTCCCACAAAACATTCCATCATGATGAGTATCTTTGTAGCTAATCTCAGCACATCTCTGACTATGTCCTTAGGATAAATTCTCAGAAGTAGAATCATTAATTCGAAAGGTATGGTTATTTTGTTATTTCCAGAGGGGCTGTGTCAACTTATACTCCTAGCTATCAATGTAAGTGAGTCTGCCCCTAAACGCCTTCCAGAAGTTTCTGATGGGTTTTATCTGTGTGTCTTTAGTTCCCCTCCAGGGCCCAAGCTGGGTCGTCACAACCACAGTTGGTCCTGAGTTGCGTGCAGGGTGGGGAGAGTGTATTTTAACGTCCCACTGGCCCGTGTAGAACAGCTAATCTGGCTCAGTTTAGCAAAGTTGTAAATAGAGTCTTGTTAGGGCTGGACTCAGCTGTCAGAGCTGCCTCCTAAATTTTAGAAGTGGGTGTAATTTCCATAAATACGCCGCTTCGAATTCATGTGTTGAGAGCGTCCAGCATCCCTCCCTCCCAAAGAGAGGAAACAACTGCAGGCGATCTAATCCCACGCAACTTTGCCAAAGCACCTGAAAGGGGAGAGGCCTCAAAATCCTGAGACATGTTATAAAACGTCCATAAAAGCCTTTCCAGGGGAGGGGAGTCACTTATAACCAAAGACTGGATCAGAAGACTTTTTCTGAATAGTTGTACAGATGAAAATGTTCTATTTGGAAGCAATCAATAATGAATGCTGTGGACTTCTAAGGCTGTGGTGATTTCACCCG
This sequence comes from Bison bison bison, assembly GCF_000754665.1. Lineage (NCBI taxonomy): Eukaryota > Metazoa > Chordata > Mammalia > Artiodactyla > Bovidae > Bison > Bison bison. The sequence goes on from NW_011494808.1 coordinate 5,973,746, forward strand.
CAGTGCTATGAACTTTCCCATATTTGTACAACGGATGCTCATGTGCTTAATTGTTTAATTCCCTGAGTGGCTGTAACATGCCAAGCGTATGTTATATGCTACGGACGGTACATGGTGTAATCCCTTAAGTTTGGCCCAATGAAGAGTAAACTAACAATTAGAAATATAATACAGTGGTTCTCAAACTTGGCTGTATATTAGAACTACCTGGGGAGCTTTAAAACTTCCTAATGCTTAGGCTGTATCTATGACCGATTACGCCAGAATGCCTGGGAGTGGGAGCCAGGCATCAGCGCTTTTTAAAAAATATTCCCAGGTGAATCCAAATTGCAGCAGTTTGGGAACCACGGATAAATAACATATCAGAGAGGGCTATATAAGCCTTATTCAGCTCAGAAAAATCATGGGAGTCTTCCAGAGGAGGTGACCAGGCTGTTTGGAAGAAAGAATTGATTTTGTTGTGGTTTGCAATGTGAATCCTACACGTGCCATGCGTGCACCCCACACAAACATAAATAGAACAGACTTTTATGAAGCAAGAAACAGTGATCTTTGGAAAAAGTTTCCCATCGGTGGTAAAGAATTAATTGACTGTATATAGTCGAACATCCCCTCAAACTGGATAAACGCTGGTCTCTCACTTCTTCCGTGGGAATCTCAGTGGTGCCGTGAGACTGCCAAAGCTGGCTTTAAGCAAACAAGCCATCACGAGCTCCAGAATTACAACGAGGATATGGCATCAATATAAAAGCAGATCTGAACTTCAAGGCACTCTCTGGCTTTTTCGGTAACACAGCAAAAACATAACTTTGGCCAACTTTTATTAGTGCTCCCCTTCCCCGTGATCCCCGTTTATTTCGACCCCAATGAAGACAGTGGAGAACAAGCCAGGTGGGCAGCCCACAGCTCCCTTCAGTTCTGGTGTTTAAGACAGCTACAGAGTGCCTGGCCATTGATCTGCTCCCTGTCATCCTGCTTAAATCAATAATCTATTAGTCCCTTTAAATGAGAGTCAGATTCATCAAATGCCCTTGAGAGGCCTCAAACATTCTGTTCCTTATTCCGAGCAAGCACAATCAGTCTATGGAATGATAAAATTTTTGCTCAAAAACTCTGCAGGCTCAGCAGACAACGTGTCGGGTATTAGCTCATTCAGCGATGTCAGACAGGCCAAAGAAC
>NW_011494808.1:5975024-5980892 GCF_000754665.1 Bison bison bison
GAGGCTGGTGTCATTCAATAAAACAATGGCACTCCAGCCCTCCTGTGGCAATTTCAGTTTGGGGAAAAGCAGCCTTTGAGGACTCATCCGGACCACTTTTTCTTTATTCCCCTGCTTACCTATTGTCCTGTTCAGTTTTGGCTCAAGGTGGCTGCCTCTCCAACAACAGCAGCCTAACTGCGCGCCAGACCGGCCGTCAGGGAACCGCCAAGCAGGAAGCTCTGTGCTCCGGCGAGGTGGATGTTGGGCTCCACGGGGCCCTGCCCAGAGCAGACTCAGCACCAGAGGTGCTCAGGGGCCTTCTCCAGGCTGCCAAAGGAGACAGCCGATCCATACCTGCACTGACGGAAGCTTCTAGCTCATATGCTAAACCTCTCCGTCCCCACCACGCAGAGGCGGCTGTCACTCGGGCAAACAAAGCTAGAGGCACCTTCCTTGCAGAAAAGCCATCCAAGTCTTGATTGCCTTCACACTAACTCTCCTCCAGGTGTGTCTGGACCACGATCAGCAGCAGACTTCGCGGGAGGGGGGGGGCGCTGGGGCTGAGGAAGGCTTTTGCTTTAAATGAGTGATTTTCAGACTATCTATGGTAAAGGACTATTTCTTTTTTTTTTCATCATAGATTGATAGTAATAAAAGCAAATCTTGAGGGGGAAAAAGATACAAAATGAAATCTCCAGGAAAAAAGGAATTTCAGAAAAGATGCTCAAAACACAAGCTACAAGTTAAAAAGAGGGAAAAAAACGCTTTTCTTCTAGACATAAAATTACTCTGTCAAATTGCTGGACAAATTTCTAAACATCTGCTCTCGCTGCCCCTTTCTTCCAGGACTGGCAAGGGACTGAAGCTGGCACTGTGAGAAGCACAGCTCTGAAGGACTCCAAACTCCGAGGTTGTCTGCAGACAAAACAAAAGCAAACTAAACGAAGTCTCCACCGACCAGATTCTGCACAAAAGCAGAATATCAGCACTCCCAAGTGTCACAGCTTTCTTAAACACTGTCACAACTCTGGAGGTTTAATTTATTCAAAAAAGGGGGGGGCAAAAAATAAATAAATAATAATAATGCGATTGCATGTTAAGAGGACTTGGTGCTTATAACTTAACTCACCTGAGAAAACACAGTATAAATGTCCTTGTTGTTACAACACACCTGAGTGTCATTTAAACACACAAAAAGCTTCTAACAATAGCTCCCTTCACAATTCCTAACATGCTTGGCATTCTTCTAAAGGTTAGATTAAGTAGCAGATAACATTTTTAAGAGAAGGCCCAGTATACTGTTTTTCTTTGGTTTTTTTTCTTTGTGAGAATTAATTTACAGCTGGGTAAGCCATGTTGACAGACTTCAGGGTTTTACTTGGGCCTAATTAGACGCGGGCGGGGCAGGCATCCCGCGTCAAGAAAGTCTTGCCTTTTTTACTAGAACCTTCGATGATTAAGACAGCATTTTAATGCACTCTCTGGGCAGCCGAGCCTTAAAAGAAAAAGAACGGAGTTGTAAAGCAAAAGGCATTTCCTGCATGGCCCCCGGGGAATTTCGAGCTCCGGGACCCGGTGGGAGGGAGTCGTTTCAGCTAATTAAGGGAGAAGCGCAAAGTGTTGCATTTGGTCAAAACATTCAGTTGGGTTTCATTTTTGTTGGCACCGAAGAGAGCCGGTCTGGATTTTCCCCCCTCCTTTTTCTGTGGATGCACTGCAGGATCGCAAGGCCCACAGCTCACATACATTAGGGAGAAAGTCAAAGGAAACGCCAAAGTTCAACCAAAGTACAAGTAATTAGAACCAGATTCTGCGCTGCGGGCGCGTACGCATGCGCGCGCGCGCACGCGGCCCTTCTATTAAAATAGTCTTTACACGTGAGCGCGGGGGACCTCGCTGCGGCCGCTCATTTAATTTTCCAGTGGGGGTGGGGGCGGGGTCTGCTTTTAATCATCTTTCAGGAAAAGCGGTTTGTTTCCACACTCGGGGGATTTTTCAAATCTGTGAATCGCATTTGAAAATTAGGTGATTGCCAAAGAAAAAAACCTCGGGTTTGGAACGGTCTTGCCTCGCTCCTCTGCTGGCTTTGTTATCCCCAAGCAGCTCCGAGATCAGTCCCGGGTCTGGGGAAGGGGAGGGGAGGTCGGGGCGGGGGGGACGCCGGGGCGGGCTCCGGCAGTCTTGACTCAGTAACCTGCCCGTGACCCTGAGGGAGTGTGTGCTTGCCCGGGTCGCCCGGGATGCTAGCCCAGGGCTGGGGCTGGCGCTCTGAGAACCCCTGCTATTCTCACCGCGCGGGCAACAGGTGCTGAGCACAGGCAGGGGACCAGAGCGGCGGGGAGGACTTTGATTTTCAAGCCCTTAAAGGAAGGATGGCCTTCCAAGCTGCGGCCCCTGCCTCGGCACCACCTGCGACCCCGGTGGAAGGCGAGACTCCCGCGCGCCCCGCCAGCCCCGCCCCAGAAGTGCCTGCCGAATCCAAACAGGCATGTTAACAAAAGCCCCAGATAATTCCCAGGCCCAGCAGCAACATCGGAGACACCCGGACATAAAAATGCCTTGTTACTGTCCTAACCTCTCCGGAATCCCAAACAATCTGCTGAGTCAATTTGGCACGGGGACTGTGCCGGCTTCCCCTTTGCTCAGGGCCGCCCCGAACCCTCCCCTCCTTGGGCAGTTAGTACATTATTCAGATCTCCAGGCTGCCAGTGTGTTTATGCTCACCAGAAGCCTGCATCTTCTCCCACGGAATTTTGGCAGTGGGTTTTAGTTGGCGGATGGGGGTCAGAGTTGGAGAGCTGAACTAACAGCACCCACCATTTACTGAGCACATACTAAGCGCCCAGGGCTGCCTCCTAGTCTGAAACTAAGGCAGAACCGCACTGACTCCGCCTCCAGCCCCCGGGGAAAGGGAAGGGAGGGCCCCCGAAGTAGGCGCCTTAGCATCTCAGAAATTTAAACACAAAGACTATTAGTTTTACAAGAGATTTAACTGGCTGAATAGATACTCTTTTTAAGATTTTTTTTTAAGTGGACCATGTTTAAAGTCTTTATAGAATTTGTTACAATATTGCTTCTGTTTTATGTTTTGGTGTTTTTGAGCAGGAGGCACGTGGGATCTTAGCTCGCGGAGCAGGGATGGAACCCACAGGCCCTGCATTGGAAGGCGAGGTCTTAACCACTGGGCCTCGAGGGAAGTCTCCTTATTACTCTTGTTTCACTCAAACCCACAGCTTTTAAAGGTTTTTAACCCATCTCCTTCCTCTGCTAGGAACATCGCTAGGTGTGATGTGCTAGGGCCTATTTACTGGCATTGGAGAACTGCAGGGTTGGGTACCTCCTTTTCTTTTAATCGATGTTTATAATTTTCCAAACACTGACTTGAATCAAGACATGGTTAAATTTGACAAGATAGTCTAGGCCTTATCGAGAGAGATGGGCGGAGGATCCACTGATGTTCCTGTACTGCAGCTACACCTGCCTGGGCTCTTGGCCAGCAGCAGAAATTATTCCTGGGACTGACTTTTACCATGGGAAGCGCTGTCGTATTTTCCTAAGGGACTATGACACATTCAACACCTACATTTCATTTTTATAATATGCTTTCTTGCTTCAAGGAACATAGTCGAAAATTATCTCCTAGGTTGTTTTAGGTGACGTTTGTAACAGACGATGCTTTAGATCACTATTTTCCAGGACAGACTAAGATAGCGTGTGACAGGTTCAAATAAATTCTCTCTTAAAATCACTTAACGGCCCGACACATCTAACTACTTATTAATGATGTGAGCAGAGAGGCATCAGAAATGGAAGGCATTAACGCAACAAACGCTAGACCCAGTCTCTGGAGTCCAGTATGGAAGCTAATTGCTTCGCAAGAGGAAGGTCCCTGAAGAGTTAATCTCCACACCAAATGATTCAGTCTTATATTCTACTTCCAATCAGGATTCCCATAATTCTTAAAAAGCAATTATTACACTAACAAATAACATTCTATTATCTGCTCAAATTTCTTACACCCACAGTGAATTAAAACAAGAGCATTAAAATGTATATCATCTTAGATATACAATTCTTTGCTTATATCCCATAAATATATTTGAAAATCACACTGATACCAGCCTTACAGAAAAGTAATGAGGGGAGGATACTTTAGGGGAATAGTTTTAAAAGAGTACATTTTGTCACATGGAAATTTTTGCCACTCTTCCCAGCTCTGAGTAAGTTCAAGGGTAAAGACACTAGAATGTAGCCAACCCCTCTTTTGCAACAAAGTAATGCTGTACTTACTGGGTCACCATTTGCTGCAAAGAAGTGTCGTTTTGTTATATTTTCTTGTTATTTTACAGGTATACACTCATATTAGTGGCTTCAAAATAACTTAGAAACCAATTCAATCCTCATCATCTGGGTTTTCTTGTTTCCTAAAAAGAACTAAAATGCCCTGAACCTGCTGAAAACCCTTTGAGGAAGTGATGGGAAGGTCATGGGCTTTGCTGCCAGAACCGCCTGGCTGGGATCCCTCTTCTGCCCCTGATTACTTTAGTGGCCAGAGAGTTTTCTTTCCTTCTCTTACCCCAGTGTCCTCTTGGACACTGCAGATAATCCTAAAATTTCTGCTGGTGAAAGAGACAGTATGTTTGCAACTTGCCCAGCACAGTGTTCAGTAAGTGATGGTCAACCCAGACCTCCCCATCCGTCCACTTTTCCCTCCAACTTTTTAAACATTGAACAGTGGATCTTAACTAACACTGATTTTTGCCCCCTAAGAGATAGTTCGGAGAAGGCAATGGCACCCCAGTCCAGTACTCTTGCCTGGAAAATCCTATGGACAGAGGAGCCTGGTGGGCTGCAGTCCATGGGGTCGCTAAGAGTTGGACACGACTGAGCGACTTCACTTTAACTTTTCACTTTCATGCATTGGAGAAGGAAATGGCAACCCACTCCAGTGTTCTTGCCTGGAGAATCCCAGGGACGGGGGAGCCTGGTGGGCTGCCGTCTATGGGGTCGCACAGAGTCAGACACAACTGAAGCGACTTAGCAGCATCAGCAGCAGCAGCAAGAGATAGTTGGCAAGGTCTGGAGAGATTCTGGCTGCCATAACTGGGGGCAACTACAGGCATTTATTGATCACAGGCCAAGGATGCTACCAAACATCCCACAATGTACCCCAGTGTTCACAGAAGCACTCTTCACGAAAACCACGAAACGGAAGCAACCTAAATGCCCACAGAGGAATGGATAAAGATGTGGCACATGTATATATATAATGGAATATTAGTCGGCCATAAAAAATGAAACAGTGCTATTTGCAGCAGGGGGTGCTAGTGGTAAAGAATCCACCTGCCAATGAAGGAGATGTAAGAGATGAGGGTTCAGTCCCAGGGAAAAGTGGACGGATGGGGAGGTCTGGGTTGACCATCACTTACTGAACATTGTGCCAGGCAAGTTGCACACATACTCTCAGGGTTGGGAAGATCCCCTGGAGAAAGGAATGGACACAACTGAAGTGACTTAGTAGGCACACAAGCGGCAATATGATGGAGCTTGGGATTATCATTCGTGAGTGAGGTAAGTCAGAGAAAGACAGGTGCCAGGCAGTGCTGCTTATATGTGGGGCCTAAACGAAGTGGTGCAAGTGACTCTACTTACAAAACAGAGCTAGAATCTCAAACGTGGAAAACAAGACTTAATGGTTACCAAGGAGGAAGGGAGGGAGCTGGGCTACACTGGGAGACTGGGGTGACGTATGCACACCACTATATATAAAATAGATAACCAATAGTTAACACAGGTCACTTCTATGCAAAACTCTGTAAGGATCTACATGGGAAAAATCTAAAAAACACATATCCACTTTATATATATATATATATATATATATAT
>NW_011494808.1:5980992-5981399 GCF_000754665.1 Bison bison bison
AATCCACCTTGCAACGGAGGCAACATGGGCTCGATCCCTGGTCCAGGAAGATCCCATGTGCAGAGGAGCAAGTAAGCCCACACAGCGCAACTGCTGAGCTGGTGCGCTCTGGAACCCCATGCACCCTGGAACTTCTGCGCTCTGGAACCCACGCACTCTGGAACCCCCTCGCCGTGCTCTGGAACCCACGCGCGGCACTCTGGAACCCCCGTGCTCTGGAATCCACTAACCCTAACCCGGCTCTGGAACCCCCGTGCTCTGGAATCCACTAACCCTAACCCGGCTCTGGAACCCCCGTGACTCTGGAAACCCCGTGCTCTGGAACCCATGCCGCCACAGAGAGAGTGCTGTGCTATAAGGAAAGATCCCGCAAAATGTCGTGAAGATCCTGACAGCTGAATAAACAA
>NW_011494808.1:5981499-5986374 GCF_000754665.1 Bison bison bison
AAAGATCCTACGTGCTGCAACTAAGACCCAGAGCAGTCAAATAAATAAGAGCAAATAACAAACATCCCACAGTGCACAGGACAGCCCTCCCCCACCCCCCATACAGCGACGAACTGTCTGGTCCAGATTAGAAATAAGCTGAGGTTGAAGAACCCTGCTCAAAGGTAAGGAAACTCCTTGTGGGACGAACTTTAGGACAAAAAAAAAATAATTTCCTGCAGCCAGGGAGACAGAGGCAGGGGCCCAGTTCCTGACGCTGCCTCGTAGCAGCGTTTACATGTGGAATCTAAAAAAAAAGAAAGAAAGAAATGGTACAAATGAAGGTCAGGTCAGCTTCCTGGGCCTCAGTTTCCTAATCTGGGAAATGGGGATGACAAGCATGTATAGCACACCGCTGGGCTCACACCAGGTAAACAACAGAACATGACATTTGAGTCTTTGTTGGAGTATCTGGGAGCAGGTAGGCAAGCCATGTTTTAATGTGACCAACACCTTAGACGACAGGAAACTCATCCCGGCAAACAAGTATGATAGGGCGATATTAACAGCGACACTCACGGAGCACGTACGCAGGGCTAGGCACCACCCCCATCCTGTTCTAAGCGTTTGACATGTATTAATTCATTTGACCCCATAATGGGTCTATGAGTGAGCCTGTCATTATTTCTAAAAAATACTTCCTGTCAAGACACTGGAGGTGAGGACTAGTGCGGGAACTTGCTCGAGGTCATACAGTAGGGAGCGGATACGCAGGAATTGGCAGGCACGTGATTTGGGTTCAAGAGAACGGGTGTGACCCCGGTGCGGGGCGAGGACAGGACACTGACATCCTGTCTTGTGATCCTGCAGAGCTTCTTTGGCTGGAGGCTGGCAGAGACCCTGGCAGCAAGTTTGAGAAAATACAGACCATGTCAAGCAGACCCATGCCTAAGGACCAAAAGTAAAACTGGAAAACTAAAACAGAAAGAAGCCAAAGGGGGAGCAAGAATGCGCTTGCTCCTTTCCAGTCAAAGCAGTGCGGTAGGAAAGTCCCCTAGAAGCAAACCCCGGGGTCAGGAGGCATGCACAGAGCAGGCGGGAACACCTCCCTCACCTTCCCTGCCGAGAATATACAAGACGAGGGTCCGAGGGCGGGCGACTCTGCGTGCAACTCAGGCCACACGTGGCTCGCCCACCCCCAGCTTGGGGGCTCTGCTGGGGAGGGGAGAGGAGGGATCCCGACCCCTCCCTGGGCGGTTGCTCCCTTTCTTGCCAGTGGACCACTTCCACCTCCTTAGCCAGGATGTATCTGGCACAAGAGGGAAACCCGAGGCTGTGTGATGGCTCTGCTGTCCCTGTCTGCAGGTTCGGGATGCCTTCAGGAGGGGCGGGTCTTCCGGGAAGGCCAGGGCGTAGGGGGCGACCGGAAACACCCGCAAAGCTTCTAGTGGAGGAACCCGATGACTGAGCTAGCGAGGGAGATGGTGACACACATCTGCTCCAAGGGACGCATTGGGGGAGATTTCATTTTCAAAGATTCTTATGTTTCTACATGGTGTGTTCAGATTAGAGAGATGCTCTAACATGGCTGATTTTTCTTCTTCCCTAACAGTGATTTCTCACTGTTTCTTCATGTGAGAGGGACAAGGGCGTCAAAGTGCTTTCGTTTGAGTTCTTAAAAAAGAAAATTGCTGGGGCTTCTGCGGTGGTTCAGGGGTTGAGAATCCACCTTGCAACGGAGGCAACATGGGCTCGATCCCTGGTCCAGGAAGATCCCATGTGCAGAGGAGCAAGTAAGCCCACACAGAGCAACTGCTGAGCTGGTGCGCTCTGGAACCCCATGCACCCTGGAACTTCTGCGCTCTGGAACCCACGCACTCTGGAACCCCCTCGCCGTGCTCTGGAACCCACGCGCGGCACTCTGGAACCCCCGTGCTCTGGAATCCACTAACCCTAACCCGGCTCTGGAACCCCCGTGCTCTGGAAACCCCGTGCTCTGGAACCCATGCGCCACAGAGAGAGTGCTGTGCTATAAGGAAAGATCCCGCAAAATGTCGTGAAGATCCTGACAGCTGAATAAACAAATAAACAGTGAAAAAAAATAAAAGAAATTGCTAAACAAACTTATGGTCACCAAAGCGGGAAATGTGGTGTGGAGAGATGAATCAGAAGTTTGGGATTAACACACAAACAGTACTGTATGCAGCCCAGGTGGCGCTAGTGGTAAAGAATCCACCTGCCAGTGCAGGAGACAGGAGAGACACGGATTCAGTCCCTGGGCTGGGAAGCTCCCCTGGAGGAGGGCACAGCCACCCACTCCAGTGTTCTTGTCTGGATAATCTCATGGACAGAGGAGCCTGGCGGGCTACAGTCCATAGGAGTGCAAAGAGTCAGACATGACTAAAGTGACTGAGCACACAATTACTGTATATTAAATAGATTACCAACAAGGACCTACTGTAGAGCTCAGGGAACTCTACTCAATATTCTTTAACAACCTATATGGGAAAAGAATCTGAAAAAGAATGGATGTATGTGTAACTGAATCACTTTGCTGTCTATGTGAAACTAACACAACATTGTAAACCAACTATGCTGCGTCGCATCAGTCGTGTCCGACTCTGCGACCCCATGGACGGCAGCCCACCAGGCTCCCCCGTCCCTGGGATTCTCCAGGCAAGAACACTGGAGTGGGTTGCCATTTCCTTCTCCAATGCATGAAAGTGAAAAGTGAAAGTGAAGTCGCTCAGTCGTGTCTGACTCTTAGCGACCCCATGGACTGCAGCCTACCAGGCTCCTCTGTCCATGGGATTTTCCAGGCAAGAGTACTGGGGTGGGGTGCCAGTGCCTTCTCCGAAATCAACTATACTGCCATATAAAATAAAAAGCAAAGAGAGACCAAAAAAACCCACCTTCACAGAAACACTCAGAATAATGTTTGACCAAGTATCTGGGCACCCCACGGCACCCCAGGCAAGTTGACACATAAAATGAACCACTATGATTTTCTTTTCAAGATGATGAAAGTGTTCTAAAATTAGATAGTGGTGGTAGTTGCACAACTCTGTGAATATATTACAACCCACTAATTGTATACTTTAAAAGCCTGAACTGAATGATATGTAAATTTAATCTCAGTAAAGCTTTTTAAAAAAAGAAGAAGAGATTGCTACGGAAAACTTGAAAAAATAATTCAAAGAAACTTTCACCAGCTGTGAGAAGGCCTCAAGGCTCAGGTCTTTGGGGACATTCCTTTCTTCGGGGAACTTTCCATCTTGACAGACAAGCTGAGGCATGTGGCTAGAAATGTGAACTCTGAAGCCTGCTGGTCTGGGTTCAAATCCTAATTCTAGCTGTGTGACTTTGGGAAGTTCCTTAATGTCTCTGAGTCTCCACTTGTTGTAAAAACTTCATAGCCCTCACCGGATCACCATGCACATTCAACGATGAATCACAGTGAAGGACTGGGCCCAGCGCCTGTCCACGGCCCTTCAAGCAGAGTTACCATCGTTCCAGGATCAGGGGCTCGTGCCTGTGCTGATCAACCTCAACAGTCTTCACCTCCCATCACCCTTCTCCACATCACTCGCAAGTCTTGATATGCTAAGAACAGATAGTGCCTATTAACGCACATCTATGGAATCCAGGAAAATGGTACAGATGAACGTATCCGCAGGGCAGGAGAGAGACACAGACGTCGAGAATGGACGTGCGGATGCAGCGGGGGCAGGAGAGGGTGGGACGGATTCAGAGAGTAGCATCCACATATACACAACCAGGTGTGAAAGAGCTGCGGGAAGCCGCTGTGGAGCAAGGGAGGCTCAGCCCGGTGCGCTGTGACGGCCTGGGGGGGGGATAGGGGAGCAGGCTCCCCGGGAGGGCATATTTCTTTTATCTATAGAAATATGTATTTGCTGGCCCTGATGCTGGCAAAGATTGAAGGCAAAAGGAGAAGAGGGCGGCAGAGGATGAGATGGCTGGCTGGCATCAGCAACTCCATGGACATGAGTCTGAGCAAGCTCCGGGAGAAAGTGAAGAACAGGGGAGCCTGGCGTGCTGCCATCCACGGGGTGGCAAAGAGTCTGACACGACTGAGCCACTGAACAGCAACAACGATATTTACAGCTGATTTATGCTGTTGTGCAGCTGAAACCAACACAAAGTTGTAAAGCAACTGCTCCAATTAAAACATCAACAGGAGTCTTGATGCTGCCCCTTCCTTCCATCGTCCTGCTCAGAACACTCATCCCTCCTCATGTGGTCCTCCCTAGGCTAAGAGGAGCGGAGCACCGTGCCAGCCTGACCTCCTCACCCTCCCACTCAGGTGTGGCTTCCACCCAGCTCTGCGCATCACCCCAATCCGTGTGCACAGACCCCGGAACAGCTTCCCCAAACGCCTCCTTGCCACGGCGATCTCAATCAGCTTGAGAGCCTTCCACGACTGCTTGAACCGAAAGTTCCAGCACTTTGGATGGGCCACCAGGGGTGGGGGTGTGCAGACGGACGGGACCGTGATTACGAGCCAGCAACATCCAAGTGCTGACATGTATTTATTGAGCAACCGGCAAGACCAGACATCGTGCTAAATGCCGGATTAAAAAGAAGTTAGGAGACACTGTTCTTGGCCCACGCAGACGGACAACTAAAAATACCAGACAGCAAAGATGGTCCCCGAGGCTGCCATGGCTGGGCACGTCACCAGCACACAGAGGCTGCAGCTGCCTTGCCTTTGAATGGCCAGTAACTAAAAGTACACAGCAGGTGCCCAATAAAGGTTGGTGGAAAAATGAGCATAAGAATGAAGTTTGCATAGACATCCTTGCCGAGATATCCTGTGCACTATGGAATACGTGATGGCCATTTCGGCCACTGTCAGCCGCCAGCAGCCCACCTGGT
>NW_011494808.1:5986474-5995609 GCF_000754665.1 Bison bison bison
CCACCTGGTGACACAGGACCCCAGGGGGGTTTTCATCACATTGCCTCCCTTGCTCCCTCGTGGCATAAGTGTACAGAAGAGCAGAGATCAGTATCATTATCAGATTTTTAACCTCCATTATCCACAGAAGGGGGCTTCCCTGAGAGCTCAGTTGGTACAGAATCCACCTGCAATGCAGGAGACCCTGGTGCGATTCCTGGGTCACGAAGATGTGGAAATGGCAACCCACTGCAGTCTTCTTGCCTGGACAATCCCATGGACAGAGGAGTGTGGTGGGCTACAGTCCATGGGGTCGCACAGAGTCAGATAGGACTGAGTGACTTCACTTCCACTTTCATTCACAGAAGGAAACTGAAGCTTCCAGAAGTTAAATGACTTGGCCAAGATCACGGACCTGGGGACCAGCCTGGTCCAGAACTGGCTTCCGGAATCCACCTAACATGATTATAACCAAGAAACAAGGCACTCATTTCTAGTCTAACTGTCCCACAATTTTTTTTTTTTTAATGTTTTAAGACAAGATTAGCAAACTCTTTCTGTAAAGGACTAGACAGTAAGTATCTCAGGCTGTGTGGGACATATGGTCTCTGTTACGGCCACTCAGCTCTGCAGCTTGCTGGGGAGCAGCTGCAGGCAAGTGAGTAAATGAGTGGGTGGGGCATGTACCAATAAAACTTTATTTACAAAATAGGTTACCGCCCAGATTTGGCTCCTGCTTTAAATAAAATTATTCCTTCCCAGAGTAAATGCACATGTAAATAAAATATATAAAATCTTGCTTCTAGAGTAAAGACAGAATATGACAGCCATATGTCACAGAGATATGGGAAATACTCTAAGGATTCTAGCACTATAGTGTATGCGGTATTTACATACACTATAAATGTGTGAGGTCTGCACATTTCCTTCAAAACTAACCTCATGTATACATTTTTATTAGTTAGGGAGGTCAATATGTCTATCGAAAATACATTTTAAAATTCCTTCCTACATATTCTGTCTATTGGGATTATTTATCATGCCCTGTTCTCTGGCCTAGAGCCAGGCGGAATATGGGAGTTTTAATACCTTTAATCCATTACATGGATTTTTTTTAGAGCTCCATAAGACAAAATAAAACGCAGTCTCATGGTCATATATGCAATAAACCTGATATGCCACTTAATATTTCATGGTCCATTTTATATTTCACCTGTGATGGTGTCCAGCTCTGAACGTACAAAATGACATAGTTTCAGCCATCTTTTTGCTCCAGCTTTTTGCTGTTGTTGTTTAGAGAACTGACAATCCATAAACAATAAATTTCACTGTGGACTTTGAGGCGTGATTACTATTTTCCCCCAACACTCTGAATAAGTCCTGACATAAATGGTTGCTGACATATGTCTTCCAGTGCAGGGCACTGTGGATGTATCAGGCCATGTGACTGTGTATTGAAAGAGGTGTGCATTTCTTTCTAGTTAGTATGTAGGTGGTTTCCAAAGAGGGCCTGCCCAGGGACCCACACCTTCAGGGAGCGTCACGTCGCTGGGTGGGCCCTTCCCCTTTAATCTGGGCTGCCACTTTGATTTCTTTTTGATCAAAAGGATATGGCAAGAGTAACACTGTGACACAGGAGGCGAGATCCCGAGAGGCTTCTGTCTGCATCTCCTGGAATGCTCATTCTGGGAGAAGCCACGTGAAGAGCTTAGGGGCCCCACGCTGTGAGGAAGCCCACGTCACAGGAGGCCATGTGAAAAGAGAGGTTCGGACAGCCTCCAGCTGCTCCAGAAGCCTCAGCGGAGGGCCTGGACAGGGCATGGAGAAGCCCACCGCGAGCATCCAGCCTCCTGCGGCCGCAAGAGGGGCCCAGCTCAGCACCACCCGCCTGCAGCCACGGGAAAGCTCCCAAGGGAGACGGAGCCTCGGAAGGGAGTAAGGCGCTAGGTTTTAAGGCACACCTAGCTGAAACTCATTCTACAGTCATCATTAACTAAAGGGGACTTACGTGGAGCCAGGAAGGGCCTGTGGAAAGAGCCCACCTCACTCTTTCAGAATCTGGGAGACAGTAATCTGACATCACGTTCACTGATGCACGTCCATTTTCCAGCCAGTTACAACAGCGATGGAGCAATCCATCTAAAAATAAGGAATTAGGGAGTTCCCTGGCGGTCCAGTGGTTAGGACTCCGAGGTCACTGCTGGGGCCCTGGGTTCATTCCTGGCTGGGGAACTGAGACCATACAAGTTATGCAGTACAGCCAAAATATATATTTTTTTAAAAATAAAAATAATTAACTGATAAAATCCGGATAAAAAAGAGCATGATAATTGCTCAGTTATGAATTCAAAGACTGTGATGATTAAGATAGAATAAGGCTCTTAAAAAGTAAAAAAGAAAAAGTCTACCATAATGCAATGGGTCTATTCTCCTCCAACCGCTTGTAAAGCTCATTCTTATCCACCTGAGCCCACATGTGAATACCGCCTGCCTGTCACCTGCACACACCCTCTTTTATTTTGAGATGCAGATGTCTGTTTCTTGGGTCGTTATGTTTTTATTTGTTCCTCCAGGGGACAGACCAAATTCTCCTCCCTGTGCTGGACACTGCAATTCAAAATAATAGCAGAAAACTCTGCAGGTGACAGGCCAGAATACTCACTTGATACCCACTAAAGGAGGGTTTAGATCACTTGCTCTCGGTTACCTTTCGTGAAACATCTGTTTCATATGAGCCCGTTAAAAGTGCATACATCTGTAAATGATAAGCCCGTGTGTGCACATAATTTAATGAATTAGGACATAAAAAGGAATTGAACAGTAGGGGCACAGCAATTAGAGTAACTGCCCATTTTGTTAAAAATGTATTGTTTCCAGCTTTCACTTGAAAACCCTTTCATTATCCTGTGGGTTCTGAGACTTGCAACCTCGCTCCGTCCCTCTCCCTGCAAAGACAACGGGGGTTTACTTGGCCGAGTTGGCAGAGGGAAGGAACCCCGACATCACACAATGCTAAGAGGGGGGCCGCACCCCGCTCTCTCCTGCCTCATAGATCCAGGTGCCCAAACCCCTCTGTCTGGGGAGTCTCATCTGCAGAATGGAGCCACAACAGAGCCTTTCTCTTCAGGCTGTTGTGAGGATGAGGGGACAGAACTCATTTTACGCTCTTGGCATAATATGCAGGTAACACACACTTCATAAATATTAACTATGATGATGGTGCTTATTTAATAAAAGTCAGTCACAACCTGAAACCATTCAAAGGGGAAAAAAACCTTGGTTCAGAAATTTCTCTTGGCGGGACAGACTTGAGTTACCAAGGGGGAGGGGTGTGGCGAAGGGAAGGATTGGGAGTTTGGAATTAGCAGATGCAAACCACTGTATATATTAATAGAACGGATTAAAAAGCAAGGACTCACTGTTTAGTACAGGGAACTGCATCCAATATCCTGTGATACCGTAAAGGAAGAGAATAGGAAAAAGATACACACACACACACACACACACACACGGCTTCCCAGCCGGCACAGTGGTAAAGAATCCACCTGCCAATGCAGGTAGATTCAGGAGACCCAGGTTTGATCCCTGGGTCAAGAAGATCTCCTGGAGAAGGAAATGGCAGCCCACTCCAGTGGGCTTGCCTGGAGAATCCCACGGACAGAGGAGCCTGGTGGGCTACAGTTCATGGGGTCCCAAAGAGTCAGACATGACTGAGCAACACACACACACACGTCACTCTGCTGTACAGCAGAAATTAATCCAACTTTGTAAATCAACTATATTTCAATAAAAGAAAAATTTTAAACAGCTTTTCTTGATGGTTGACTTGGTCTTCTATTTAATTTCTTCACCCCCTTTCTAGGGATGAACAGAAAAAGGAAGGGAGGCAGGAGTGGCAAGGTGAACGGGAAGGACGATCAGAAATTCTGTTCCAGAGACAACAGAGTGAGTGCCAGAAGCCCACAGAGACACCCCACTCTCATATTTGCAGGCCAGTTTTCCAGCTGACGTGTTTATGAGGGCTTGCCATCACGGCCAACGTGGCTCTCCCAAGTTCTAGACACCCCCTCAAGTTTGCTTCAGGTGTTCTGAGTGACCCTCAAATATACAAATAAACGAAAGCAGAGGCCACCTGAGACGTTCTGAGTTTCCAGTTCGTCTTCCCTGAACCGTATTCAGACACCTCCCAAGGACGTCCTGTGTGCCCAGCACCGGGTTACTGAGCAGCGCAGACGCGTGCAGAAGGCGCTCCTGAGAGAGAGCACGTGCTGTCTAGAACACACACCGAGGCTTCCACAGGGCAGAGCACAGTCCACTATTCCTCTGTGCCTCTCTGCAGTTCAACATGCTTAAGCAGAGTTAAAACCGGCTGGAAAAGGCTGGAAGAGACGGTGTTCATTTGGAACCCATGCCAGCGTGCAGAGCTAGACTAGATTAGAACTCGTCCTCTCCCTCGGCAAGACTGCCGCAAGGAGCAGCATTCAAGCCCAGTCCACAGGGATTCTAGGCAAGTCTTGGTTGAGCTCTGCAAAGTGTGCATTAGCAAAATAAGTGCTAAGTCTTTGGCAAGCCCCAGGAAAAACAGTGCCACCCAGAAGGAAAACAAGTTGAACACTGACTGAAATCACAGCCCTCCAGTATTCTGTTTACATTCTCCTGCAGTCTATTTACGGGCTACATAAAGAGATAATTGGAGCTATTTGAACAGCAATAGAAGAGGTGAATCAAGGCTGAAGGAAAAGGGAAATAAAGAAAATGTACAAATATTGAAAAAATATTAATAGCTGAGTTTATAGGGCTGTGCCATTCAATGCAGCAGCCACTAGCCACATGTGGCTACTGAAAGTTAATTTAACTAAAATTAAATACAATAAAAAATTCAGTTCCTCAGACACACTGGCCACATTTCAGGTGCTCAACAGCCTCACGTGGCCAGTCATCACTGTGTCAGAAACAGAGTTACAGATGGCTCCAATCCTCGCAAAAAATCCTACCAGAGAGACCAGGTAACTGGGACCTTAAGGGGTTATGTGCCTGAACACCTATATCCGCTGACGTAACCATGGTTAACTGAGTGCTGATCAGGCACCACGCTAGCTGTGCTGACAGCCTGCGATGGTACTGGGAAGACAGAGGTAAAGAACACCATATCTGACCTCAAAGACTTCCCAGGTTGCTATGGGGACACAATCCAGGTGGCTCATTGGTAAAGCATCTGCCTGCCAGTGCAGGAGACCCGGGTTCAATCCTCGGGTCAGGAAGATCCCCTGGAGAAGGAAAGGGGAACCCACTCCAATACTCTTGCCTGGGAAATCCCAGGGACAGAGAAGCCTGGTGGGTTACAGTCCTTAGGGCTGAAAAAAGAGCTGGGCACGGCTGATGACTAAACAACAATGACAGAGTCTGCGAGGTAAGCGTCATGGATCCATTGTGCAGACGAAAATGATCGAGGCGACGGCGGAAGCCATGCAGGAAGAGTGCCCAGCTTCACTGCACCACGGGGGCCACACAGAATGCAGGCAGCATCTATCCACAACGCCCTACATGACCCACGGATAGTCACGTCAACTCACCCGTCTGCCTCCTCAAAATCTGTAATTCAACAATTAGATTTCAAACAAAAGAAACAGGTAGAACATGGTATATAAAAATCCCCAATCAGATCAATATATTGCACTTGAAACATACAGCCACTCCTTCATATCTGCGGGACCCTGGTTCCAGGATCCCTGTGGACACCAAACTCTGTGGATGTTCAAGTCCCTTATAGAAAATGGAATCGAATTTGCATACAACATCCACATCCTCTGTGTACTTTAAATCATCTCTACTTATAGTGCCTAATACAGCATAAGCACAAAGCATATATTTACAAACATGATGTAAATACTGTGCAAATAGTTGCCAGCTGTGCAGCAAAATCAAGTTTTGCTTTTTGGAACTTTCTGGAATTTTGTGTCCTGAATATTTTCCATCTGAGATTGGCCCAATCAGTCAATGTGGAACCTGTGGATATGAAGAGTGAACTATTTGCAACCACAGAAATAAGGGCATTATGTGAGGCAAACCGCCATCGGGATGATTAATGTAAACTTCATTAAATAGTCACAATTTTCATAGGTTTGTTGTTGCTGTTTCGCTAAGTCGTGTCTGACTTTTTGTAACCCCATGGACTACAGCACGCCAGGCCTCCCTGTCCTTCGCTATCTCCCAGAGTTTGCTCAAACTCATGTCCATTGAGTGGAAGATGCCATCCAATCATTTCATCCTCTGTCACCCCCTTCTCCTCCTGCCCTTAATCTTTCCCAGCATCAGGGTCGTTTCCAAACTGTCAGTTCTTCACATCAGGTGGCCAAAGTATTGGAGATTTAGCTTCCATAGGTTTGGGACCCTAAAGACAAGCAGATACTGAAAGTAGGTGGCAAAGACCAAAATATAAGTTTTTCAGCATTTCCTAGAAGTTTTTCTTTTCTTTTCAGTAATGGAAGATACAGGAGTGCTGTTTAAGAGGTACCACTGCTGGTGTTCATCTCCAGACGAGGGCTCTGAGCAAGCTAGAAGAACAAGAAAATCTTCTTTCTCATCTCTCACCTCCTTTCAAAGCCTCAGTCCTGACTCAGGCTCCGGTGAGCCACAGAGGGACCAGGTTAATGCAGACTCCGACAACAGACAGGATGGAAGACAGAAGGATAATGGAGCAAACATCATCCTAGCTTCTTGCACAGTTTAACAGGCTGTGTCTTTTATGAGAGAAATGATGGAATCAGAGGAAATTCTGTGGTCCAGTCCTTCACCTCTCTCCCACCTTTCTCCAAAACCAAAGCACGCCGTGGGCCACACGTGGTGTTATTAGGGCACAAACATTCTGCAGGAACTCCTCACTCCGCTGTCACACTGCTATCAAACTCACTTTCTCTGAGCCTCAATTTTCCTTTCTGTGAAAAGAGGCAAATCATCCCTGCCTCACAAGACTGTCTGTGATAATAACGTAGGGACCATGGTTAGAGGAGGGTCTCGTCAAGTGTTTAACCAGCCTAAAGAAGGAACCAAGAACCTACCGCAGCTCCTCAAGTTCTCTCGGGTTCTAGGGCACGATGTGACGACCGCAGTATAGATTAAACACGGTGGCGTGCTCTCAGACTCCCCCATGGAGAGGTGGCCGCACGGGAGCCGGGCTGGGCCAAGCTGCTCCCCTACCAGCAGGCAGTCCCAGGGACCACGTGCCAGCTTTGCTCCAGCCTTTCCGAGGCCCAGGAGCTTCTAGGCCCCCCTCTCGGGTTATTGCCGACAGCCAGCGTCCACTGCTGGCCCCGGGCACCCAGCCCATGTTAGCCCTGCGGGGTGCAGCCTCAGCGGACATCACCTGGAGCAGAAGATCTGCCCGGCTGAGCCCCGTCCATCCACAAAATATTGAGGTAATATCTGTTAGATCACTAAGTTTGGGGGGGGCACTTTGTTATACAGCAAGAAAGTCTCAAAAACAATCATAAATAAAAAGTGACACAATAGCCCACACGTGGAAACAGCCTGAACGTCCGTCGACAGATGCATGGATAAAGATGTGGTCCGTATACACAACGGGATCGTCTCAGCCATAAAAAAAGAGCGAAACGATGCCATCTGCAGCAACACGCATGGTCCCAGAAATTACCATACCGACTGAAGAAAGTCAGAGAAAGACACATGTCATATGCTATTACTTATATGTGGAATCTGATTTTTTTAAATGATGTAAATGAACTTATTTACAAAACAGATTCACAGATTTCAAACACAAGACTTAGGGTTACCAAAGGGGAAACTGGGGAGGGGATAAACTCAATAAATTAGGAGTTTGGGATTAACAAACACACGCTATTATAGATGAAATAGATAATCAACAAGGACCCACTGTAGGGCACAGGGAACTCTACTCAATATTCTGTAACAACCTTTATGGGAAAGAGAGTTTGGAAAGGAATGAATACATGCATACGTGTAGCTGATTCACTGTACACCTGATTTTCCGTACACCTGAAGCTATCACAGCCCGGTGAATCAACTACCGTCCAAGAAAACTTTTTTAGAAAGAAGTGATTAAAAAAATATATCTAATCAGACCCAACCCCCTAAAAACATTATTTAACAAACACTCCAGAAACATCCTGTGAGTCTTCAAGAAGCAGGTTCAGAAGGTATGCCCTTATTCCATCGCGGAGTTTAAAACCCTGCTTTGTAAACTGCAGTTAGAACGTACCTACGGTGGCTACACCCAGAAAAACCTCTTGCCTGCCTCTTGTGACAAAAATGTGTAACCTGTGTGATCCTCTCCTTAGGCACGAGCTCTGGTTCTCAGTGGGTTTAGTTTTGTCTGTAATCAAACCCACTTCCAAAGCCCCAAGGAGATCCTGTGTTTGTGTCACCGCAGGGCCGTGTCACCGTGGCGTGTGTACACAAGTCTCTCCCTTACGTGCAGAGTCCAAAGAGCAAGGGAGGCGTGGACTTCACCTTGGGGGTCCCTCCCCTGCCACCAGGACATGTCGGGGGGAGCCTGGCATATGGCAGACACCCAAGAGCTGTTTGTTGAACAGGCCTTTGCAAGATCTAACCCATCCCTGAATGACAGAGCCCTGGGTGAAGTGTACAGTGTCAGCTTCGAGGGTGACCATGCTCAGGGGTAAAAGTCAACTGTCTGCACTCAGTCCCGGGGCTTGGTGAATAGATGCCACTGCATCAAGACCGCAACGCTGTCCCACTGACATGGCAAGTACTGTCCCCTCGGCAATGGGCCACAGACAGAGGAACCATCTCACGCAGGAAACAGATACCAGCTTGGCTGACACCATGGCTGTTGGTGAAGGCAGGTGAGTCACAGCCTCGCGCTGAAAGCAGAGGAGGACGACTCAGGGACCTCCGTGTGTCTTCAGGGCAGGGCAGAAGCCTCCTTGACGTTATCTCTAATCTTGCTACAAATCCTGCAATGTCCCATTTCGTGGCTATAGAAATTGATCCTGTGTCCAGACGGGCTATCCCTCAGGCCAGGCGCAGCACGGGGACCGCAGGTGGAGAGATGCTCACGGAGTTATGTATGTGCCGGCAGGCGGAGAGGCCGCCGTGAAATCCTCGGAGTGACGACCCCACGGCCCCAGGGCTGAGAGCCAGGAAGTCACTCCGCCC
>NW_011494808.1:5995709-6004075 GCF_000754665.1 Bison bison bison
CCCCCCCCCCACCTCTACAGAGCATTCCCCACGCACAGGTGGCAGCGGAACTCCTGGGAGGCTATTTACAACCTGGGCCTTTAGAAACCCCTGGCCCACGCAGCAGAAGACGAGTTTTGCATCCTCCAGCTTTCCCAGCACATCCAACCCCGCTCGCCGCGTCTCCGCTTCCTATTGTTCCCTCTTATAAGCAGGGCCCCAGTGAACAATTAGAGCTTTCAATAAATAATCTCTAAGCACATTCATTTGATTGACTGTTATTTGATACAGCAGTTAGTTTCAATGGGGCAGTTAATATTGATCACATAAAGTACCCCAGACAAACATGAACCAGTTCCAGAACTCCATGGATTATTACCCTTTATCTGCCAGTCATCTGGGTTACTTGTAATGGTCACGGAATTTAAAATCAATAATAACAATTAGTGTTCTGTACACCAAAACGGATGGATCATGGGAAATGGGTTTTCCTAGAAGATCAGAGGTAAAATGGGCCTGTCCCTTGGAAGGCGGCTCTCTGGATTTCCAGTCCACACTTGGCAAGGTACATCCAGCCAAGTCTTCAGCACAGGCAGCAAGCAAGAGAGCACTGGATTTAGGAGATGTGATCATAAAAACGCAGGTGAGACCCCTGACAGTCTTAATCCCAAAGGATGAAGCGTAAAAGATAAAAGTGATCAAAATGAGCGCTAACAAACGTAGTAACATTAATGGGACTGGAATATACTTCCTCCGAGAGATGCTTCTAGCTACCTTTTCCCGCTTCTGATTCACAGGCATTAATCATGATTTTTTTTTTTTTAATAAAATGGCAACAATGGTATTTTAGCTCCACGGCCCCACTACTGTAATGTCTGGATAATTAAAATGCAAAGCAACAGAGAAATGTTTCATCGTTAAACTGTAACCAGCACACTATGTGAAATCATCCATCCCAAAGACTTGTTTTTCATCAATTATTTGTTATTTATCTGATGTAAATATAAGAAGGACTAATTAAAATGTATGCCTTTTTATACAGCTTCTTGTCATTAAAGCCAATGAAAGCATTCTGAGGACCATAATGAAATAATTATGTTTGCCTTTAAGAATTCTCTTCAATAACACATGGCAGTACTGAGCTAAATTAAAACATCAGGAACTAAATTTCGCTTGCCTCCATCTCCATTTTAGTTAATTATACCCCCAAGCTTTCCAATAGGCCAGACCCTAAAAAATCTTTTGAAGCTGAAACAGCCTTTTTGTAATCACGAACTTAAATGACAAGACAAAGGTACTGTAGCCCCAAAAGCTTTAACATTTTTGAGACAAGGGATTTATTACCCAAGTCTTCATTTGCTCTGAAAATTAGAGAAGTATTAGGATAAATGTGATTCGAATCTTCATTTTCCAGTTAGCTGATGCACTCATCTTATCTGGTCTTATCTGCATCATTTCTACCACAGTATTCCAAATTTAGCTATTTTTTGATAACATTTAATCTGTGACCAATATTAACTGATCAATATCAACAACCACAACAAAAACATTTCACTATATCTGAGTCAAATTAGGAGAATAACTCCTTATTCAATACTAAAACCTAAAAAAAAAAAGAGAGAGCATAATCTTTAACAGTGGACTATGATGGCATGAACTTGAAAAAATCAAATAGGATCCTTTCATTAGAATTTGACCTTCTCCGAACTTCAAACTGCAGACACTAATAAAGGCAAAAAACAGTAAAAAAAAAAAAAAAAGGAAAAAAATTTTTTTTCTTTTCTTAAATCGAGTTTAGGAGAAAAGGACGAAGGAAAGAGGAAAGGACAAACTGCCAGGTGGTGTCAGGGCTTTAACCTGCCGTCAGATGCTGCTGATGGGGGTGGGAACTTGGAGTTTAGAAAAGTAAACAGGAGTCCCAGGGATTAACTCTGACAATGTGAATTCCCGCCCATTTGGTTCTACGTGGGGAGTTGGCAGGATTCACGGGGGATAATATTTGGTGCCTGCTGGATAGACCGTCTTAGGAGACATCAGAGGGAGACTGTTCACAGCTGGGAAACAAATATCCAGTACATGACAACCTAAAACTGAGATTATAATCGCAGAGTCTGCTCTTATTAAACCCCCTCCCCAGCAAGCTATTCTTTGTTCTGTTCAGAGAAACCTCCTTTGGGGAAGGAGGGACACTGTCACCCAGGATCAGCCCTGTTCAATTAGCTCCCCGCCCCGCCAAGCTGGCCCTGCTTCACTCTATCAGCCCGGGAGCCTGTGCCCCGACAGAGGAAACGCTCCTCAGGGCGGGGTCACCTCCTGACGTCAGTTCCTGTTATCCCGCCTTATCATGCTGGGGACCAGGAGTCTTATCTTACTGAAAGGCCCCCCCTCCCGGCTCCCCACCCTGCCAGGCCAGAGAAAAAGCAAGTCAGCGGTTCCACTGCCTGCTGGAATTCCCACCTAAGCAGCTCTGGGAGCTCCAGACAGATAACAGAATACCATACCTGCAAACGCATACTCTACTGCTGCCTGGGTGGAGAGAACTTTTGGCAACTTTTATTTTTTATTCATTAGAACAGGTTGGGATGGGGTGGGAATCATGCTTCTTAATGATGAAGGAAGGAGGCAGGAAGGAAAAGAGGAGCGTCCAGGGCAACATACTGAGTGATGAGGCTGTTATTAGATCTTACAGATGGGCAGGCTATCTCATCTCCTATTTAACAAGAGGTGCTTAGGCCAAGCCACTTACAGACAGGATGCTGATAAATCTGAAACCGGAGTTAACTCTCCTCTCTCCACCGCCTCCAACGTCAACTTTTTAAGAAGAAGCTGGCTAAGAACTGTTACAGCTTTGTACACAGGGATTTAGCGTGTGATTCCACTTCTCCAGCACTCCCAATACACACACGCAGGCACGCACACACACACGAGGCATCAGAACCTCGGTCATAGTACTTAAATCCATATTGCAAGGGACGCCTTCTAGTTACAGATCTATGCTTTGCCACAGAAGGAACTCATGTTCAGAACGACCCAGAAGCACGGGCGATCTGCCGTTATAATGGAGAAATTAAGCTGTGAGTGAAAGCTGCAGTTACACTGACCATAGGATCCAAACAAAGGCTTTCTGTGCCGCTCCTGGGTTCAAGGGGCAGTGTGGGGAGATGTCGTAATGCTGGAATATCTGGCATAGTTCTGTGACTTCTGTGGGAATTGTGGCAAGCGTATTTGAAAGTGGCTTATCCTAGAAAAGCTGAGATGTATGATAGCCATAACTACCCTGTAATTTGAAAGGCAAGATTCCACACTAATATCTTTTAGAAAGATTTTCAGCCAAGATTTTTCTGATTAACTTTCATCAAAAAAACTCCCATTCCTGAAATAACCTATTTAATTGATAGTTAACTGAATTTATATGAGAACATTTAAAGTATAAAACTGTCATTTATGAATAAATTTATTGGCACTTATACGTAACTCAAACCCTATGGAAGATTCTTTTTAAGATGCCCTAAAATGAACACTGAATTTACTATTTCATAAATCCTATTGGACTCGAAGCGTTTTCTGTTTTGCAATGTGCTTTTACATCTTCATCTTCCTCTCAGTAATTTCTTAGTTTAAAAAATCCCCAGCCTTTAAAAAACTGTTTTCATTTTAAAGATTATAAACTCCTTGAGTGCAGAATTTATAATCTTCATCTACAATGTACTTCTCTTCTGAGATCAGCTATCGATTACATTCCACAAGAATGTACAAAGGAGAAAACAGTTAAGATTCTCTTTCCTACTTAGCCATCTCAGGGGCTTAACATGTTGAAGGGAAATTATAAGAACCTGATATCCAGAAGAACTTTCTTTTCTGCTTTAAAGCAAAGTTCATGATGATACTGACTGGTTATACATGGTCAGAGTCAGGCCTCAAAAATGAGGAGAAAAACTTCTGATTCAGGTCACCTAACCTATCAGAAATTGCCATTCTGATCATTTATCTACTAAGAAAAAAAACAAAAAACAGGAAGGCCTGTGTGGGTGTGAGGGCTTTGCATTTGGGCTGCGAAATCCAATGCTGCCCGGCGTTTTCCCATCCATTCCACAGCCCAGGTTTAAGGGACGCGCACGTCTACTTCTGGCATTCCCACCTACTTTTTAGAATCTCCCCTTTTCTGGTAATAACATTTACTTATTCATTTTTCTCCCCAAGTTGCACATCAGTGCCTCCCTACCAGAAGTACCGACTTATCTGGATACTGACAAAATTTTAGCGTTGCTTTCTTCCTACGGGGAAGGAAAACTTAGTGAGTCTTCCAGTTGCTTTCAAACAGACCTAACCTGCACTCTCTGAGATGTAAGCAGAATTCCCTTTTCTTCTCTTTTTTCTGATGGTGTTGGTAACCACTGTCATGTGGCAGAGAAGCAGAAAATTATGTCCTACTTTAGAAAAACAATTAAGCCTTTTCACCGAAATATTTATTCAAAACCCCATTCAATTCATACGGTGGCTGTCAAGCTTTATTTAGTCTCTCTTTCAGAGGGTATCTTTGATTTTGCCACTTTGACCCCAATTTATATCTCACTAGGAGAGGATTTAGATACTGTTTAATACCAAAAATTCAGGTCCGGTAACTTTGGGAAGGGTACTTCTTTCCTTCTTTCATTGTACATTGATAGGCTGTTTTTAAAAACAGATGATTTCTCCTTGTTGGGAAAAAAAAAAAATCTTTTTCTCCTTTGTTTTTTGATGTGTTGAGTAGGGAGAAGACAGGGAAAGGGGCCAAGAAGTTGTCACACTCATGATTTCACTGAAAGCAACTGCTATATTTAGACCACAAATATTAGGATTTATCCTATGCCCACTGAGCAATTAATGCTGAAAACATCTGGAGCAGCCTAAACCCAAGATAATCCAGGAGGCATCTGAATAGAAACTTAGTGACTCCCAACACCTCCAGGGGCAGTCTTAAATCGTATTATTCATACCACATGCCCTCAGTAACTCGCTACTCCTGACTTTGAATTTTCAGAAGCAATTCACAGGCCTGAACTCCAACCGACAGCTGGTTGGCATATCACTTTTCCGTCTTTAAAATTAAAAAGGAAAATAAAAAGAATATTCTAACACCTTTTAAGGAATGCTTCTGGTATGGTTTACATTCAAAGGGTTTACTCCAATTACCACACACACACAGACACACACTCACACCATAAAAAAAATAATAATAAAAAGTAGGGATCTCAGAGTAGAAAATAGTTTGGGTTAGAATTTCGTACTATTTTTTCCCCTTCTTGCCCACTGCTTCCTCTCTGTTAAGAGCACAAACAGATCTGCTTCTGGTCAAAACAGTCATTAAGTAAAATGGGAAAGGTTGTGGGGTTTTTTTGTTGTTTGTACTTACACAAACGGAGCCCTAATATGCTTTTACTTCAAAAGCCCTAACTGGCTTTGCCACCCTGAGCCAAACACCGCATGGCAGAGCTTTGTTAGAACTTTTATTTATGCTTAAAAAATGCAATCACTTGAACAACTAAACTGACCCATCAAAAGCCCTCCAACTCTGCAGGGGCGTAAGTGATATTTACATTCTATTCATGTAACCTGGAGTGGGGGGTGGGGGGTTGAAACCCTTGTGAAACTGACCACAGCAAGCACTAATTGCCCTGCTTACAAAAATAAAGACACTGAAAATTTTGAAATCCCTTTGTCAGATGCCTTTATTTACTTTTTTGAAGGCAAGTTTCTTTGATTAGCTGAACTTTGCTGTTATCAACACTTCTTGCTTATCGGCTGCCCCTACGTGAATGGCACATTCACCACTCACTCTCCCCAGATAAGGCAAATCCCTTGTTTAACTTGTTCAAGAACAAACAAAGCTTTTCCCCCAACTCCTGCAACTTAATAGGCACTTTTGGAGGGTTAATTACAAAAGGAAGAATGTCTACTTGTAAAACGTCTATTAGGTCTAATAGCTTGACGCCAGGATCCCAGCATTCTTTTTTCCTTCCTTAAAAAACGTTTCATTAAAACTTTCTCTCACAAGAAAAAGTTTGAGACAGCTCTAGTTCCCTGAGATTCCAAATGAAACTGTTCATACTGTTTTAATTGCTACAGAGGGATCTAAAAGATCCTTAGTAGGTTGGAAATTTTTGTAACAATTTCTTTGAGCTCTTCAGAAAGAAAACAGGAACCAGGAAAGTAAAGCCATTTCAAGAGCAGCTAACTGAGGGCACCTTCGGAAAAAGAGATATATATATATATATATATATTTTACCCTGTTTATGGCTCTACAAAATATTAAGTCAGACAGCCAGACTGTTGGCATCAAATGGTTATTGATTTTTCAGCTAGAAACCTGTTGATTTTCTGGCCCTGGAAGCAAGACTTTATTCTTAAGAAATAGTTTCAGAAGAGGGCAGTTTAAATCTTGTCATTGTCCTCTCTTCCTCTCCTTTTTCTTCCCTTTCTTTAGATAAGCCATCATGTTATTAGGAAAACTCAATTTCTTCAGTTAAACTTTGACCTCTTTGAAAACAAAGATTTAAAATGTCATTTTCAGGCTAATGCTCCAATGAATTGTCAAATAAAGTACTAAAAACATTTTGATAGATAGCGGAGCCATTTATCTAAATCACTGTCAGGGCAGCAATGCATCCCGCAGGCTCCCACTGCAGACACCCGAAGGTGGGGTTTTCTGGGACTGCTGCTCATTTCTCAAGCCTGCAGCCAGGCTACTGTTGACCAGTGCGGGCCTCGGCACCCCGTCAGCATCAGATAACCAAATAGTCAATATTTTTTTAAAAAACTGGGCTACCCCACTTATGTTTCCCTTCCTTTAACCAGCGTCCAGGTTCCCGGCTGAATTGCAAGATATGGAAATAATGGATGGCTCAGCCCAAGGGGTGTTCATTGCCAGTGGTTTTCTAGCAAAACAGCAACTTCTTAGAGCAACAAAGTGACTTGGAAAGGTGGCAGCAGGGTCAATGCTAAGAAATATTGCCTTTCCTCCACAAGGAAAACACTGGAGGCAGCAGCTTTAACTGGTGGTTTGTGAACTTCAGGAGCAGCAGCCACCTCAATTAGGCCAAATTCCTTGCGAGGAAGATGTCATATTTTAATTACTTTGGATTGTTGAAACACGCAAGGGGGGATATATATATATATATATATAGCCACAGTCAATCCAAAGAACAACAAAGTGAAATTCCCCTCTGCATACATCTTAGTAAAAACTGTACAAATGTGTCAAACTGCCTCACTTGAAGAATGTTTCAAAGTCCTGTGGTCACCCTCTACTTTTCCCCTCTCCTCGCACATTTTTTTTTTTTAAACTATTTTCAAGGCACGGTAGGGTTGGAAAGGAGAGGAGCAGGAGTCTGGAGGGGTTGTTTGGGAAGAAAACATCTAACAGGAAATTTTCAGCAGAGGGAATCAATATGCACACCAGCATAGCACACCCTTTCAGCATTAAATCATTAAATCCTTTGTCTGGCTAGCAGTGCAGTTTGTTTCCAGTGTCTTTATTGCATGCAAGAGAGACAATTCATTTTTTTTTTTTTTCTGGGTAGAAGAAGGGAAAAAATAAACCTACATTGAGCAGTGTGCCGATGCTGCCATTCGGTTTGGGTCAATCCACTGAAGCATGCTTTGAGAGCCTTCTCCTGGAGCATGCAGGAAGACGGGCTCGCAGTGTAGAAATCCAGGATTCGCCCAGGACTCACTGACAGGACATCCATACAGTCAAACATGATCTCCCCTGCACCGAATGTCTGCAAAAGTGCTTATCCTCTAGGTGTGGAGGCAAATGGCATAGAAAAGTCCACCCAACTCCATCAAACTCTGCCCCCTTTTTGGCACGTAGGCTGTTGGTCTTTTTCCCAGCCTCGAATCATGAATTATGACAGACAAGCCAGCTAAAAGCCTGTAATTGATCCAAATGATCATTTACCATTTTCCAGGCTTGCTCGGCCAATCCAGCCGGGGCGGGGGGTTCCCAGAAAGATCCCAAGTTCTCCTTCCAAGCGGACGCCTGCAAAAAGCCTTCGGAATGCGGTGCGGCTCCTACCCGGACGGTGCCCAGACCAGCCCTGCCCGGCTCGCGCGCGTCCTCGGCATCCGCGTCCTCGGGCGGCTCGCGCGGGGACTCTGGTCCCCCCTTTGGCAAAGAATAGACCCTCCTGCCTCTGAACAGCTCACTTCCTACTACTTCTGTCACACAGAATGAAAGATTGAATTGCCTAATATATGCGAGTGAACTTTCGGTGAACCCTTCCCGGGCTGCTAACCTTCAAATGACCCAGCGAGTCTGACATCACCAGCTCCCAGGATTCTCACAGAGCCGAGCACTCCCAGCAGCCCCGCCGCGCGGGCGGCCCGCGGCCCGGGCGCGCGCTCCT
>NW_011494808.1:6004270-6005050 GCF_000754665.1 Bison bison bison
CGGCTCCCGCCCTTTGCGCCCGGGCTGTCGGGGGCTCCGCTTGGCTTCGCGCCCCCGCCTCGCCTGCCCCCGGCCCAGCCTTGACATTCCTCGGTGCGCCTGTCTGGTAAACGCCTCGTAACGTGAGTGTTTTTCCACTCCTGCAAAAGCACCGCAAGCCCTAAACTGGAGCACGGAGAGGAGCCGCCCCCTCGGGGAAGCCCGGGTCCAGAAACTTTCCATTTGATAGTCTTTTTCTCTCTATTCCTTGCGGGCCGAAGGGGACTGCATTGGCTCGGAAGTAAAATTCCAGCTTTCTGGATTCATTTCTTAAAAATTATCCTGAGTCTACAGGCAGCATATGAAGGAGTCGAGGAGTTCCTTCCGCCCCAAACACGCGCAATCACGCAGATATGCAGGGTTTCATAAAACACAGTGATCAAGAGTGTGCATGCGGGAGTCAGACTGAACAAGGTTCCAACCCCGCTCAACCTCTGAGCAGCTGTGTGACCTGGGACAAAGATCTCACCTCCCGGGGCCTCAGCTTGCTCATCTGTAAAATGGGAATATAGGACTGCGGATCCCAGTGGGTTGCTGTGAGGACGAAGAGAAACGGCGCTTGCGCGGCCCACAGCACACATCCCAGGACAGTCAGCTGTGACTCTTCTCAGGGAGGCTCAGGGCTGCCTGAGGCCCACTGCTCAGAATCAGGACTAGAACCAGCTCCCCGGAACCCCAGGCCTGAATGAAAATCACTTTTCTGTTCTGGAATAGCGGGTGGGTGACCCCTCTCACCACACC
>NW_011494808.1:6005150-6006522 GCF_000754665.1 Bison bison bison
CCCCCCCGCCACTGCTATACCCCTTCCCCCACTCCCACCACTGCGTAACTCAATGCAGATTTTGAGAACTGATTGTGTCAAAGTTTTCTATTTCCAAGGGCCACCTTTCACCTCTCCTAGCCCCTCCGAACTTGGCTATTTATTAGAAGACAGTCATTTTAAGAAAAAGGATTTTTTTTTTTTTTTTGACATCTCCCACACCGACCTGAGGAAGGAAAAGCTTTTCAGCCATCACTGAGAAGGACAGACACGGTGTTTACAAATACACCCAAGCAGAGAGCTGTTAAAGGGAGAGCCAGTCCACCCTGCAGCCATTTTGCACAACTTGCTTAAAGGATGCAAGGGGACATCAAAGAAAAGCAGCTCCAGGAGGGATTAAAACACCCTTGGTGATCCAGTGGCCCTCCACTCCGGCCTGCGGGTTCGCTCACAAAGCAGGGAGGGCGAGTGGGCGGGCAGGGGGCCGGCTTCCGCGCCCCTCCCAGGGAAGGGCGGCTGCTGTCTCCTTTCTGTGCGCGGGCTGGAATGCGCACTGGCATCCAGGCCTTTAAAAAGCCTGCCGGGTACCCACCCCGTGCTGCTTGGCTAGCACAGTTGTTAAGTGGCACTCATGGCGTAACGTGAAAACTATGCATCGCGCACACTTACCGAGTCAAAGACCCTTTTAGGAAGGTACATTTGAACGGTGTTCAGCCCAGCAAGCTCAGTTCTTGCAACTGAGAAGTCTCGGGTGATAAAAGAGGTACGATTTTGCGCAAACTCCATGCTTTTTATACTCTCTTTTTTATATGGTCATCATTTTGTAACAGAGCTTTATATTTTATTTTATTTTTATTTTTTATTTCTTATATAAGAAATCCTTTAACTACAAAAAAAACACACATTTTAAGCCAGGAGCACAGAGGACTTTACGAAACACTTGGTAACACTCCAGTCATGAAGATAGTTGTAAAGATACACAAAGCACCGCGTCCTGTGCCAGTTGCTAGGTGGTCCACGATTTAGCGACTAAACCACCACCGCCATGAGACTTACAGCTCCAAATGCTGATTTAAGGTCCTTAGAATTCCTTGGAAACTGGACTTATTTTGTACAAGATGGGTGAAAAGTTTTTTCTGGGGCGGGAAGGGGGCGGGGGGGCGGGGCGCGGCGGGGCGCGCAGCTATATTTAAAGTCTAGCTGCAAGAGCTAGGTTAGAAGAAATCGCACCACTCCAGGTTTGTGCACAGGTTGCCTATGGCACTTAGCACTTGCTCAGCATCTTTCCAAAGGGTCGGGTGCACGGGTCTCATGTGGTGAACTTGGGGTCAGGGTCCCCCCAGTTCTGTTTATTCTCATTCCTTAAGCTACAGTTTCAGCCTCATCCAGGAAG
>NW_011494808.1:6006622-6026924 GCF_000754665.1 Bison bison bison
ATACTCTGTCACGGCACAAAAACAAGACAGATGTGTGTGTGTGTGTGTGTGTGTGTGTGTGTGTGTATGTTAGGGATTTGGAGATTGGTATTTTCTTTCTTTGTATAAGAAAATTTTATGTTTCTATTCACCTTGGAACCCAGTGTTCTTAACTGTAGAGAAGTAAACTTGAGGCTTGAAATGAATGATCAGTGCTTAAATCTTTGTGCATAGGATATTATGAGTTTTTTGGGTTTTTTTTTAGTGGAACAGTATTCACTAGTCGATCTATCATTTCTCATCCTGAATTGACTAGGTGGATAGAAACTCTTAGAGTTATTATTTAATCCAAGTGTAATTGAAAAAGTAGCCCCTAGATTGAACCATGCATTTCTTATCATTTCTTTGTCAGTAAATATAATTCTTATACTTGTTGAAAATCTGACTTTTCCTTCATATTCTTCTCCTTAAGTAAAATTAAGGAAAGATACACAAATAGCCACAGTTCTTTAAATATATATCTGTGCACCATAAAGATTAATGAACAGGTAGAAGGTGAAAAATGGCCTAGTTAATTTGTGGATAATGAAATTTAAGTTACTGACACCTATTTTAAACATTAACCAAACAGTTACTTGGGAAGAACCCTTTCTCAAACATGCTCTTAGTGAGGCATAAACTCACATTCGGATATGTGTCACGGCCTCTGTGTTCCTTGTGTTTGATCAATGATGAAAGGAACGCTAATAAAAGTATTCCCAACCACAAACAAACACAAAAGCAAAGTTTGAGCCCTAAATTCATTTTGTTTCAGAGTAACTGTGTATTTGTCAGTGTGACACAGCACATTTGAAACCCATAATCATAAAACAAAAATTTATAGCCAGGGTCCAGGGTCTACATCTGTTTCTCTGGTTTCTGTACAGCGATTACCCACTGGACAATCCAGAAAGCAACACCATGAATCATGTCGGGCAAACATGTTCCAACTGGAGAGTCTGGTGAAGAGCGAGGAGGCGTCTGTGCGCACCAGTACTGCAGCCGCCGGGTTCAAAACCGGCCCAGCGCCTCTGATGTCTAAATAGAAGTGTTCCCAGGGGCGCGGGCATCCGCCCCGCCACCGAGCACGCAGAATGCAGGCGGGCGTGGGGCTGAGCGAGGGCCCGGGACCCATTATTAGAGAGACGCACCTGCCTCCTCCCTGCGTTTCTCTATTGATTTTTACTTTACTTTTTTTTTAACTGTTCATCTCATGTAAACCCCTCTTGCCATAATTCTGCCCCCCAAATAAACGACCAGCACGGAGTGGAGGGGGGGTTTCAGCAGGGCGGCCGGGGCAGGGGTGTGTGTGGCTGGCACAGGGCGTGTGCTGAGCCGGTTCTTGCGGCTCCTGTACCCGCAGCCTTAGCGGCTTTCCGAGCTGGGCGCTGGGGCAGCCCTAACGCCGATCAGCAGAGGAACCCACCCAGGCCTGTCCCTCTGGACCCCGGCTCGGGCACCGGGACTGGCGTGTCCACGGATCTGAGCCCGGCAGAGGCACGGTACACGCATCCCCATGATGAACCCCCTCCCCGCAGACACTGGGTCTGCTCAGGGCCCGGGAAACAAGTGTTCTTGCTCAGAAATGTCTCTCCGCCTCCAGGGCTGGCCGCTGCATCCTTCCCTGCATTTGGCGCCTCTCTCTGCAGTTTCCGCTTTGTGCAGTTTCCCACCAGTCAGGTACAGACACTGTCCCCCAGGACAGGGGCTCCCCTTCCCTTCCCACACCCGAGTGGCCTGCTAGGCGCTTCCTGCATTCGCTGTGGTGCTGGTGCCCCCCAGTTCCTGCGGTCCCGCCTGGAGACTAAGCTCCCGCCTGGTGAGCCCGCAGGGCCAGCAACGGGCTCAGCCAGTCCTCGGCTCCGGCCACCCTTGCTGGCACTGGCTCATGCCCAGGGGAGCCTACCTGTGGCTATTTCCCCTGGTTTATTGCTTCCCCCTTTTTCATTTGGACCTTTAAAAAAGTAATGTGTTTTCATAAACACTCAGGGTCTAGTCCAGGAGATAAAAAGCGACAATGATGCGTACACCCTCCATGTCTGCATTCACCAAATGCTGAGCCCTGTGCCAGGGGCTGGGCACTTGTCTCTATACCTTCGGGGGCATCGTTCGCTGCTTTTCTGTAACTGTTGATTCAAACAACACACAATGTTCTGTGACATTGTTCTGTTTAGTAATAAGCAGTACACATAGAACTAGCTCATTAAAAACAACAAATAGCTCAATTTTTAAAAAGTCTATTAAAAGAATGGGAAGAAGACCTTAATGGACAGTTTTTTTTTTTTCCAAAGAAGACATACAGATGGCAAACAGGCACATGTAAATGTGTTTAACATCACGAATTATTAGAGAAACATAAATCAAAATTACACTATCGCCCACACACCTGTCAGAATGGCTATCATCAAAAAGACTGCAGGTGACCAACGCTGGTGACGATGTGGAGAAAAGGGACCCCTCCTACACTGTTGGTGGGAAAGCAGTGTGGAGGGTCCTCGAAAAAGTAAAACCAGAAATACCGTATGATCCAGCGATTTCACTCCTGAGTATGTACCCAGAAAAAATGAAAATACTAATTTGAAAAGGAAACATGTGCCCCGGTTTTCATAGCAGCGTGATGATTGCCAAGACATGAAAGTGACCCAAGTGATAGACTGACGGATAAAGAAGATGTGGTACCAAGGAGATAGCATCTCACCGGTCAGAACGGTCGTCATCAAAAAGCCTACAAACGATAAGTGCTGGAGAGGGTGTGGAGAGAAGGGAACCCTCTTGCACTCTTGGTAGGAATGCAAAATGGTACAACCACTATGGAAAGCAGTATGGAGATTCCTTAAAAAACTGGGAACTGCCATATGACCCAGCAATCCTACTGCTGGGCAAACACCCTGAGGAAACCAGAACTGAAAGAGAAACACATGTATCCCAATGGTTATTGCAGCACTGTTTACAATATCTAGGACATGGAAGCAACCTAGATGTCCATCGGCAGATGAATGGATAAGGAAGCTGTGGTACATATATGCAATGGAATATTACTCAGCTATTAAAAAGGAACACATTTGAGTCAGTTCTAATGAGGTGGCTGAACCTGGAGCCTATAATGCAGAGTGAGGTAAGTCAGAGAGAGAAAGTATATATATATATGGAATATATATATGAAATTTAGAACGATGAAAATTTAACACATATGGTACCGACATCTTTTAGAAAGATGATCCTACATGCAGGGCAGCAAAGGAGACACAGATGTAAAGAACAGACTTTAGGACTCAGTGGGAGAAGACGAGGCTGGGATGACTTAGAGAACAGCACTGAAACATGTGCATTACCATCTGTGAAATACACGACCAGTGCAAGTTCAATGCAGGAAGCAGGGCACCCAGAGCCGGTGCTCTGGGACAACCCAGAGGGATGGGGTGGGGAGGAAGGTGGGAGGGGGGTTCAGGATGCGGGGGACACATGTATACTGATGGCTGATTCATGTTGATGTATGGAAAAAACCATCACAATATTGTAATTGTCCTCCAATGAAAACAATTAATTAAAAAAAAGATGTCACATATATATACAATGGAATATTACTCAGCCATAAAAAAAGAATTTAATTATGCCATTTGCAACAATTTGGGTGGACCTAGAGAATATTATGCTTAGTGAAATAAGTCAAACAGAGAAAGATCAATACTCGATGTTACCACTTATTTATGGATTCTAAAAATAAAACAAACAAATGTATACAGCAAAACTGACTCACAAATATAGAGAACAAATTAGTGGTTACAGGGGGCAGGGACAAGCTAGGGGTTGGAGATTAAGAGATATAAACTACTATGTATAAACAGATAAACAACAAGGATATATTGAACAGCGTAGGGATGTGACTTTGTAATAACTTTTGATGGAGAATATCTTCTGAATCACTCTGCTGTACCCTTAAAACTAGCATGATGTCGTGTATTCTTTTACTCGAGTGCACCGCAGCTCATTTCACAGTGCTCAGCGAGCGGCTGTTTGTGTTGTTTCCAGCTTTCCAGTGTTATAAGAAACCCTGTGGGTATGTGAACCAAAACGCCTGCTGAAAAGAGTCTAGTAACAGTGTTGACAGGTTAAATGTGCATTTTAAAATTTGATGGTCACACAAAATAGTACTCCAAAGTGGTTATGCCAATATATGCCCCCCCACCTCATGTTCTAAAACAGAGGGCAGTAAGCCTTCTCTGTATAGGGCCATAGGAAGCGTTCTAGGCTTTGCGGGCTATACAGTGTCGGTTGCAACTGCTCAGTTATTCCACTGTAATGTTAAAGGCGCTGTGGACCACACGTAAATGAATCAACATGTGTGTGCTTAATACATTTTATTTACAAAACCCAGCATTCCCCTGGGTTGACCCGTACGCTGCAGTTTGTCTGAAAGTGACAGTGAAAGTCGCTCAGGAGTGTCCGACTCTCTGCGACCCCGTGGAATATACAGTCCATGGAATTCTCCAGGCCAGGATACTGGAGTGGGTAGCCGTTCCCTTCTCCAGGGGATCTTCCAAGCCCAGGATCGAACCCAGGTCTCCTGCTTTGAGGGTGGATTCTTTACCCCCTGAGCCACCGGGGAAGCCCGCAATTTGTCTACCTCTGTTCTAAGCCAATATTCAATTATTTCATCCAATTCTACATTGCTTTGTCTCTATCCCATAAAACTTAACCATATACATTTGAGTTTTCTTAACACTTTAACTTTCCATCTCCTTTAAAAGCTTCACCCAATTTCAACTTGTGTATCATACAAAGAATAATATGGCTCTTTTATTATAGTACTTCATCCAGGGTCATCTTTATTTCTCTCTTGGCTTATCATTTTTCCCCTTTTCTACTTCTTCACTTCCTTCTGTAAAGAGTATGGGATTACATCTCTCCTTCAATGAGCCCAGATGCCACCATACTTCCTTTTTTCCACACTGAATCCTGCTTTAAAGTCAGTGATTTCCATCAACTCCCTCTTCTCCTAACATACGGTGGCAAGTATCCGAAAGATGGAAAAACGTAACAGCGATTCCTGAGAATAAGTGCCAATGGTCCCACCATGCCTCAGCCTGCCTGTATTATTCTTCCCGAATTATCTGTTCTCTCTCTTTTCAACACATCCTCCAAGGAGCTACGGGGAGCTGTCCCACCCAGTTGGCAGAGCACTTAGAAGAATCCAGAGGCTCTTTTGGGGATGGAAAGAATCACAAAGGATTCTCAGAGTGCTTTGGGACTAGAGGATAATGTCAATAGCTGAGATGTCTTTCTTTTGCCTAGTTCAGCACTTAATAATTTTTTTTTAGATCACCTGTATGAAAAGAGGCTATCAGTTGGCTCTTAAACCGTGCTGTTTAAAGTAGTGAAAATTCAATACAATGAAAACTTAGTTCCTCAGTCATATTGGCCTCATTTCACGTGGCTAGTGGTTATTATGTCAACCGGACTGCGCAGAGAACAGTTGCGTCATCACAGAAAGTTCTGCTGGACCAGGGTGCTTCAAAAGTGAGCTGAGGGACTTCCCTGGGGGTCCAGTGGCTAAGACTCTGCACTCCCAGTGCAGGGGACCCAGGTTCGATCCCTGGCTGGGGAACTGCGTCCTGCATGCCACAAGTAAAAGACCCTGCGAGCTGCAACTAAGACCCGGATCAGCCAAATGAATATATATTTAAAGAGTGATCAGAGAGGCTGTACAGCATGGTGGGTGGGGCTGTGGAGTCCGGACGTGGATTGAGTTTCAACTCCAGCTTCACCTCTTCCCAGCTGTGTGACCCTGACAAGTTACTTCACCCCTGTGTGCCCAGATTACCTCACCTGTAAAATGCAGATATTAACAGCACCTACCTTCAAGAGTTGTGGTAAAGACTGAATGAGGTGATACAAGCAAAAAGCACTTAGAATATGGCCTGAGATATATAATAAATACTTTGAAAAATGTTAGTGGCGTGTCTATAAGGAGAACGCAAGGTCAGGAACACAGAGCTCAAACTCCGTTCAGCTGCCTCTGGTGTCAGGGACACAGCATCTCCTGTCAGCCTGGGAATTTTCAGCCAGGATGCACAGTTCAGGCTGCGGGGTCCAGGCACATGCGATTAGGGCAAATTCCCCAGGGGATTTTGCTACGTAGATGCCTGGTTTAAGTTCCTCAGCACTGAAGCATTATTATATACATTACAAAAGGATGCTTTCTTTTCGTCTCCAAAGCAGACACTGAGTCAGGATGGCAATGAAATATTTGACAAGCCCCACCCTGCAGCTCCTTGTGGGAGGCAGAAAATAGATCCCATGGCGTGCTGTTTTCTGCAAAGTGGTAGTTAGCCTCAGGAACATAAGGCCAATTATGGTTAATTAAATGGCAAGGATATTGTACAGAATGGAAGATTTGCATTGTCTATCTTATCTTCCCATCCATTCATCCATCCTATCCACCTACTCACTCTTCTGCTGTTCCATCCACCCACCCATCATTACCCATCCACCATCCACCCTCCTTTCTGGTTATCTGTCTCCCACTTGTCCATCTACCCATCTACTCGTCCACCTCCCCAACTGTCTCTGAGTCATCCTCTACCCAGGATCCAACTACCAACGGAGATGAAGGGTGTGTGGCTTTTCGGCAGCAACGTCTAGAGTACAGAGAGGGATAAAAGTAAAGCTTCTCAGATTACGCTTGCATCTTTCTCTAGAATCCCTGAACAAGATTTCACAGTGACACGTGCTGGTAGAAATAGGGCCAAAGCACTGGCCACTGCTGATTTCCATTGAGGAGGTCTGGTAAATCAGGTTGCTGATGGGGAGCCCTCATCCCTGAGAACGTCGAGGAATTTGAAATGCTAATGAAGCCAAGTTCTATTAGCAACACAAAAGTTTCTGACTCAAAGGCTCCAAAGGAATTTCCATCGGATTCTACAGGGAAAGGGAATGCAAAAGTTGCAAATACATCAGAGAGGCCATTGGGCAGGGAGAGGAGTTTAAATTCATCCTGATGTCTGACCAAGAAAAAGGCAAGTAAAAAGCTCAATGCAATTGACTGGGAATTGAGGTTAACATAAAGCCACAGAGAAATCTCTGGGAAATTAGCTACAGGATATAACGCCACCCCCTCAACCAAGGACTTTGAAAACTCCTGTTTGAGCGGCTATATGTTGGCTTCCAAAATTCACTTTTGACATTTTATCAGTTTGATTTTTTTGTTTTGTTTAGTTTTGAGTTAGAGATGATTCAAAAGAAATTAGCTGGGATTTTTCAGAAGGCAAGAGTTTCAAAATTTAGCATGAACGTATAGGAAGGCCAAAAGGGAAAGAATAGACAGAAATATGAAATATCTCCCCTCTCTGTTTAAGCAAAACACAATAATACAATGTAAGGTCACTGCGGTGATTCCAGTGGCATGACCATTCCAGGGCTTCACACCCAAGGCCATGTCAGGCAGACTTCTAGGGCTGGGCTAAGGGAATCAGGCACTTTGCACACTAACGTGTCAGAGCCTCTGCTCTGCTGGGACATTCTACTTCCTCAACACCAAGACCCAGGCCTTCAGAGGATTAGGTATTAAGAGAGATGAGTTTCTAGGAGAGCAAATGGTAAAACAGCCTAGAGTAAGGTCTGGGCTCTGTGTGGAGCAGCTATATGGCTTTGGTAAACTCAGACTTTTCTCTTTTTTTTTTTTTTAACTTTTTAATGTAGAAAGTTGTTTTAATTGAAGTATAGTGGATTTACAATGTTGTGTTCATTTCTTCTCTACAGCAAAGTGATTCAGTTATGCATGTACACATTCTTGTTGAAGCTTTCTTTTCTGTGATGGTGTATCATAGGATACTGAACAGAGTTCTCTGTGCTATGCAGAGATAGACCCTGTGGTCTATCCACTCTACACATCTGCCAACCCGACCTCCCACTCCATACCCGTCTCCCTCTTGGCCGCCACCCGTCTACGCTCTACATCCTTCACACGCGCTTTGTTTATTTTGGCTGCGCTGTGTCTGTGCCGTGTGGGCTTTTCTCTAGCTGTGAGCGGAGGCTACCCGCTCGTTGCTATCACGGGCTTCTCGTTGCCGCGGCTTCTCTCTTGTAGAAGTGCTTTAGCAGCTGTGGCGTATGGAGTCAGTCGTCGTGCCGCAGGGGCCTA
Source organism: Bison bison bison (assembly GCF_000754665.1). Classification (NCBI taxonomy): domain Eukaryota; kingdom Metazoa; phylum Chordata; class Mammalia; order Artiodactyla; family Bovidae; genus Bison; species Bison bison. The sequence goes on from NW_011494808.1 coordinate 6,014,781, forward strand.
TTTACCTCACAGCCTGTGGAATCCTCCTGGACCAGGGATCGAACGCTGCTTCGATCCTGCATTGGCAGGTGGCTTCTTAACCACTGGGCCCCAAGGGAAGTCCTGGCGCACTCCTGAGCATTTTTTAATCTTCAACTACGAGAAGATAATATGTACTTCCAATTGTAGTGCTTATTTCAAGGGAATATAATGTTGAAGAATTAAACTAATGTATGAGAAAGACTTTTCTAAATTTCTGAAGTATTATGCAATGTTGGTCATTGCTGTTCACATATTAGGTACAAACAGACAAATTTTTTTTTTTCACCGTCTCTTATAAATTCTGTGGCAAACTGAGAGGCAAATTAAGAGGCAGCTTAATTCTGGCAAATTAAGAGGCAGCCTCCCTCTTAATTTAAGTTCCCTTTAAAAATCCACGATAATAGATTTTTAGTCGAGCACAGGGCTCCCAGACAGAGAGAACATTTCCTCTCTGCAGCCAGGTGCGGCGATGTGATCATGTTCTCATTGATCAGACGTGCTGTGTGCAACTTCTACGCCACATCCTAAAAAGGTAATATCTATCTTCTCCCTTTCCTGCCAGCTGAACTGCTCTGGGACCCAGCCTAGTCCACGGGGATTAGGGTAGCAGTCCAGGGAGGGTAAATGCTTATGATGGAGGGACCCCAAGGCCCTGAATGTCCACGGGGAACAGAACTACTCAGACAGCTTGCACCACTTATCTCTAGACAATCACATGAGGGAAATTAATTACATCTTTTGTGTCTGTTTGAAATATGCAGGTAAGACTGCCTAACACCATACTAGCTCAGAGGGTGGCATGGTTCAAGGGCCAAGTCTAGCCTACCAGTGAAACAAAGGCCATCTAAATCCTGCTCATTGAGCAAAATAAAGTTTTATGAGAGCTTAGAATGTTTGCATTTATTTGCTTACATAGTATCTTTGGGTGCCTTCAACCAATGACAGAGTTGAGCGATTGCAACAGAAACGGTATGTCCCACTAAGCTGAAAATATTTACCATCTGAACCTTGAGAGAAAAAACTTACTGACACCTGCTGGAGGCGTTCACCACCAACTCATCTGAATTGGCCTTGAAGATGAAATCTACCTGGAGAAGGAAATGGCAACCCACTCCAGTATTCTTGCCTGGGAAATCCCATGGACAGGGGAGCCTGGTGGGCTACAGTTGCAAAAGGGTCGCAAAAGAGTCGGACACGACTTAGCCGCTAAACTGCCACTGCGTGAAATCTACCAGCAGTCTTGGAACTGCATAATATCGAGAGTTTCTTCAAGATCTAAAATTCTCATTTCAAAGACTTCAAGGATGTTCTGCAGCTATTTTTCTAAGAAACACACTCCTTCAGCATCTTTGAGTTTATTTTGGCTCTGCCAAGATACCCTTTGCTTGGGTGTCGACAAGACTTATCCCACCCCTTTCTTCACGTCTTTATGAATATATTGCCTTAATGGAGATATAGTGATCCTGTTTAAAATAGGACTCTAGGTCATGTCCATCACTATCTGTTCCTTGAGGCTACCTTTTAAAATCTACAGACACTCACTGCCTGGCATACATTTACTCTTCACTGTGTGTAACCCTGAGGGCAGCGAGGCCACCCAGGTCACTGTGATGACCCCAGTAACCACCGTAAATGACACGCAGCAGTCCGTCAATGAATATCTGTTGAGTAAATTAAAACAGAGCACTTTTGGGGAGATATTGCCATGTACAAACTAGCAGAAATTTAAAATGGGCAGAAAATACAATCCACTGTCTCTAGGCAATTTGAATGGCCTCACTGTACATAAAATAAGAGTAGGACTAGTTATTGAAACACATCATTTTAAAATTGCAATCCATGGCATCAACTTTACGCTTTTAATTCACTGATAAGGGAGTTCAACATATATGCAGACCAGGAGAAACGACAGTCTCTCCAAAAACAGCACAGGGCCAATGAGACATCCACTCCAGAAAGAAGCTAACATCGACCCATACCTGACACCATATACAGAAGCTAACTCAAAACGGGCCAGGGGCCGAAACGTAGAACGTAAAAGTATACGCTGTTAGATGGGAAAGAAAAGGAGCTCTCGTGACCTTGGGTTGGGCATGGATTTTTTTAATTGGAATATAATTGCTTTACAATGTGGTGTCAGTTTCTCTATGCAGCAAAGTGACTCAGCCATATGCATACACGTGTCCCCTCCCTCTGGGACCTCCTCCCTGCCCCCATCCCACTCACCCAGGTCATCACCAAGCACAGGCTGGGCCCTCTGTGCATCCCACCCACCCAGGTCATCGCGAGCACGGCTGGGCCCTCTGTGTTGTACGGCAGCTTCCCGCTGGCTGTTTTACACATGATAGGGCATGCGTGTCAATCCCGACCTCCCGCTTTGTCCCCCCCTCTCCTTCCCACCCTGCGTTCATGTCTGTTCTCTATATCTGCATCTTGATTCCTGCTCTGGAAATAGGTCCAGCTGTACCATTTTTCTAGATTCCACATATATGCATTAATATACGATACTTGTTTTTCTCTTTCTGACTTAGATGTGACACCAAAGTATGACACGCAAAAATACAAACTGATAAGTTAGGTTTCATCACAACTAAAATCTTCTTTCCTTTGAAAGATCCTACTAAAAGAATGAGAAGATAAACCACACACTAAGGGAAAAAGCATATCACTGAAGATGAATGTGTATCCACCTAAAGAGATGTCAACTTCAAAACCAACAAAGCAAGCACCTGATCCTCACCCCCACTGGGTAAATCACTTGGAAAGAAATGCCACCAAAGGCAAAATATCTTGGCAAACAAACACATGAAAAGATACACAGATACAAAACATGAAAACGAAATAAGATATCCACAAAAAAAAAAAAAAAAAAGATACACGGCAACATTAGTTATCAGGGAAATGCAAATTAAAGCCACAATGAGAAACCCTGACGCACCACCTACAAGACCCTCTACAATTAAACAAACAAAAACAACACCAAAGCAAGTGTGTCTGTGGCCAAGGAGAAGCTGGAACTCCACACAACGGCTGGAAGCGCAAGACCATGCAACCACTTTGAAGAGGGTTTGGAAATTTCTTGAAAAGTTAAGCGTGTACCTACAAAATGATCTAGCTATTCTACTCATAGGTATTTACTCATTTAATTCAAGAAACATTAAAGTATAGTTTTACTCAATAACATGCTTACTCCTTGGAAGGAAAGTTAGGACCAACCTAGATAGCATATTCAAAAGCAGAGACATTACTTTGCCAACAAAGGTCCGTCTAGTCAAGGCTATGGTTTTTCCTGTGGTCATGTATGGATGTGAGAGTTGGATTGTGAAGAAGGCTGAGCACCAAAGAATTGATGCTTTTGAACTGTGGTGTTGGAGAAGACTCTTGAGAGTCCCTTGGACTGCAAGGAGATCCAACCAGTCCATTCTGAAGGAGATCAGCCCTGGGATTTCTTTGGAAGGAATGATGCTAAAGCTGAAACTCCAGTACTTTGGCCACCTCATGCAAAGAGTTGACTCATTGGAAAAGACGCTGATGCTGGGAGGGACTGGGGGCAGGAGGAGAAGGGGATGACAGAGGATGAGATTGGCTGGATGGCATCACTGACTCGATGGACGTGAGTCTGAGTGAACTCCGGGAGTTGGTGATGGACAGGGAGGCCTGGTGTGCTGGGATTCATGGGGTCACAGAGAGTCAGACATGACTGAGCGACTGATCTGATCTGATCTGATGAATGCTCATAGCAGTTTTATTTGTAATAGCCAAAAGTGAAGATAATTCAACCAGTGAACTGATGAACTCGGGTATATCTATACAATGGAAAGCTCTTGGAAATAAAAAGGAATGAACTACTGGTACATGATATGACAGAAATGAACCTCACAATAACTGTGCTGAGTGAAAGAAGACAAACCCCAGGTGGTATTTAACTTATGGTTCCATTTATGTAAGGAAGTTCTAGGAAATGCAAACTAGCCCCCAGCAGAGGCCGAAGATCCATGGTTGCCCACAGACAAGATCTGGAGGCAGAGGGAGGGGCAAGAAGACAAGATTACAACTGCACATAGAGAAACCCATCTGGGGGCGGTGGGGCTGTGCTGTGCTTTGTCACTCAGTCGTGTCCAACTCTTTTCAACCGCATGGACTGTAACCCACCAGGCTCCGTTGTCCCTGGGATTCTCCAGGCAAGAACACTGGAGTGGGTTGCCATTTCCTTCTCCAGGAGATCTTCCCAAACCGGGGATGCAACCCAGGTCTCCTGCACTGCAGGCAGATTTTTTACCATCTGAGCTACCACAGAAGCCCAAGTGTGGTTGTATGTATGTTCATTATTATTCTTCACATTTTGTACTGAGATACACTTGACCTATGTGTGCATGCCTGCTAAGTCGCATCAGTCATATCCGACTCTTTGAGACCCTGTGAACTGTAGCCTGCCAGGCTCCTCTGTCCATGGGATTCTCCAGGCAAGAATACTGGAGTGGGTTGCCATGCCCTCCTCCAGGGGACCTTCCCAACCCAGGGATCAAACCCAGTGTCTCATTATGTCTGCTGCATTGGACAGGCAGGTTCTTTACCACTAGGGCCAGCTGAGAAGCCCATAATTGACCTATATTTTATATTAATCTCAGGGCTATAACATAATGATTCAGTATTTATATGTATTGCAAAATGATCATTACAATAATAGTTAATAGTCATCATTGGTTACACATTTTTTCTGGTGATGAGAAGTTTTAAATTTTGCCTTTTCATGACCTTCACTCATTTAGTCTGCAGCTCACCATGCCCGCTCTGCCCTGGCCTCTGGCAACCACCAATCTGTTTTCCGTATCTTCGAGTTCGGTGTTGTTTGTTTCAGATTCCACATGTAAGTGACGTCGTATGATATTTGTCTTTGTCTGCATGACTTGTTTCACTAAGCATAACACCCTCGAGGTCCATCCATGTGGTTGAAAATGGTGGGGTTGCCTTCTTTTTTTGTGGCTAAGTACTAAATATATATCAGTTTAAAAATCAATTCATCTATTGATAGACACTGACTGTTTTCATATCTTAGCTGTTGTATATAAATATGCATTGAACATGGGGATGCAGATATCTTTTCAAGTTAGAGCTTTCATTTTCTTTGAATAATTACCAAGAAGTGGGATTTCTGGGTCATGTGGTGGTTTTATTTTTAATTCTTTGAGGAACCTCTGTACTGTTTCCCATAGCAGCTGCACCAATTTACATTCCTGTCAACAGTGCCTAAGTGTCCCCTTTGCTCCTCAGCCTCACCAACACTTGCTATTTCCTATCTTTTTGATGACAGCTATTCCAACGGGTGTGAGGTGATGTCATTGCAGTTTTGATTGGTAAGTTCTCTGATGACTAGTGACTTTGAGCTCTTTTTCACGTACCTGTTGGCTATTTATCTGTATGTCATCTTTGGAAAAATATCTATTCAGATCCTCTGTTGACTTTTCAATCAGAATTTTTTTTTTCTGCTGTTGAGTTAAATGATTTTATTTTTAAAATATATTTTGGAATCTAAGCCCTTATCAGATTTGCAAATATTTTCTCCCCTTCCATAGGTTGCCTTTCCAGGCTGTTGGTGGTTTCCTTCGCTGGGTTCATTGTATTAACTGTGGTGATGCCATCACAGGTGTATACACATGTCAAAACTTAGCCAATTTCACACTCTGTGCAGTTTAATGTATGTCAATTATACCTCAATAGAGCTGTCCTAGAAAACAGTGCTTAATAAAATATTTAACACTCAGTATAGTACAGGCACTGACCCCTGAGGATAAATCCTGGCCATGCCAGTGTGTTACAGCTGAATACCCAACCAGCCTTGGCTGCAAAGGTGCTCAACCCCATTGGTTTTCTGGGAATGAAATTTAAGACCACAGTGCAATAGCACTTCATGCCTAGCAACATAGCTGAATGAAGCAAACGAGGAATGATGCGAAGGGTGTGCAAAGATGTGGAGAAATCTGAACTTTTGTTCACTGCTGGTGGAAACCGACATGTGTACAACTATCTTGGAAAAGTATTTGTCAGTATCTACCGAGGTCTGATATACTTCAACCTCCAGTACAAGGGGATTGTATTCCTATGTACATACTTAATATATGTTCACATAAAAGACATGTGGAAAAAAGGCCATAGCAGCACTAATCATAATAGCCCCATATGAAAAACTAACCAATTATCCATCTGTAGTAGAAGGAATAAATAAGATACGATGCATTCTACCATTGACTACTATTCAGCAGTGAGAATGAATGAACTTTAATCACAGGTAATGGCATGGATGAATACCACAAACCTGATATTGAGGAAAAGAAGCCAGAACCACCCAAAAAAGTACAACTGCATGATGCTGTTTTTATAAAGTTCAAAAATAGACCTAATTAATCTATGCTGTTACGAGTTAGGATACCTGTTACCCTCGGGTCAGGACTAGTGACTAAAAGGAGGCAGTAAGGGCTTTTGATGTTCTGTTTCTTGATCTGCCTGCTGGCGATGTGTGTGCAGTCAGTTGCAGGACAATTCCAAACTGTATATTTATAATTTGCATACTTATTTCTATGTATATTTCAATCGTGTTTACTTAAAAATAAAGAATAGATGGATCAGATGGCTGACAGGTTTTTTTAAAACTCCTCTCAGTTGGTCTTTGGGTTGAAAAAGTTTGAGAACAACTACAGCGGTCAACAATGTTGAGAAGGTGAGGTATTCTCAAGCACTGCGGGGAAAGAGGGGTGAGCGTCTGGGAGTCACTGCAGAACCAGCTTTGAATATTTAACTCTAAAATACAAAAAGCATCTTGATGAAACCTCATGTCAGCATCTACATCTCCAGGTCTCTTATTTAACAGCAACATCTGGTGAAGAAACACCAAAGCCTCTAGATACCAGGATATCATTTTACCTTTTAAATAAATAACAAACTAAACATAGGAGAAAGAAGAGAATGAGGGACAGAGGACAAAAGAAAAATAAAATAGCCACTTTCCTCTAGATGATAATTCGCTATCAATTCCCAGCAAGAAGCACCTTGACCGCACTGTAGTCGTAGAAGCCAAAGGTGATTAGACAGCTTATAGACTCGTTTCCAGGAGCTCCCAGCTCTGTGAGGCCCCATGATGACTGTCCCTCATGCCGCCTACGGTTCCCGGATGACAAGGTTTTAAGCGGGATGGCAATTCACTTGCAGTTGGCCATTTCCCCAAAGCCAGGGGCTTCCACCCTGTCCTCACCCTGGCCCCAGTTCCAGGCCCCCTGCTGCCCTGCCCCTGCTGGCGAGGAGCCTCTCTTGCACTGTCCCTCTTCCCGAGTCACCCGCTGCCTCTCCAGACGTCCCTGCATCTTTTGGACTTGCTAAGGGCTTGGGTTGCTTGGCATTTCCTCTCTGGATGCCAGGGGTTACCATCCTGGTTACCAGTCAATTCTCCTGTTGGATACTAGCTCATCAGGACACAGGGGTGCGGGCCAGGCTCCGAAGGACATTCCTGGTGTTGATTTAGAGTACTGGGAGGTACTATTCCTAGGCCGCCTTGTGAGTCTTTAAGACATACTTTGGTTGCCTCTCTGACTGAGGGCACTCCTGGCATTTAGTGGGTGGTGCCAGAGATGTCTGTGGTTCTGTACAATGAAGAACTACTCACGTCTCACGTGACTCTGGAGGGCAGGTAATCCACGTAGGAACGTAACCTGAACCTAGAAACAAATTCCTTCCTGACAAACACACAAACTATTTTTTTTACATGGTTTTAATATGCAAAAAAAATCCTGGGTCTTCCAAGGTGCAGCAGTCCAGTGGATTGAGGGGAGAGGGTGTTTTACGCTGTGAGGAATTTTACGGAGAGTTGCTTCAGAACGTCACATTGATCACCAAAGCTCACCTTGATCAGCCTGCGTTGTAGCTGCGGCTTTCTCTGTAGTTCTACATAAAGGTATGAACAGTATCTTGTTTTTTCTTCCAGTGAGACACGCCCAAATATTTACATATTAAAATATAGTCATCTATTATAAATAGCTTCCATTTTTAAAATATTATCATTGGGATATTATGTTGATTTTAAAAAAAAAGTGTTGCACACATTATACATATATATGCACACATGTGTTTATATGCACATATATACACACACACACACATATGTGCATGCACGCTGTCACTTCAGTCGTGTCTGACTCTGTGTGACACCATGGACTGTAGCCCGCCAGGCTCCTCTGACCTTGGGATTCTCCGGGCAGGAATATTGGAGTGGGTTGCCATGCTCTCCTCCAGGGGATCTTCCCGACCCAGGGATAGAAACCATGTCTCCCGCTTTGCAGGCGGACTCTTTAATGCTGCATCACCAGCGGGGACACAGGGAGTCGCTTTGCAGTACACTTGAAAGTAACACAATATTGTAAATTAACTATCCTTCCATAAAAAGTAAATATAAGTAAAAAAATAAAAATAAAAATTTTAAAAAGTGCTGCACAGGTAGACAGTATCTATGGATTTCATTCCAGAATGGAATAGGATGTTTTCTAAACTGTCTAGTATATGATGGAGATACTGAGCCTCAGAAGGCTGGGATCCACTGATTTATAAAAACAGCTCCAGTTTCTCTGAAGATTTTTCAAATGCTTTTTGTAAGATCTCTACTTTTTATGCCAAATATCACTGACCTTTGCCCAGTGTTGCGTTGGTAAATATTTAACAAGTGGGTCTCATGGGGGAGAAGTCCTGGTTCACAGTATTTGCCGATTTCCTTGCTGTAAACACGCTGTGGGCAAGTTCAAGAGTCATCTAACGTGGCATCACTGAGCCTGGAGCTGGGCAGAGATGACAAACGCTAGCCCCTCTAACTCACGCAGGTCAGGGGACCCGAGGTCATCAGTTTTCTGCTTAGACATTGCCCCAACTTTTTCTAGTTTTCTCTACCAGGACTCAGGGGAGCAAAAAGTAAATCAAGCAAAAAATAAATAAAAGAAATAAGTCACAACTTTATATGGGTAACAAAGATACCACAAGGCTCAGGTTCAAAGGAAATGCAGACAAGCATGAATGAGAGAGTTCTGTATACAGTCAGCTGATGTCAATTAAGATTCTAGGCTAAAAAGAACTGCCTTGTTCAGAGGAGAGCCAGAGGATGTGGCAATATGTTTCCAGTCCTTACTCTGCCACCGGTTGGAGAGAAAACTCTAAAGACAGATTTGTGAAACTGTTTAAGGGCAATCCTGGGATAGGACCTTTTGCTTAGCCAGGCTGTGGAACTCCAAGGGCTGCAGACTGGCCCGCCTTGGTGGTATCTTGGCTTAGAGCGTTGGGTAACCCACGGCCAGCTTCTCTGTTGTCAGTCATTTTCAAGACTGGGGGATCCACACGGTGTGTTTGGCCAGAGTACAAAATCTCATCAAGAGGAATGGTGGATGAATTATCAGCTGAGAGGAAGGGTGAATACAGGAACTGCATTGGTATAAATGACATTGGTCAAACAGGAAAAAGTCATCAAGATCTGTAGCAATGGGAATCTGTCTGATGTAAATACACACATCTGATTTTCAATTTGTCTAGGACCAAAATTAGCCACATTTTCTTTTTCTTCTTTACTTTTTTGACCTCACCGAGTGGCTTGTGGGATCACAGTTCCCCAACCAGGGATCAAACCTGGGCTCTCTGCAAGTGAAATTGCCTAGTCCTAACCACTGGATTGCCAGGGAGGTCCCAAAATTAACCATTTTTTCATTGTTTCTGCAAATCCCCTATAAAGAACACTGAAGGACTCCTGGGATATGAATGTAAGGCCCTGCTGTAAAAAAAGGCACGAAAGGACCTGCCATACCCCCAGGGATATTAACAGTGGAATTTCTGGAGAGCAGACAGGAAGGAATTGCTGAGCTGGCTTGGATGGACCCCAGGTTCTGCCGGTCACTTTAAATTTTGCATATGATTAGAGGGGATACCACGAGGGTCCTTTGCAATAAAGAAAGCCAAGTTTGGTACAGCTTACTCTCTGCACCCCGCTTTAGTGTCTTCAGATCTTCAGAAATGAGAAGTATAGTCCCACACCTGGAGATGCCAGTGACCAGTGTTACTCTGCGACGTTGCAGTCCCTGTGAATCCCTAATATTCCAGTTGTTCAGAGAAGATCCGTCTATCCCATGACACTGCAGAGTTAACACAACGTTGAATAAAGTCTTGAGTTTATGATGAATGTGTTCCAGACACACACAAGTTTACGGTGACTGTCAACCAAGAAAATGTGCAACCCCAGCAGATAATGGCATATGGTGTGTGATCTGACGAGGCGGAGCAGGTTCCAAGCAGATGCTTAATGACAAAAGCAAAGTCAGTTGTACGTCTCTTGGGAAAACAACCAGAAAATAAAGGTGAAAGAAGTTTTCTTGGTGTGTCAGTAGAAGAAATTCATGAGCTATACATTTTCTTCCAGCGTCAAGGAACAGGGACAGACAGCTCACAGCAGTGGGCTTAGGCCGCTGCGGTCAGAGGTCACACGTCGTCAGACAGCATCACCAAGGCCCTGCAGCTTCGGGGTCCCTCTGTGCAAACTGGGAGTGTCAAAAATTAAACAGCCCTCAATAAGAGCCAGTGGGAAGTCGGTGGATGAATCCAATTTAAGGGCAGAGTTGCGGTTGCTGCTGTTGTAATGCTTTATATGCTGTGATGGCATTTGCTTTGCTTGCTGCCTGGGGCTGGGCAGATCACCCCGTAACAGTTCTTTAATGGAACCTCTGGCAGCGCTGGAGATACTGCAAGAGCCCTAATGCCAGCTTGCTGTGGCAGGCGTAGGGGGTGTAGGTGCAGGCGTAGGACACCAACTGGGCCCTGCCCAGATGGTCACGTGTTGCCAAGGAGCCAAGGCGTGAGTGACGGAGAGAGTCCTGCGTAGTTGGTGGAAGATGCCACGTGCTATGCTGGCGTCTTACATTGGGTTCCCACAAAAACAGACGCTGAGAGAAGGTTCTAGACACGTGTGTGTAGGGGGCATCTCAGGAAGCAGTGTGGCAGGTGGGCAGTGAGGGACAGGCTTGGAGGCCCTCACCGAGACAGGCCGCCGGGGGCAGATGGAAGTCAGTCCTTCCACGGCCCTGGGGCGGGGAGTGCTGAGAGGCCTGAGAGTTACTCATCCTCCCCAAAGCACACGGAGGCTCAGGGATTAATCTCCCAGCTTCCCACTGGCTCTTTTTGGGGTCTGTTTAATTTTTTTTTTTGACACTTCCAGTTTGCAAGGCTTGAGAGCCGAGGATGTTCCCAGGCCAGGAAACAAGCCTCCAGGCAGAGAGCTGCAGGTATTCACACGGCACCTTCAGTTCTTACAGAGCGTGGTGAAGGGTGTGACCGGGGCTGACAGTCTCCTGTAAGCGTGCGTGTGTGTGTGTGTGGTGCACATGCACGCAAGCACAGACATAAAATAAGAGGGACCTTGAAGAAAGAGACTAAGATGGGCATAAAGAGGGGCAAGGTCCCAGCTAGCGGGTGGCGGAGTGTCAAAGGCGCAGAGAGAGGAAGGGCAGAGCAGAGTCAGGGATGCTCACGACGACTGTGCCTTTCACCCAGGACATGCCATCCCCACACAGCCCTTTGGACACATTATAAACTGTCTCTCCAGCGACATTCAACTAAAGTATCGTTACTCTCCTATGGCAGATTCCTGGAGACCGAACTTCGGTTAACATGTCTCAGAGGCCGGTGAGCAGTTCTTATCCGAATCTGCATCGCAGGCCTAGAGTGTTCCGCACACCTGTGCTGGCCTCATCCTGCTCTGCTCTGGATGAAGGTATTTCTGCACGTGCCCCAGGTCTCCGTCCACACAGGAGGCCAGGCGGGAGCAGGGCTTCTGTCCTAAGCATTTTGTATCCCACATCACCAAGCTGGTGCCTGGTACACAGCCGGTTTTTTTTTTAATTGGATTTTAGTTGCTTTGAATGTTGTGCTAGTTTCTGCTGTATAACAATGTGAATCAGCTAATATATAATATGTAAACATTATATTAATATAATGTATATTAATTATTAATATTATCAACATTATTAATTAACATAATTAAATATATAAAAATATATATTATATAATTATATATAAATAATATATATTTTATAATATATGTAATATATATTA
>NW_011494808.1:6027024-6041794 GCF_000754665.1 Bison bison bison
ATATATTAAAATATATAAATAATTATATAATATATAAAATAATTAATACAATCAATAATATTTTATATTGTTAATATAATTAATAATATTAATAATAATATGAATGTATAATAATATACAATATAATCAGCCTCCCTCTTGAGCCTCCCTCCCCATCCCGCCCTCTGTCTCACAGCTGCTAGTGTATTTATGTCAGACCTCATCTCCCAGTTCATCCCACCCTCCTCTCTCCTCTGTGTCCACACATCCACCCCCTACATCTGCGTCTCCATTTCCGCCCTGCAAATAGGTTCATCTGTACCGTGTTTATAGATTCCACATACATGCGTTAGTGTATGATATTTGCTCTTCTCTTTCTGACCTACTTCAGTCTGAGGTATGACAGACTCTAGGCCTGTTCACATCTCTACACATGACTCCGTTTTGTTCCTTTTAATGACTGAATAATATTCCCTTGTGTGTATGTACCACATCTTATTTATCCATTCCTCTGTTGATGGGCATTGAGGTTGCTTGAACAGTATGGAGGTTCCTTGAAAAACTAAAAATAGAGCTTCCGTAATGACCCAGCAATCCCATCACTGAGCGTATACCCTGAGAAAAACCACAATTCTGAAAGACACAGGTATCCCGATGTTCATGGCAGCACTGTTTACAACAGCCAGGACAGCAATTCTTAGAACACGTTTGTGAGCGTAATGTGGTTGCCATTTCATCTCAGATCACTGATCAAGTAGATTACTGGCCAATCTTGTGGCTCAAAAGGAAAACCTTTAAATGACTTTCGTGAGTTTGACTAGGTGCCAGGTCTCTGCTCCAGCCTCAGGAGCCACGGATGGTTAAAGTACAGCCGTGGGCCCTGAGGGCTCAGGGCTCGTGGAGAAGGCAGAGAAGCGAATCTAGGCTCACCACTCAGATGAGCAAGTGCCTTTCGGGCAGGTCTGCAGTCTACCTTATGAGATTTAGGATGATGCTTTTTGCACTTTTTTCTCCAGTCCTATAGAATCACTTTTCTTTCCTACAGATGGAAAAAATGCAATAATGCTGGCAGGGCATGAGACCTGTTGGGATCCCTGACAAACTGTTGGGGGTAAGTTATGTCTCTTTTCAGAAGCAATCACCAGCGGGAGGGGTGAAGTAGACCCAGAGAGGGTGAAGGTCTTCCAGGCCGAGACACCGAAAACTTCCCTTGTTTCATGTCACTCTCACTGTCACTATGCTCTCATTAGGTCGTGTCTGACTCTTTGTGACCCCGTGGACTGTGGCCCACCAGGCTCCTCTGTCCACGGGATTCTCCAGGCAAGAATACCACAGTGGGTTGTCGTGCCCTCCTCCAGGGGATCTTCCTGACCCACAGATCGAACCAGAGTCTCCTGCACTGGCAGGTGGACTCTTGACCACTGAGCCACCATGGGAGCCCCAACTATAACAGTGATCTACCATCAAAGAAGGTCTTTCTCTGTAGACAGTGCTGGGAATACAGAGGCCACGCCTAACTGGTCACGTCCACTTCCCCGTCCCATCTCTGCCCCCGACTCTGGGGACCTTGTCAACAGTAGGTGCTCAGAAAATGCCTGTTGAGAATGAACGGGAGAGCCTGAGAAGAGTATTTATGCTTCCTTTCTCTCCGCGGAGCCAAATCGCCAGTCCTCACAACCATATCCTTCCAAACACTGGAGGGTAGCAAGGCAGTTGCCTGGTCTTTGGTCTCATAGGCAGTAGTAACTCTTGGGAAAAACACAAACTGTGCTCCTGGTTCATATTTTTACTAGAAAGCAATCTTTTTCTTTTTTTCTTTTAAATCTTACTTCTTTTTTTTTTTTAATTTTTTTTAAATTTTATTTTATTTTTAAACTTTACATAATTGTATTAGTTTTGCCAAATATCAAAATGAATCCATCACAGGTATACATGTAAATCTTACTTCTTAATGTATCATAATAAGAGAGTGAATTTGGCTGGCATGTGGAGGAGATATTGAAAAGCACTCATTTTTCTTTGATTTTGCAAGACCTGGTTTAATTCATATCTGGGGCGGGTGGGGAGCAGGTTGTGAAAGCACTTCTGGTCAGGAACCTAACCTGTGATAGACAGGTAATGTATTCGTTTACAATATAACGGGATAACCAGGGATTCGAAGGCTCTAGTTATGTCCCTCAGCGGTGATACAGTTTTACATTTGGCTCAAGCAACTGTTGAATATCAAGTGGTGCTGAGTTCCTCCAAAGCCCTTCATGACCCCTTGGAAGGAGTTTCACCACAGTCTCAGAAGAAATCCAAGTCGTGAAAAGCACTCATTTTTAAAGAGCATGCAAATAAACCAACAGTGAAGAGAGGGAAAAAAACAAACAAACCTCACAGAGCTCCATGAACTTAGAAGGGGATAAGCGTTCACAAGTCAACTTTCTACCAAGGAGCGCAGAGGAAGAAGGACTGCTTGGGAGGGCGGAAAACACCCTAGAATCCAACGACATGTGGACAAATATCACTCCTCGCTGCTTTCCTCAAATCAGAATCAAGCAGTGGAAACATTTTCCAAATCAGGTTTTGACAGTTCAGGACTGGGCTCTTCCCTGTCTTGTCAGCAGTCTCTGACAGGCTCCAGGTGGGCCCTGTCCAGGTGGGGGGGAAAAGAGGAAACTCCTGAAATATTCACTACAAAGTGATTAGGGAGGTTTTGCCCTTCAACTATAAGCTTCTGGGGCAGAACTATTTAAAGGTTTTTTTTTTTTTTTTTAGAAAAAGGAATTCACAGCTTGTAAAACTTGGCATCTTAAAAAAAAAAAGATGACTAATTTCATAAAAGAAATGGAAACAAATTGCTAAATATCAGCACTCAAATGTCAAGACAGGATTTTCCAGGAAAATATCAGACTGCTCCAAAGGCTGAAAAAGTTATTAGGATGGCAGTGTTGTTTGGGACACAGTCTCTCCTTACTTCAGAGCAAATTTTAAAAAATAATAAAATCACAGAGCCGATGTTTTCATTTTTGTTCTGGTTCTAAAGTTAAGCCAGGGTAACTTGATCTAGCCGGATCTGCCTGGTTTACTCCGGTTTAAAGGCAAAGTTGAGGTCAAGTTGAACAATAGTGCCTCATTCTCCAGCCTCAATCACATGAACTCAATGATGCTTCACATGGTTTTACTTCTAAACCATGAACAAATCAAGTGTTGAATGAAACTGGCTTTGAGCAGTTGGGTTTTAGCCAACTTGGGATCCAAATTATGTTCTTCAAACTGTAGTGATGTCTTCCATCGATTTGGAAAATTCATGGCTTTGTTTTTTTTGTCTTTAAAATTTCTCCTGTTCCGTTCTCTTCTCTCCCACTGGGAGTCCAAATATCTACGTTACAACTTTTCAGTACGTCTCCTATGTCTCTTTCCTATGTTTTCTACCCAATGAAGCCTTTTTCCTGTTTCAGTGTGAATATTTTCCCTGTCCTATCTGATAGCCATTTATCCTTTAGTCATGCCCAGGATGCTATTCAACTTATCTGTTGAGATTTTCATCTTTTTCTTTTTTAAAAAAGTTATTGGTGTATGGTTGATTTACAGTATTGTAGATCTTCATTCCAGCAAGTATACTTTTCATTGCAAAATTTTTATTTGATTCTTTTTGAATAGAGTCGAGTTTTCTGGTGAAATTCTCCTACCATTTATTTCTTGACTACGCTAATGACATTTTTTAAAAGATAAGGATTGTATTTATCTTTAGAGATAAGCACAGGGACATCACGGGTGGTCCAGTGGCTAAGACTTCATGTTGTCGGTGGAGGGGGCCTAGGTTTGATCCCTGGTCAGGGAACGAGATCCCACATGTTTAAAATATCCTACGTGCTGCAACTGAGCCCCAGCACAGCCAAAATAAAGAAAGAAATAAAAGTAAATATCAAAACAGAAGGTAAGTCAATATCTGGATCATCTATGGGTCTGTTTCTGTTGTCCGTTTCTTCTTGGTTCTATCTCTTAGTTCTTTATTAAGTGTTGATGGGGTGAAGACCATCGGGTAAGAAAACTTTAGAGGCTCTGGATGGTGTTATCTTCCTTTAGCAAGACAGTCGTCTCTGAAGGTCAACGTAAATCCTGATGTCTAGAGCAGGGGGTGTTTCCTCAGTCTAGGCATACGCTCAGCTGAGCTGAGAGCAGGTTGTACCTTTTTCTCAGGCTGGGTCTATTTTCGAGTCGCCCATCCCTAGGCAGTTACTTTCTAGAGGCCCCAAGAAGAGCTCGGGATGTTTATAAGAGCGCCTTCCCAGTATTCTCATTTTTGCTTTTCCAGCACCGTGAGGTTCTGAAAACCACACTCTGCTTTTGAGCAGTTTTCCCTGTGCCTGGGGCCTTAACCTCCTGATTTATGCAGCTGTTGTTGTTGTTCAGTCGCTAAGTCACGTCCAACTCTTTGGGATCCCATGGACTACAGGTTTCCCTGTGCTTAACTGTCTCCCGGAGTTGGCTCAAATTCATGTCCATTGAGTTGGTGATGTTATCCAACCATCTCATCCTCTGTTGCCCTCTTCTCCTCCTGCCTTCAATCTTTCCCAGTATCGGGGTCTTTTCCAATGAGTCGCTCTTTGCATCAGGTGGGCAAAATATTGGAGCTTCAGCTTTAGCATCAGTCTTTCTAGCGAATATTCAGGGTTGATTTCCTTTAGGATGGACTGGTTTGATCTCCAGCAGTCCAAGCAACTCTCAAGAGTCTTCTCTGATACCACGGTTCAGAAATATCAATTCTTTGGTGCTCAGATTTCTTAATGGTTCAACTCTCACATCCATACATGATTATTGGAAAAACCATAGCTTTGACTAGATGGACCTTTGTCAGCAAAGTGATGTCTCTGCTTTTTAATATACTGTCTAGGTTGGTCATACCTTTTCTTTCAAGGAGTCTTTTAATTTCATGGCTGCAGTCACCATCCACAGTGATTTTGGAGCCCAAGAAAATAACATGTCTTGCTGTTTCCACTTTTTCCCCATTTATTTGCCATGAAGTGATGGGACCAGATGCCATGATCTTAGTTTTTGAATGTTGAGCTTTAAGCCAGCTTTTTCACTCTCATCTTTCACCCTCATCAAGAGTCTCTTTAGTCCCTCCTCACTTTCTGCCATTAGAGTGGTATATCTGATGTAGCTTTACCATATAGATATTATCTGCATATCTGAGTAAGAATGAAAACTTACTGAAGGAGAAAGAGCTTGGGGCCTTCCTTTCACAGACGGCCTGACCCCTCAAGTCTTAGATGCCTTGGCAGCTCTCTGATGCCTTCAGATAAAATTTTAATTTTCCCTGGCCTTTCTACTTGTTCTTCCTGGGATCATTGGTCTGGCTAAAAACTGCTTTGTTAGAGCCAGGAGTAGAAGTAATGAATAGCTATGGTTTTGCAAAAGCAAAATCCCAAACAGAAAGCTATAAAAAACTC
This sequence comes from Bison bison bison, assembly GCF_000754665.1. Lineage (NCBI taxonomy): Eukaryota > Metazoa > Chordata > Mammalia > Artiodactyla > Bovidae > Bison > Bison bison. The sequence goes on from NW_011494808.1 coordinate 6,032,442, forward strand.
AACTGGGAAAATTCATTCCATGTACCAGGAAATATTCCTGGACTGGGCTTTTTAAATGAATGAGACAATATCCTGATCCTGGGGGCCATTCACATCCTATCAGGACTTTTCTAAGGTGAACTTGATTCCATTCTATTTTGTTCTTTTTCACTTGTTATTAGTATTTAACTCAAGGTGTCTAATAAATATTGGCTAAAAGACTCAGGCAAATATTAAGATCTTCTTTCTCTGAGACCTTGGGCTACTTACCAGCACCTCTCAGATCGTGAGGTGGTTAATAATGGGGCCCTTTACTCCCTGCCCACACCAGACTGGGAGCTCCCTTGAAGAGAAGAACTAGGTTTGATACTTAGGCTAGAACCTCCATATCACCCAGCATATATTTTTGGCTTTTTTCACTACAATCACTCACTTGATGGGCAAACTGTATTTCCAGTGTGTCTTGGGATTGTGTGTGTGTGTGTGTGTTTTGACTGTGCCTCTTGGCTTGCAGGATCTTAGTTCCCAGACCAGGGATTGAATCCAGGCTCCCAGTCCTAACCTCTGGACTGCCAGGGAATTCTCACTTCAGTGTATTTTGTATGGGAAAGAATGGGATAAGGCAGTGACTCTCTTTAATGATGGGGGAAGAGTACAGAAGCTGTGCTCTAGTTCTTGTCTATGCAGGATCAGTAATGATTTCAGCCCATCTCCATAATGAGTAGCATTTATTAATGGCTTCCCAGTATGCTTGGCATTATCCTAAGCATGTTATACCTATCATCTCATTCAATCTTCTGGACAATCCTGAGTTTTTATTATTATGCCCATTTTGCAAACCAAGAAACAGAGGCAGAGACTGGCCAAGTTACAAACTCAACCCTAAGGATCACTTGTCTGCAAACGGCAGCTGAGACCTTAACTCGAGATCCATTCATGGTGGTGGACCCTTGTCCGAACCTGAGGAATTCCTGGCGAAGGACCCCAGCCGGTGGCGGAGAGTCGATGGGGAATCTGCTGATTATATACAACAGTCTGTGCCTGAGACACAAACCTTGCGTTTCCTTGTGGTTCCGTTTACCGTTTTTCTTCATCCCATTTCTAGCTTGTTTTACTCATTCATTTAGAACTGAGTGTCGCTACAGCAGCTACGCTGGCGTAAGCAGCCAGGGGCCTCTGTTTTTCCTGGCACGAGTGGTTGGAGGTGGGCAGTCGCGTTCCACACAGTGGCTCCCTAATGCCCTGAGGGTTCTGGTGCTTTCTGTGTGTCCATTCTGTTAATGAAATATGTAACTTCCATTCTCACGCTGGCAAGCTTGCTACTCCTGCTTCAGCACTGTGTGTATTTCAGACGAGAAGGGGAAGGATAAAGGGATCCGATAAAGAATCAAGCTCACAATTCTGTTCCTAATTAAATAGCTTTCCCAACCCTCCTACACTGCTGGTGGGGATGGATACTGGTTCAGCCACTGTGGAAAACAGTGTGAAGCTTCCTCTGAAAACTAAAAAAAAAAAAAAAAGCAACTACCATAGGACCCAGCAATGCCCCCTCCTGGGCATATATGCAGACAAAATGCTAATTAAAAAAGATACACACACTCCTACATCCATAGCAGCACTGTTCACAACAGCCAAAACGCAGAAACAGTCTAAATGTCCATCAATAGCTAAATGGATACAGATGTGGCGCATAGACACAGTGCAATACTGCCCAGCCCTAATAGAGAATGGACTAATGCCGTCTGTAGCAACAAGGATGCAACTAGAGATTATCACACCGTGAAGTAAGTCAGACGAAGACAGATACCACATGACATCACTTATATGCGGAACCTAAGATATGATGCAGATGAACTTATCCATGACACAGACACAGACTCAGGGGCAGAGAGGACAGACAGGGTCGCCAAGGGGAGGGGAGGGGGAAGGGATGGAGTGAAGTTGAGGTCAGCAGATTTGAGCTGCTGTATATCAAATGCATAAACAACAACGACCTACTGTGTAGTACAGGGAACTTATGTTCAATCTCCTGGGATAAACCATAATGGAAAAGAATATAAAAAGGAATGTATGTATGTGTATAACTGAGTCACTTTTGGGGCTTCCCAGGTGGCGCAGTGGTAAAGAATCTGCCTGCTAATGCAGGAGACACAAGAGATGTGGGTTCGATCCGTGGGTCAGGAAGATCCCTGGGAGTAGGAAGTGGCAACCCACTCCAATATTCTAGCCTGGAAAATTCCACAGACAGAGGAGCCTGGTCGGCTACAGCCCACGGGGTCACAAAGCGTCAGGCACAACTGAGCAACTGAGCACACGCGAGTCACTTTGCTGTACAGCAAAGAAGGGCACAACACTAAATCAACTCTACTTTAATAAAAAAAAAACACAACCAGCTGTCCCAGAAGCCCCATAAGGGATTCTCTTTTCAACCAGCTGACCAGGACCTGGCCCCACCGCCACCGCTAGTGTAAGGAGTCTGGAAGGTGGGTACATTGTTACAATGAAGAACATCAAGATTCTTTTAGTAAGGAAGAAAAAACAAGAGCAACCTACAATACCTGCCCTAGTTACGAGAGTTTTAACTGAGGGCAGAGGAGAGAGCTCCATCGAGGACCGGCCAGCCCAGGAGGCCAGATTGCTCAGTGAGCATCACAGTGACACGTGGAGCTCAAGAAAGAAATCCACATCCTCCTGGGCCGGACCCCGGAGCTACCTTCTGGTAAGTGATCTGTTGTACAGCCACGATGCTGTGCCGAGACAAGCACTGCATTTAGGCGCAGAGGAACACCCTGACGTTGCCACAAATGACCTGGGGGACCTTGGGCAATGTATTTTCACAGTCCTTATCAGTAAAACGGTCCTACCCACTCCACAGAATTGGGAAGGTCAGAATAACCAACGTGGAAAAGTTTTATCATCTACTGACCCACACGTTTCACTTGGATTTAAATGACATTGGTATTTCTAGTAGTCACGTATGGATGTGAGAGCTGGACGATAAAGAAGGCTGAGCACTGAAAAATTGATGCTGTTGAACTGTGGTGTTTGAGAGACTCTTGAGAGTCCCTTGGACTGCACGGAGATTCAACCAGTCCATCCTAAAGGAAATCAGTCCTGAATATTGTTTGGAAGGACTGATGCTGAAGCTGAAACTCCAGTACTTGGGCCTCCTGATGTGAAGAAGTGACTCTTTTGAAAAGACCCTGATGCTGGAAAAGATTGAAGGCAGGAGAAGAAGGGGACATAAGAGAATGAGATGGTTGGATGGCATCCCAGACTCAATGGACATGAGTTTTAGTAAACTCCAGGAGTTGGTGATGGACAGGGAAGCCTGGCATGCTGCAGTCCATGGGGTCGCAGATTTGGACACGACTGAGCGACTGAACAACAACAATAGCAACTTAGGACATTTAAAAATTAGAAATGGAGAAGTATAAAAAGGAATTAGGTAATTATTTTCATAAATGTTTAAGAAAGTGAAAGTGAAGTCACCCAGTTGTGTCTGACTCTTTGCGACCCCATGTACTGTAGCCTACCAGGCTCCTCTGTCCATGGGATTTTCCAGGCAAGAGTACTGGAGTGGGGTGCCATTTCCTTCTCCAGGAGATTGGATCTTCCTGACCCAGGGATCAAACCCGGGTTCCCCCCACATCGTAGGCAGATGCTTTACCTGCTGAGTCATCAGGGAAGTCGTAAATGTTTAAAAGTCCATCTAAAATTACTTAGGTGTATAAATTTATAACACTTTAACATTTTGTAAATATAAGGAATATACTGATGTAAATAATTCTATAATATTATAACATATACATACACATATGTATGCAGTTGTTTGTTAATGAGATTTTATGATATCCTTGTAATGGAATGTGGCAAATTTACAACATTCAATCTTAGTACTTAGGCATCTAGAAGCTCCCCGATTGCTTAATCTACTTCTTGGATTTATCCCATATTGGGGAGAAAAGAGGGCTTGGAATTATCAGTGTATCTCAACATTAAAACTGTCATCTCTTCCCCTGGAAATATGGAAACAGTGCTGTGTTTTCCAAGATCTATGCCAGCAATATTTCAAAATATGATTAACAGTGCCAATACCTTGTGAAGTCAGGCACATCTTTTCTTGTTTTGTCGTAGCGGTGCCGTCTATCTCTGTGAAAGCTGATGTATTAAATAGCTTTTTAAAAGCCTTATTGTGGCCTTTCTCTCCCCTTGGTATAGGAGTGTAACTTTTATAGATAATAATGGGAGTTATGCTGGAGCATCTGGGGGTTATGTGGCTTCTGTAGTTAATGGTGATGGGCCAGGCTGGAAGCCACGGCTCAGAGTTCCGGATCCCGTCTCATTTATTTAAGCTTTTGGGGGATGGCTGTTTCCTTTCAGCTGGCCCCCAAACTTGGGACTTCTCTACCTTTTATTCTGGCAGAAACCCAGTACATGGACACATAAATTAAGTGAGATGGAATGGCATCAAATTTCATAGAAAACTGTATGACATCCAAAATCTAGCATTAGGAGAATTTTCACCCCAAAGATTTACCTTGATAGAAACCTGAATTTCGGTTAACTCAAACCGAGGCTCTGTAACAACCTAGATGGATGGGAAGGGGTGGGAGGTGGGAGGGAGGCTCAAGAGGGCGGGGACACATGTATACCTGTGGCTGATTCATACTGATATATAGCAGAAACCAATACAATATTGCAAAGCAATTATCCTACAATCAAAAATAATTTTTAAAAAGAGTATATGAAAATTACGACATTCAGTTAAAGGTTATATACATCAGCTGTTGAGAACTAGATAGGAAATAGATTTATCCTAATTTTAAAAAGCCTGCTTAATTTTTTATAGGGTATTATTTTATTTTTTAAATTAATTAATTAATTTTAATTGGAGGTTAATTACAATATTGTGGTGGTTTTTGCCATATACTGACATGAATCACCCATGGGTGTACATGTGTCCCCCGGTCCCGAACCCCCCTCCCATCTCCCTCCCCATCCCATCCCTCTGAGTTGTTCCAGTACACCGAAGCCTGCTTGTTTTTAAAAATCACACAACTTTTGAGCTGGAAAAGAGCTATGTAACGGACTCATTTTATAGATGTGAAAAGTGAGGACCAATGAGGTTAGACTGTTCACCCAAAGTCAGTTAATCCTAACCCCTGACTGTGGATATAGAAAATATTAAGATAATGAGACACTTGATTGCTCAACAAATATAAATGCCTCTTTGGGACAGAATGGATATTCAATGGATACTTTTAGAATAAATTTAACTCTGAAGGGTCATTACAAAGAATGGAGTGAACTTAAAACAGTTATTGAAATTATTCATATTGTACTGTACTAGGAAAAGTCAAACTCAGGCAGTCAATAGGGTTGGTGGGCTGTCCACTCAGCACATAATAAGAGTTGAGCAAACATTTGATGACTGAAGGGAGTGTGTTAAACATTTACCATACGTGTCATGAATAAAAAGAACTGAACAAACATTTGTCAGCTGAAGGAGGCGTGTTAAAAGTTTACCATACATGTAATGAAATATCCCCAAACAGTCATTTTTAACCTAGGTCATTTTTCCCTTTGATGCTGACTTTTATTATTCTGGAGCCCAAACCTGATACATATGATATGGTTATTCTGTTTGGAGTAGACTTCCACTCCATATTGAAAACCTGGGCTAGTTTTTGAAGAGGAAAAACGAATGTGTCTGCTAATAGTCACACGGGGACTGCTGGTGTGTTCACACTCCCAGGCTCTTTTCCCCAACACACAAGCCTGGACCATCTGAGGCCATCTCCCCTCCCCAGCCTCGCTTCCCCGCGTCGGACACAAGCAGCGAAGTCCCTCCCGCGTCGCCCCTTCACCTCTGTCCTGGGGTCTCTGGGCGTGCTTTCCTGCCCCCTTCACTCCCCTTCCCACCCAGTTTGCCTTCTTTCAAGACTCAGGTGATGCTGCTCAGCACAGAGAACTATAGTCAGCATCCTATGGTAGAGGCTTCCCTGGCGGGCCAGTGGTTAAGAATCCACCTGCCAGGCCAGGGACCATGGCTCTGATCCCTGGTCCAGGAAGATCCCACATGCCGCAGAGCAACGAAGCTTGCGTGCCACAACTACTCAGCCAGGAGCCTGCGAGCTGCAACCACCGAGCCCATGTGCCTAGAGCCACACTCTGCAACAAGAGGAGCCACCACAATGAGGAGCCCTCCAAGGGCAGCAAAGAGCAGTCCCTGCTCGCCGCAACTAGAGAAAGCCCATGCACAGCCACAGAGACCCAGCACGGCCCAAAATGCATAATAATAAACAGATAAAAACATTCTGCTAAAAAAATACTCTGTGATAAATCTCAAGGGAAAATAACATGAAAAAGAATGCATATACATATATATGTGTAACAATGGCTGCTGTGTAGTGGATATTAATACAGCACTGTAAATCAATAAAAATATATATATTGACGTATATATACCCAAATATATCCCCCTTTCTATACCTCAATAAAAAATATATTGATAAAAAATTTAATTGTACACATGATAAAAATTGTAGTCGATAAAAAATTGTATAATTGTACAATTGATAAAAACTTGTACAATTGATAAAAATTTTAACTGTACAATTTAAATGGGTGAATTCTTTGGCATATGAATTATATCTCAATAAAGATTTTATTTTAAGCAAAAAAAAAGAAAGAGACTCAAATACTTAGCATCTTCTCCTTTAGGTCTTGACAGCCTCCCAAAGGCTCCTCTCTGGGCCCCACGCAACCCACGCAAAACTACCGTTGATCAAGTTAATGCAGACAGCAGGACCCACAGAATGGGGGCCACCCCTGTGGACTGGCCACGTCACGAGTCTAAACCTAAGTCGGCCTGTGCTCAGGGGAAACGCCTGCCAAACGAGCCCAACACACCCCAGTCACAGCGCAGCATTAGGTGGCTCACCTCATCCTAGAAGACAGGACCCAGCAGCCTGCCAGGGAAAGTCCAACCTACTTGCACATTGCCTCTCTAAGTCCAGATAAAACTTCTTGCCCCAGATCCCTCGGGAACGATGCTGCGCCGCTCATGAGGCCTGAACCTGAACCCCTCTCCCCCGCCCCAATCCACCGACCGTTTTCCTTTTAACAGATGACATCACATCTGTTCCGAAATCTTACTAATTTTGTCACTAGGCACTATTATTTCAATTATTTCTATAGGGACCATCTTCTCCATTAAACTGTGATTCTGAGAGAGCAGATGCCTTGCATTCTATTTATTCCTTTGCCCACAGCAAGGAAGCCCTACTGAAGACAGAGTGGGTGGATGGTAGACATGTGTGAGAGGAATGAACGAGAAACGTCACCTCCTCGCCCTGTGCCCTGGTCCTCCATCTCCGCGCAAGCACAGCAGGGCTGGCAGGCATCACCCGTATGCCCCGGGGCCGGTTCTATCACAGGCACCCTTTTACCGAAGGGGGAACCGACACTTAGGAGATGGTTACTAACTTTCTCCAAGTCACACAGCAAGGTTGGGTGGTTGTGCAGTGGAAACACTCGGGGAAGAAATGTGAAGCAAGTGGCAGAAGCCATGGCGGTTAACAAAAGCAGTCTGAGCCAAGGACATCACTGAAGGAGCCACACGACACAGGATGCAAGCGTGTCACTGTGCAAAACGGGAAGGCAGGGCGGCCGGACTTGAGCCGGCGCCCGGTCAGCTCTGAAAGCTGGGGTTTCATCAGGAGGATGTCTGGATGAAGCACTTCTGCCAGCCCCCCAGGGACCTTTCCAGGGGCGCTCCACAGGCGAGTGGGTCCTTCTGCTAACCCGAGTCTGGCAGGCTGCACCCCACGTGCCAGTGCCTGGCTCCCCACATTCTATGAAGATATTTCACGCCCTTCCCTTCCCTTTCTTGCAACATGTTCCTGTCCCCCAGTTTACTCCGAAGCCTACTGTGTTTCCATTTGCCGAAATACATCAGTGGCATTTTCTACCACTAAATCAAAGATCTTTCTCCTCTTCTACCTTCAAAGAGAAACCTGCTAATATTCAAAACATTCCCTAGATTTTTTTTTAATGTCTAGAAATTCACATGACAAAGGAAGTAGGGAAAAAAAAAAAAACGCTCCCCACCTATCTCCTGCGTTTGTGAATATTTACAACGCCATCATTGTTTATGTTGAGTTCTATTCATTTTCGTCAGCTAGCTTCCTTTGCGCAGTTTAACTACTTTCTCATCTTGCCAAGCTCTCTGAGAATTGTCACAACGGTTAATGGGAAATGCTGTATCAAATACTATTTAATTTTAAGGCATTTCTGCCTGTTAATTTATTACCAACTGCAAATTTCATTTTGCCAGGGCAGAAAAACAATTTGTTTGTTTTATGTTGAAAATGGTTTTTCAAATAAAATCTGATGGTACACTTATCAAGCCCTCTTATCTTTCATTAAACTAATGCTTCTGAGCATAATTAAGAAGGGGCTAGAAAACTAAGTATATTGTAATGCTCTGATATTAAGGAAGACATATCAAAATAAATTTGCAGTCGTATCATTACATCAATCTCTACTCTGACTGCAGTAGTATTATAACCATAATTAATTAGCTATGGTACAAATTACCAATAAATCTTTAGAAATTAAATGCCTAATTTTTCAAAACCATATGTCTTTGTAAATTGATTATTTAGAATTTAGAGGCTTTTTAATTAGGAAGAAATTTATGCAATGCTGTATGTAATAATTAGGAATCAGCTTTTCTGCAATACTCTTGAACATCAGCAAAAAATGAAATCTTGGGAAAATAGTCTAGGTTAATTATAGTATTTCACTGTCAAAAATCAACATGGAGGTAAAATTTAGAGGTTAATGTGGCCTTTCCATTTCTTTAACTTCCACCTAGCCTCTGTTCTCAGAGCTGGAATCATTAACGGAATCCAAAAATCAATGAGGTGGGGGGGAATCTCCCCAGTGATTTATGCCTCTAAGAAAGTTTTCATTTTATCCAATAGTTTCAGCAAACCTCATCAATCCAGGTTAAACATTTAACACTCTTTTTCTCTATTCCCTAAGGATAAAGCAGGGCTATTTCTGCGCCTGGCCATCATTTTGGGTAAGTGATTATTTTGACATAAGACACAAAAGCTGCTTTGTCAGGAGGGTGGGGACAGCGTTGGGGTCTAACAAAGGCATTGCTGAAGTGTGACCTCATTAAGTGTGTGGGCAAGAGACCCACGGGCCAGGAGGAAGACCCAGCGCTGAGCCCCTGCCCTCCCTGGGCTGCTGCAGTGGGCGTCAAAGCCACAGCCTTCCTGTGTCCAGGAGGCTGGCTGGGGGGTGCCTGGGGCCACACCTGGTTCCTGCCACACCCGGCCCTGGGGGGGCAGGGTGTC
>NW_011494808.1:6041894-6046439 GCF_000754665.1 Bison bison bison
CCCATCTGTGGGTGCCACAGGGATGAGGCCGCCCGGAGCAGGGGGCGATTTTGCTCATCAAAGTGCTTTTCCTTGTGTCTTCCTTTGGAATCCATCTTCCTCAATAAAAAGTTGGACCCTGCGTTCTCCTGAAGCCAGTGTCTCCTCGTCTGCCCAGGAAACAGAATTATCCTTCCCCGCAGGCTCCCAAAGGAGGGAAGCTACAGTTCTCTGCCATGGGGGCGTGGGGGAGGGTGTTCTGTTGTGTATCCCCAGGCCCCTTCTGCCCCGGAAGGTCTCCTGGCAAATCTATCACAGCTTCTGAGCACATGACTCCAGGGTGACGGTCACTCACGGCCGCATTTGTGGGAACTGGTCTCTAACGGTCACTCATTGGAGAAAGGGAGGAGCGACAGCCCCTCTGATCGCTGTTGCTGGCGGATCGAGATGAAGCCTCATGTATGGGGGAAAAACTGCTGACGCCTACAGGACGAAATTTCAGCATCTGACAGCTGCTAGGTAAGTAAATGACAATCATTTTATTCTGGGTAAATGCAACACAGCACATCTTGCACATCTCGCAGAAGGAGTGGGGGGCCCGCGGGCGGTGACATCCCCGGGGCTGTCAGAAGGGTGTTCGGAAGGGTTCCCTGCAAGGAGGAGGCGCGGGCGGCCCCTCAGGGTCCCCTCACCACAGCCCAGCTCCACCTGAGTGCACGTGGAGGGCGCGAGCCCCCTCTAAAGGAGACGGAGAAAAGGGCTCTGCGTTCCCAGTTCAGCAGGAAGATACCACACGTGGACTCTGAGAAAGCCCCACGTGAAAGACCAAGTAAAAGTGAAAGTGCTCGTCGCTCAGTCGTGTCCGACTCTCTGTGACCCCGTGGACTGCAGCCCACCAGGCTCCTCTGTCCATGGGATTCTCCAGGCAAGAATCCTGGAGTGGGCTGCCATTTCCTCCTCCAGGGGATTCTTCCTGACTCCGGGATTGAACTTTTGTCTCTTTTGTCTCCTGCATTGGCAGGCGGATTCTTTACCACTAGCGCCACCTGGGAAGCCCAGCCGATGCCCCGTCCAGATCACAGTCGGGCTCTCGGGTGGAGGGAGGAGCAGGCAGAGGACAGGAAGAGGGGAGGGCTGGGCCCAACACATGGGTCCTGTGCTGCCGGGAAACCCATGGGCACGGAATCTCGGTGGGGAGGTTCAAGAAACGTGTATCCTCTGTGTCACGGCGGGTTGGCTGCAGGCTGACCAAGGCAGCTGACGGTCTGCTCTGCACTGCAGGCGGGCTGAGCTCGGCTCCCCGTGGTGGGCACACTCCAGGCCTGTTGTGCCTCATTCTGGAGTCCAGGCCCAAGGGGCAGCTCTTCCCAGGGCAGTGACAGAGGTCCGAGGGGATGCACGCTGAATTCTAGACTGTTCCACCTGGCTGAGCGTGAAGTCCAGGGCTGGGCAAGGGTCCCTGCCTCTGGTGGGAAGGGTGGCCAACAGGCATGGGTACAGGGCGAGGGGTGAGGACCAGGCCAACGATCCCAACAACGCCCCCAACTTCTGTCCTCTGCCCAAATCTTCCTTCCAGCCCATGACCCCAGCGATTTTTCAGGGAGGGCGAGGTCACTTCCTGAAGAAGGGATAGCGGCTACACAGGTAAAACCAGTGATGCCCACCCATTCTCCTGGGTATGCTGCGACATCCACGTGGGCAGCAGACGGGGCTTGCTGACCCGACTCCGGGGGCCCCGTCTAACACAGCACTGGGCAGGCAGACGGCAGTTGAAAACGATCTGTCGAATCGAATCCAAGTGATCTGGGGGTTGGAGAGAGGGCAGACATCCAAATCACCTCCTTTAGGAACTCGAAATCTCGTTAGGGAGCCCGCGGGTCACGTGAGTAACTGCAGGAAGTGGAAGGGAGTTTGGGCTCCTCTGGTTCAGACCATGTGCTCTGGGCATGATGTGGGGAGGGGAGTCCCAGCGGGGTGTGCTTGGGACATGTCGCCGAGGCAGGTGGCACGCGGGCAGAGCTGATGGGGTGGGAAGCAGGGTGGTGAGTCGCCTCAGGCCAGCCTGTGCGTGCCCAGGCTGACGGCTGGTGCCCAGTTCCTGCCGTGTCCATCTCAGGGGGAGGCGGCAGCCTGCAGTCCCCAGCGTGAGGCTGATGAACCCCCAAAGGTATCCAGCTGGAAGGCAACTGATTCAGATGCAGGAACCTCATCTGCCAGCTTTCCACTGTCTCGCTGAGTGACTGACGCTTCATTCAGCGGCTCCGTGAATGTGAATCTATTAGTACAGAGGTGGAGGAGCCTGGCTCGCTACCTTCACATCTTTGGCAAATGGAGAAGTCGGGACAAGGATTCCGATATAAAGGGACCCATCTGCACCTGATGACAGAGAGGGGATTTCTGTGTTCCCAGGGCAGCATGTGTACGGGGTGCCTGGTAATCCACAGAGCCGAGAAGGGGACACGCATGGGGGGCAGGGAATGTGTCTTAATCCAAGTCCAAGTATCTGTGAGGGTCACAGGTACCATACATGACCTCCTGTGTTGGTCACTCAGTCGTGTCTGAGTCTTTGCAACCCTATGGACTGCAGCCCACCAGGCTCCCCTGTCCATGGGGCTCTCCAGGGAAGAATACTGCAGTGGGCAGCCCTTCTCTTCTCCAGGCACATGCCCTCCTAGTAAAGGTTTATGACATGTAAGACATTGCGGAGCAGAGATGCTGTGCAGGGTGTCACAATCCGCATCGAGGGCACCTCCCAATATTTATTTATTTATTTTTTACTATCAGCAGATGCAGGGGAGGGGTGCACTTAAGTGGGAAAACAATTTATTTCTTATTACCCCTTCTGAGCTTTCTAAGTGAAAGGAATTTGGCTGGTTGGTCTTCTCCCTTTAAAGGCACAATGGGAGCTTCCTTAGTGGCTTAGTGGTAAAGAATCCACCTGCCGATGCAGGAGACACGGGTTCGACCCCTCATCCAGAAATAGCCCACGTGGCTGTGGAGCGACTATGCCCGAGCCCCACAACTACTGAGCCTGTGCTCTAGGGCCAGGGGGTCTCGACCACGGAAGCCCCTGCGCCTAGAGCCCGTGCTTTGCAATGAGCAGCCCGCTCGCTGCAACTGGAGGAAAGCCCACGCAGCAACGGAGACCCAGCAGAGCCAATACCTCAACAAAAAGGCAAACGAAAGGGGAGAGGACACAGACAGGTGACGTCAGGTGAGACACGCTGGTGTGAGCACCTCACGCACCAGCCCCTCCTGCGGGGTGAGCGCCCGGCAACGAGAGAACCATCTCAGGGGAGGAGGAACGTTAGCCTTGTCCTGGAGAGAGGGGAGCCAGCCCTGTGTGGAGACTGTGATTGCAGGGCCAGGGGTCTGAGGCTTTAAAGAAAAAAAAGCCACCTGCAGAGCAGGTTCCTCCCCCGATCTCTAGCACCTCGTCGCCAGACGACCATGGAGGACCCTCAGCACCCCTGCCTCCTTGCCCCCACTGACGGGAGTTGAGATTCAGTTTGTAATTCTTCACACAAGGCTCTGCCCACACCGAAGACAAAAACCTTCCATTGCTGGTCCATCCCCCGACTCTCACCCCACCCAGTTGGTTCACAGGAAATAACAACAATAAATAAAGCTTGTGCTTGGAGAGTGAGACCCTGTGCTGACTTTTCAAAACACAATCAGACAATTTAACAATTGCCGGGCGGTGATGGGGGTGTACAAACCCCCAGTCCTTCTAGCTAGACATGGTGCATATTTGGGGGGAAACTGGATTCTGCTTGTTTGTTTTGAGAGGTTGCAGGGATGGAGATTTTGTTGTTGTTTTGTTTTAAATGATTTATGATGTATTTATTTATTATTATTATTTTTTTAGGTTCTCACTAGATATCTGTTTTATATAGTAGTGTCTACATGTCCATCGCAACCTCCCAGTTCATCCACTCTTTGCTTCCCCACTTGGTGGCCGTAAGTTTGTCCTCTCTCTACATCTGTATCTGTATTTCTGCTTTGCCAAAAGTTCATCTGGACCATTAAATGATGTTTTTGGAGAATCTGTCCTAACAGCCAACAAAAAAATGATCTTATAAACCTGTGTGGTCTAATAGGGTAGCAACCACTAGAGATGATTTTAAACATTTATATTAATAAAGATGAAATAAAATTAAACATTTGGTACCTCCTCTACCATATCGGGTAGTACAGACACAAAACGTCTCCATCAGCTCAAGGTGGTTGGAGCCGTGGAACATGCTGCCTTTAGCTAATGGCTGTCACCCTCTCGTGTGGCCGGGCTCCCGGTCCTCCGGAGTTGAGGTCTGGGAAAATCAGTGGAGAAGGGCAGTGGCTATCAGCTCAGGTGCTGTCAAGTCTAGTAATCAAATCACCTTTCCATTTTGTAGGTCCTGTGGAAGTCCCACGTCCTCCCCACGCTGAAGACCCCCTGTCTATGCCACGTCCGGAGTTGGCCGAGAGGAACCACATGCGGAAGGAGAAAACGCCTGGATGCGATCAGAGGACTTGGGCTCTCATCTCAGCTCGAAGACTAACTTTGTGCCTTTCGTTTTGCTGTTT
>NW_011494808.1:6046539-6053104 GCF_000754665.1 Bison bison bison
TGTTAACCTCTCTGAACCTCAGTTTCATCATCTATGAGACCAAGACAACCAAACCGATGTGGTTGGTTAGGTGAGTACGAAGACATAACCTCCTCCCTTAACACAGATGTTGGTACTTGCATGGCGACCACGTCGGAGCACGTCTTCAGGAATGACGGCTCTAAGGTCGTCATGTAGACAGTGAGGCTTCTACCTGGGCATTCTCTCTCTCTGGCTCTTCTCTGAGGACTTTTGGAAAATGCCTGTGGGAGAAGGTTCTCGCCTCTGCTGTCTCTGTAGGGTGCCTCCAGTAGCAGTGATCGGAGGTGTTTTCCTTTTGCAATCAACAAGAGGGGTGTGCCCGCCCTCTCCCATATGCAACAGAGAGGCTCACAGGTCCAGGCGGGGCCCCTGGGGCTTGACAGGCCCGCGAACACTGGGGTCACACTAGGGGCGTGGCCGTCTGGTCCACATCCCAGCAGTGCTCCTTCGCCAGCCACCAAGGGGCTCCAGAAGGAAAACACGGGACATGCCCTAAGGTAGCAACGTCAGAAGGTCCCAGACACACCCACGGACGACAAGGTAAACATTCAGCGGAGGGCACTGTCTGTGAATTGCCGGGTGACTTGGTTGTTTCAGGAGGCAAAGGGCACTAGTGCTGAAGACTGAGAAAAGAGGCTGGAGCTGCAGCCAGGAAATCTGCCAGACTCAGCAGTCACTAACTACACCCCCAATGAATGGAAGATGTGCGTGTTCTTCATTTCAGTGAAGACCGCCCAAGACCGTTAAAGGAACCAGAGGAACTCATCAGGATTAGGAGACCCCCTAATCCTAATCTCCTAATTAGGAGACCAGAGTACAGGAGTGCAAACCCTGCACACACCCCAATCCTTGCCAGCAGCTCCACCCGTGAACCATTCTATGAATTCACCCGTTCCCCCAGGATGGGACCACGGGCAGGAGCCCGCAGTGTCCCCCCATTTGCCTAGCAAAGCAATAAATCTATCCTTTTCTACTTAAAAAAAAAAATGTCTGGACCAACTAGTCTTGCTTCCCTGTGATGGTGAAGGACTTCTCTTTGTTTTGATCTGTCTTCATCTACTATACACTCTTGGATTCCTACTCTTTGAACCAAAATAAACAAGCAATTCCCCGCCCTGCCCCTGGGGCCCATGGAAGAGGCGATGCTGATATTCCTCAGGGAGACTATCGCTGCCCTGCAGCCACGGCTTGCTCCCCACTCGGGTTGCTCCAAAGAGCATGACCCTGAACCATACAGAGGTTCACCGTGTTGCTGGTGGGGTGGCGGCTGGGGTGGGGGCTAAGGTAGAGGCAGCTCTCTTCTGTATTCTGGACACAACCTTCAAGTAGAGAGCGTATCCACCGTAGGGTCATGGCTGTCAAGCTTCAGCATCACCAGCATCTCCTGAAGGGCTTGTCAACACCTGAGTGGCCTGGCCCCACTCGCAGAGACTCTGATGAGTCAGCTGGGGCGGGTCTGAGGTGGGGTGGGTTGGATCTGCAGCCCTAACTGGTTCCTAGATGCTGCTGCTTCTGGTCCAAAGGGCTCAACTCTGATAATCACGACTTCCAAGGCTTCTCAAACTGGAGCACAGAGGGACTCAGGCTAGAGGAGGCGTATTTCCCCAAATGCATGTTTTCTTGTGTCTGATACCAACTCACGTGACAGGCAAATCATAATAGTTAACACTTGGCTAATAGTTAATCCATAGCTTTTCTGTGTTATGGGCACAATTCTAAGTGCTTAACTGTATTGAAAGTGAAAGTTAGTTGCATAGTCGTGTCTGACTCTTTGTGATCCCATGGACTGTAGCCTGCCAGGGTCCTCTGTCCATGGGGATTCTCCAGACAAGAGTACTGGAGTGGGTTGCCATTCCCTTCTCCAGCAGATCCCAACCCCGGGATTGAACTGAGGTCTCTTGCATTGCAGGCAGATTCTTTACCAACTGAGCTACTAGGGAAGCCCTGTTAAATGAGTTAACTGTATTAACTCACTTAATTCTCATGAAAATTATATAAGAGGGTAGTATATGATCTTACCTCTTTGGCAAATGTAGCCCAGAGAAGTCACTTTCCTAAGATCCCACACCTAAGGGGAGACGTAGAACTGGGGTCTGAACACAGGAATCCCAACTGCGTCTCCCTCCCACCGTCTCCCTTAAATGGCAACGTTCCTTTAAGAGGGGGCTTGGGATGATCCCTGCATACAAAGCGCCCAGCCTCAAGACTGTCAGATGGTAGCCTCCGTAAAGTTTATTTTTATATCTCATAACCGCAGCAGAGCACAGCTTCTCATTTGCTGATACCCTGACATTTTGGGAGCATCCTTGATGTAATAATTAGTTCACAAGTGATGGAGAATGATTTGATGAATAGAAAAATGGAACCTCTGGTGAAGGAAGAGAAGTAATAAACAGGAAAGAGAAAATAATAAAGCAAGAGGAAGAAGGGTACAAATAACCAGATGGAAAAGTTGAGGGACAGCAGACATGGGAAATCGGGATTCTACAGGAGAAGCTGTCTTGCGAATTAAACATGCGTGATAGAAAAGCTAAAGGGTGCAGCTGTCACACTGAGCGGAGAGAAGTTTAGAAGCTCAGAGCAAATCCAGTCAGGACAGAACACAGGAAAGAAGGGGGGTAGGGAGGGGACAAGCGAGGCCATAAATTGGGGTTTGGACTCCTGTTATAATTGGGCATTTAAGCTATGTCAACATTCTTCCTCATCCTCGATGTATTTTGCAATCTTTTAAACACAGGAAACGCCATTTGATTTTGTCCCCATGCTGCGCCACTCAAGTCCTGGTTGCTTGCTTATTTTTTCTGTGCAAAAGAAGTTTCACGAAAGGTTGGCATATGGAATAAATCTTTTAGAGGAAAGAGAGGGGAAAATAATTCAACGGGAAGGAAGGATTCATTATGACAGGGTCCAGGTCAGGGAAATGACCACATAGCTGCATTCCTGAGAGCAAAGGCCTGCGAGAAACTAAACCTGCAAGGAGGCTGCTTGCTCTGCCCTGGGATCGAGCTGGGGTCGCTCCAGAGGCCAGTCTCAGAGCCTTAGACTCTGAATGTTCTGTTTTAGATTAGAGCTGGGTTCACCCAAGGGGTACAGCTTGGGGAAGGGTACGGACGAGGTCAGCTCTCGTCTGAGGCCTGCATCCTGCACGGGAACATCCCCACCCCGGAGGCGGTCTAGAAGGTGCCTGTTCCGTTCCGTGGGCAAAGACGGGGGTCGGGAGGGGAGGGGACGAGCGTTGCCTTCTGATTCACCTCTTGCCCATGAGTTGTCAGAGTCTTCTCTCTACGTTTATCTTTTGGAGTAACAGGAAACTCCTGAATTTTAAAATGGAATGCTTGCAAAATTTATCTTTCCTCCAAAACTAGCTCCTATCCAGTTCAAGATTAATTTTCCAGCCCTGCAACTTACAAAGTCACTTTTCCTGTGAAGTCTTTCAGCATCTGCCCTCCGGGGCTCCACGCCCCTTCTCCCCAGCTCCCTCCATCTTGGAGGAGGGTTGTCTGTGAGGCCATAGCACTGTACTTCCTTGAATCCAAGACACAAGCATGAGAACCAGGCATCGTTATCTCATGCGCCACTGAAGGAAAAGAGTGCCGTTCATGCTGCACCGCTGGCTGTGGGATGTCCCTCTAATCCAGAGATGTTACCAAGTTAAATAAACACTCTGGCCATGGGAGTGGCATCGCCTCGGTAGAGGGCAAGCTCTTGGCTAGCAGCCACTGCGCCTCGTTTCCTGTTCTCTTAGGCCACCCTAAGGCAGAGCACAGGTTTGTGTATTTCCCAGGCTAGCTTGCTAACAATTGTGACTGAATTGAGAGGAAGAGAGACAGAGAAGAGAGAGTTTGACCATGTGTCCGCACAGCTAGCATTTTTATGCCTTTCTATAAAATTGCATACCCTTTCCATCCTTAAGTCTTCCCAAGAAATTCAAGAACCAGGCAGGTACTGCATTTTCCCTGTCTTACCACTGACCTGCCTGAAACTCAGGGATGCGATCTTTCAGGCCCCTGGGCACATCATCAGGAAGGGTGGAAACTAGAACCTTGATCTAGGCCTCCTTGGCAATGCTTTCCATGTTCAGGAAACAGTAGAAAGCACAGTGATCCCTCACTTCCCATCCTGGCTCCCGAGGAAAACCCTGTCTTCGCTCAGAGAAGGGGGGAAACTCTGTGGCCCCGCGGGCTCTGGGGTGAGGAGTCTATTTTATCTCCGTGGCAGCTCCCTGTCAGTGCCTGGTGCTGGCAGCTGCTGGGGGAGTTTGCACACACGGAGGCCATCCAAAGAGACCGTTAAATGGGAGTGAAGTAACACGGGAGTGACAGGTCAGTAAGTCCCCAACAACTTGTGCTGCCTTCGAGGGCCAGGCTATGCTGAGCGTTGTGTTTACACAAAATCCATTTTACAAGCCACCTTAAATAATTAGGGAAGACGCCATCATACAGCGGACACTCTGCATTCGCGTAATAACCTCAGCGCTCATCTCATTGATCGCTTTTGTCTGATAGCACACGTGGACCGCTTTCTCCCGAGCAGCTATCTCCTCTGATAGCTTCTTTATGAGATGCTGAAAAGCCACCTTATGAGGAACTAAGATACACATTCTTATCAGGATTGTACAGAGTAAAGACCCTGAAGTTATCTGTTAGCAGTTAAGTTACCTATTCTTAGGCTTCCCTGGTGGCTCAGACGGTAACACGTCTGTCTGCAATGCTGGAGACCCGGGTTCGATCCCTGGGTTGGGAAGATCCCCTGGAGAAGGGAATGGCAACCCACTCCAGTATTCTGGCCTGGAGAATTCCATGGACAGAGGAGCCTGTTAGGCTACAGTCCATGTGATTGCAAAGAGTCGGATACGACCGAGCAATTTCTTTCTTTCCTTTAATTCTCTGATCTCAAGAACTTAAAGTATTTGGGGGGTGGACACATAAATCAGGGGCAGGTATCATAAACACTAATCATAGAAGTTGGAAGGAAAATAAAAACTGTCTACACTGGGTTCATGACAACAGCAGAGAAAGAATATTTGGATTAATGTGTATTTTCCATTAGTCTAGCTTTCCAGGACATAAGCATGTTTCCTCCAAGCAAAATGGATCTTTAGTGAAAGTCACTCAGTGTGTCTGACTCTTTGCCACCCCATGGACTGGTCAGTCCATGGAATTCTCCAGGCAAGAATACTGGAGTGAGTAGCCTATCCCTCCTCCAGTGGATCATCCCGACCCAGGAATTGAACTGGGGTCTCTTGCATTGAAGGTGGATTCTTTACCAATTGTGCTATCAGGGAAGCCCAAGAATACTGGAGTGGGCAGCCTTTCCCTTCTCTAGCAGATATTCTTGACCCAGGAATCAAAACAGGGTCTCCTGTATTGCAGGCGGATTCTTTACCAACTGAGCTATCAGGGAAGCCCAAATGAAAATGAAAAGCCCAAATATAATGGATCTTTGGTTGACGTCAAATACCCATTAATCATGCTTTGCAGGGGTTCATGGGGGACAGGTTTCTTTAGGGACTCAAGTCCAGAGACACTGCATGGCTTCCTGCAGGTAGCAGGGAGCTGCTCTGGCTTGTGATTGAGACGCTGTAAATCTGCATCTGCCCTGGGACGCTGCGGGTCCCATCTGCTCCTGCGAGTGCCTCCATAAACGCAGTCCGGGCCCTTGTGTCCGTAAAGGGCCCCTGTGCGTGCGGGCCGGCACCTCGTGCTAATGCAATGTGGCGGTTTTGCAACTTCCAGTAAGGTTCGTTTTCATTGTCGCTGTTAAGATACCGTTCTTTGCAGCTGTCTCTCTTCTGCAAAGATGAAAAGCATGACTTTGATGGCTGACACGGAAGCTGACACGTTTTTGCTTCTCACCTGAACTGCCACATTTTGTTCCCTATGTCTAGTGTGTTTAACAACAACAGCAAACCTGTGACCATAGAGATGCAGATGGACCTGGAAAGAGCGTCATGAAGAGTGAAGTCACAAAGAGAAAAAGAAATATCGTATTTTAATGCATGTATGTGGGGTCTAGAAAAGTGGTACAGATGAACCTATTTGCAAAGCGGAAGTAGAAACAGAGACGTAGCGAACAAATGGATGGATGCTAAGGGGAAAGGGGAGTGGGGGGTATTGGGAGACTGGGACTGACCTATGCACACTATTGATTGGTGTTGTTCGGTTGCTAAGTCGTATCCGACTCTTTGTGACTGACTGTAGCCCGCCAGGCTCCTCCATGGGGTTTTCCAGGCAGGAACACTGGAGTGGGTTGCCATTTCCTCCTACAGGGGATCTTCTGAATCTAAGGGATAGAACCCACGTCTCCCGTGTTTCCTGCATTAGCAGGCGAATTATTTACCACTGAGCCACTATGCATGAAAGAGACAACTAATGAGAACCTCTGAGCCTGGGTCTCCTGCACTGCGGGCGGATTCTTTGCCATCCGAGCTCCCAGGGAAGCCCTTCAGTGAGAACGTGCTGTGCAGCAGAAGGAGCTCTGCCACATGCTCTGTGCTGAACGAAGAAGCGGGAAGCTCAGAAAGGAGGTAGAGGAGCTCTGCCAC
>NW_011494808.1:6053204-6058542 GCF_000754665.1 Bison bison bison
AGAAAGGAGGTAGGGGTGTATGTGCGGCGGGCTCGCTCTGCTGTGCAGCAGAGATCAGCACGACAGTGTAACGCGTCTATATTCCAATCAAAGGTAATTCAGAAAACCCCATGCCCAGGAAGAGGGGGCGGGAAAAGACAACAATCTCAGATTAAGGCGTGGGCTCTGGCCGTCACTTGGCTACGGAAGAGCCGTGAGACTGAACCCCTGCGTGGCTCCTCCCCACGTGTAACCCAGGCATGCTGAGAAAGTGAAAAGGTCCCTGCCGGTCCTACGGTGTAGGTTCTAAATTTAGCCACACTCCTCTCACAGGTGACTCTAACCGTGCTTGAATTTTCTTTTCTAGGGAACGTGACCCAATTTGGAAATTCTGTCTCCTCCCTTTCCCTTTACAATCCCAACTAAAACCTTTACAGAAACCAGCCCAGCGAGTTTCAGTTATCATCAATCACCTATTTTAATAAAACTACATACTATATAAAAGATGACTTAATTAACTCTGGCTGGTAATTTCTATCTGCTTAAGGAACCTTATTTCCTATTACCATACTGTAAGTAAAAAATAGAAAAGCAATTTCTATTAAGAGATATCTGTCCTACACAAGGCCATCGCATGCCTAGCAGGTAAGAGTGCTTCTGTTCTGTTGGGACTGTTGATCTGACCCCTACACAAGGCCATCTGCACATTTCTCCCCTGTCTGCCTTGCAGAGGATAAAGCAGTGCACCGCTCTGAACACTATTGTGTCCAGTCCCCTTTTCAGTATGGTTGGTATTTAGTCTAATGAGGAAAGCAAAGAAAGGACCATTAAAGTCCAGGAATACCTGTGCTTTTAGTGCTGATAAGCTCAATTGCATGGGGCATGTCTGAGCGGAATCTTTCCTTCACACAATGTACTATTTGTCCAAACATCTGTAGGTCCCATTATTTCTCTTCAAGCCAGGGAGCGCAAAAGCCAAAGCCAGACGGGTTATTCATCACTTAGGATTTCTCAAGCAACACTGAAAAAAAAAAGAGCTAACATAATGGATTGAAAGAAGATTACACAGAAGAAACACAAGGCATTTTTCATGATTGTGAAATGAGCCCACCCGGGTACTACAGGGTATGCTGGGTGAGCTCGGGGGGCCACGGGAAGTTGAAAACAGGACCCATGCCTAAGGAACTACACCCTGGTAGCTCTCATTTCCTTTGGAAGGAAATGGAAGTTCAGACGCACAGGTCTTTGATATTTGTGTTGGAGTCGCTTCCACCAGGCATGTGGGAACCCACATGGATACAATGAGTCCAGCAGTCCTCGGGACAGACTGACATCATCGCACACAGGTATACCTGGGTCGGGGGTGGGGGAATCCATGTCTGTTAATGTCGAGTGAAAAGAAAGGTCGTGGTCTGTGGCTGTCCACAGCTGTTGAGGTGAAGGGGGATAGCACAGGCAGGTGCACCTTCACGCATCTGTCAGCAAAAGCCTGTCCAGAGGAGAAAGCCCACCATTAGGAACAGCAGGTGCACTGCTGAGCCTCCCAGGAGGACTTCTGTTTCAGGGCAAGACGTGGATCACAAGGTGATACAAAGACATGGTTACAGATTCCGCATCTAAAACAATGATACAAATGAATGTACTTACAAAGCAGAAGCAGGCTCATAGGCTTAGAAAACAAATTTATGGTTACCAAAGTGGAAAGTTGGAGGGGGATAGGATAAACTAGGAGTTTGGGATTAACATATACACATGACTATATATAAAGTAAAGTACATTTTAAAATGGGGCTTCCCTGATGGCTCAGATGGTGGAGTATCCGCCTGCAATGCAGGAGACCCAGGTTCAATCCCTGGGTCAGGAAGATGCCCTGGAGAAGAGAATGGATACCCACTCCAGTATTCTCCAGTATGGCTGGAGAATTCTATACACAGAGGAGCCTCGTGGGCTACACAGTCTGTGGAGTTGCAGAGAGTCAGACACAACTGAGCGACTAACACTTTCACTCATACACAAAATAAATAATCAATAAGGACCTATTGTTTAGCACAGGGAACTCTACTCAATATTCTGCAATAACCTAAATGGGAAAAAAATCTGAAGAAGAAGAGATACGTGCATATGTATAACGGAATCCCTTGGCTGTGCACTTGAAACTCACACAACATTGTAAATCACCTAGACTTCAACAAAAGAGAAGAAAAAGACATGGATGTATCTGGGGCCATACGGCTTGGTAATCACTCGCAGAGGCAAAATTTCTTGTTCTTCAGTATCTTTCTACACTAACAAAACACAACATTTTGAGACAAATTGGAGTTGTGTCTTGTTGGACTATCCGCAGCCCACAAGCTTTCGTGGAACCCCTACCATGATTCTGGGTGGTCGACAGGGAGACACCAACAGGTAAGACCTCCAAAGTGAGGTGAGAAAAACGCGATTTGATGTGGTTGATTCTACACAAGTCATAATAGCTTGTCTTGGCAGTTTTCTGAACAATACGTTAGATCTGCTGTAAAATAAAGGTGAGGTTTTAAGGGCTTTGCATGGATTAGCAACCTTGCTCCCCATTCACCCTGGAGAGGCAGAGCTAACACCCGCATTCCACAGGCGAGGAAACGGAACCACGGGGGAGCTCTGTAATGTTCCTCAGGGCCATGTGGCTGGTAAATGGTTGGTGGAAACTGAACCCTGGGAGTCTAACTTGGGAGTCCATTCTTTTAATAAGTCTCACTCCAAAAAATAGCCAACCCTCTGCCCCAGCCCTGACGGTATGGCTCAATGATTGAGGCTGATTGCAAATAGGGCTTCGATTTTGATCATGGTGCGTGTGTCCCAGTGTATGTGTGTATGTTCATAGAGACTTTAGAGGCAGCTATCGTGTGGCTCAGCGGTAAAGAATCACCCTGCCAGTGCAGGTGACAAGAGGCCTGGGTTCCATCCCTGGGTCGGGAAGACCCCCTGGAGGAGGAAATGACCACCCACTCCAGTATTGTTGCCTGGAAGGCTCTGTGGACAGAGGAACCTGGTGGGCCACAGTCCATGGGGTCGCAAACACACGACTTAGTGACTGAGCGTGCACGCATGCATAAGGAACTGTACAGATTCTCAGATTCGCTCACCCAGTAGGTGGTGATCACCTGTAACTGAAGGGTAACAGAAGGTAGGCCTCCACGGGATCTAAGTTTGCATCCAACAAACGGATTCATCAATAACTCAAAAGTGTAAGATGGTGCTTCTTGAGACCTAAACAATTAGTCATAAGACCCAAAAGACCCAAGTAACTGATCACCTTGCCTGACTCAATAATAAGCATATTTCAAAGTAAGGGGGTCATCATTGGTATTAATACAACAAGAGCCTTTAGGATGGGAAAACTCACATTTAAGGATCAAAGGCTGTGATGTTGCCCACAACATGCATGGTTCTCTAGATGGAAAATAGATCATCATTATGGGGTAATTCAACTCTACTTCATGATTCCTGAGAAGGCGCTGGCTCACCTACTATGCGTGGGACCCTATATTTACTGTTCTGTTTGAAGCTAATGATTTTTTTTCTGAGGTGGAATACGCTGATGGAGGCTCATTTTCCAGGCTTTATTTCCTTTTTGGCAGATACCCTGTAACAGTTTTGGTGCCTAGCACCCTGGAGTAATGATTTTTCATTGTTTTTTTGACAACTTGGTTTATGTCTCTCTTGCTTTAAGTTTTCAGGCAAGTCTATTCTCAGCCTGGAAGAGCAGGTCCTAAATCAAAAGTATGGGTTTCAGGAAAGATACTGGGGGAAAAAAGAAGTAGCATAAAATAATCTTTGAGTCTTCCCTGTGAACCTTTTTCTGGGTGTGGCTCTGTAGTTCTTTCCCAGGCAAATCAAGGTTAGAAGAGCTCCGTGGAGCTAAATTTCTGCTAAAGTCACTGACATCCGAGGCGCAACATCTTGTGCAAACTAAAGAGAGGACGTGTCCTACCGGTTAGGCTGGACCCATTCAGGCCAGAGACGGGGCCGGGGGGTGGGCTCCAGCTGTCCCTGTAGACCTGCTCCCCACTCCTCTACTTGCCCCAGAAGCCTGCCACGCCCGAACCTCGGGGTCACCGCGCGGTGTTAGGGAGGCCCCGCCTCTGCGGCCTTCTCTGCTTCAGGATGCCTCTGCATCTCTGCCAGAGCTCTCCTTCCCCTGCCCACACCTTGAGAGTCACCACACCTAGACAGGCTCTTCCCTGCTGGGAACTCAGCCCGTGCCCAGTCCTGTCCTGGGAGCCCCACCCCTGAGACTCGCTCACCTGTTCCCAGGCCTCAGCATTGGCTTCCTGATTCCAGCTGGGCCTTGGGGCTCGGGCGCGCCCAGCACGTGGGGTACTGAGCTCTGCGGGTGCTCCCGGGCCCCCAGCGTTCCTCTGCCCAGGGCTCTGAAGGCTTTAGCAGGATCCCCATGTGAACTGAACTTTGCCCGCGGCTCCAAACTTCAAAACGGTACCTAAGGCCTTAATGTAATCACGAGTCTCCTTTTTTTTGTAATTTAATTTGTCATTTAAGTGATAGGAGCAGAGGAAAGAGCTAGGATCTCTCAGTACTAATGATTGTTTATTCGGGCCTCTGGGAGCTGTTTGCACTCCATGTGTCTAGCATAACCAGGGCAGGGTCTTTCCTGCCCTTGTAACGTCCTTCGCTGTTTTTCTGGGCCCTCCTTCCTCACTGGGTGCTCTTTCTCCATCTCTTGGATTGCCTTCTCTTCTGGGAGCCCCCCAGCATGTGGACCCCTCGCTCGGCCCGGGCCCCCTCCTGCCCTCCGCGCCCCTGTTCCCTCCCCTCTGCTCCTGCTTTCTCCACCCCTCCCCCTCCCCTTCCCTCCCTCAGAAATCTCATCTTGACCGTGGCTCTCAAAACCACCTGCATGCCCACGGCTCAAAAGCAGTGCCTCCAGCGTGACCTCTGTCCTGGGCTCCAGACTTGCACCACTGATGGCCTGCCTGCCTTCTTCCCTTCGTGGAGATCTTTGAGAGATTTCAGTGGACACACCACCTCAGAACACATGTTCCCTTCCCCACTCTGCCCCCGACCCACTCCTGCTCCTGCGTCTTTCTCCACATCAGTAAAAGATGCCATGAGTCACCAGTTGTTCAGGCCACAGAGGAGAAGGACATGGCAACCCACTCCAGTATTCTTGCCTGGAGAATCCTGTGGACAGAGGAGCCTGGTGGGCTGCTGTCCGTGGGGTCACACAGAGTCGCACATGACTGAAGCGACTTAGCATGCATGCATGCATTGGAGAAGGAGATGGCAACCCACTCCAATGTTCTTGCCTGGAGAATCCCAGGGATGGAGGAGCCTGGTGGGCTGCCACCTATGGGGTTGCACA
>NW_011494808.1:6058642-6060158 GCF_000754665.1 Bison bison bison
ATTGCCTTCTCTGATTTTTCTCTTTCCCCTGCACGCTCACTTCTGATGCGTCAGTAACTTCTATGATTCCACCTCCGATACACATTCCAAATTCACTCATCTCTCTCCCTGCTCTTACAGACGGCCGTGTGCTCTGGCCTGGAGCACAGCACAGCCCTCCCACTGGCCTCCTGCCTTCCACTACCAACTCTCCTACCAAATGTTCCCCTCATAGTAGCCAGAGAGGGATCCGTTGCCATTTAGCCCAGTGCTCCTCATCTGGGGGTGATTTCGTGCCCCAGGGGACAGCTGGCAATGTCTGGAGACAGTTTTGGGCTCACAACTGAGGAGAGTGAGTGCCAGTCGGGAACGCGGCTAAACCTCTTCCTAAGCACAGGGCAGCCCCCAGACAAGGAAGGGGCAGCCCCAGATGGCAACAGTGCTCGGGCCGAGAAACCCTGATTTAAATGCACAGGGATCAAGCAGGAGTCTGCTTATATTTACAATTCATACTTAAAAATATTTTATTGGAGTGTAGTTGGTTTACAAGGCTGTGTTAGTTTCAGGTGTACTGCAAAGTGATTCAGTTCTACATACATTCATTTATTTTCAGATTTTTTCCTCAAATAAGTTATCATAGAATACCGTGTAGAGTTCTCTGTCCTCAACAAGTAAGTCCTTGTTGGTAATCTATCTTTTTTCCTTTACATTTTTAAATTGACGTAGAGTTGATTTGCAATGTCGTGTTAATTGCTGCTTTATAGCAGTGACTCAGTTACACATATATATCCTTTTTTGCTTTCTCTCTCGTTACAGTTTATCACAGGGTATTGAATGCAGTTCCATGTGCTATCCAGCAGGTCCTCGCTGTCCGTCTATTTCCTATATAACAGCTTGCATCCGCTGAGTCCAGACTCCCAATCCTTCCCTCCCCCACTGCCCTCGCCCTTGACAATCACCACTCTGATCTCTGGGTCTGTGATGCTCTTCCTGTTTTATAGATAGGTTCATTTGGTAATGACACTTGTAACTGATTTCATACGGTATTTGCCTTTCTCTTTCTGCCCTACTTCACCAGTATGACACTCTCTGGGTCCACCCATGTCGCTGCAAATGGCATTATTTCCTTCTCCTTGATGGCCGAGTAGTGCTCCGTTGTGAATACGCACCACTTCTTTATCCGTTCGCCTGTCAATGGACACTGAGGCTGCCTCCGTGTCTTGGCTATAATGACTAGTGCTGCCGTGAACTCAGGGGTGATGTGTCCTTTGAATTAGGAGTCTGTCTGGATGTACGCCCAGGAGTGGGACTGCTGGACCGTGAGGGAGCTCTATTTTTAGTTTTTTGAGGAACCTCCATACAGCTCTCTATGGTGGTTGCGCCAATTTACATTCCCATCAGCACTGCTGCTGCTGCTGCTGCTAAGTCACTTCAGTCGTGTCCAACTCTGTGCGACCCCATAGACGGCAGCCCACCAGGCTCCCCCATCCCTGGGATTCTCCAGGCAAGAACACTGGAGTGGGTTGCCATTTCCTTC
>NW_011494808.1:6060258-6060451 GCF_000754665.1 Bison bison bison
TTACTATGCATGCATGCATTGGAGAAGGAAATGGCAACCCACTCCAATGTTCTTGCCTGGAGAATCCCAGGGATGGAGGAGCCTGGTGGGCTGCCACCTATGGGGTTGCACAGGGTCAGACACAATTGAAGCGACTTAGCAGCAGCAGCAGCAAGCCACAGACCTTCTCTGATTTTTCTCTTTCCCCTGCACG
>NW_011494808.1:6060551-6086254 GCF_000754665.1 Bison bison bison
GCTGCTGCTAAGTCACTTCAGTCGTGTCCAACTCTGTGCGACCCCATAGACGGCAGCCCACCAGGCTCCCCCATCCCTGGGATTCTCCAGGCAAGAACACTGGAGTGGGTTGCCATTTCCTTCAATGCATGAAAGTGAAAAGTGAAAGTGAAGTCGCTCAGTCGTGTCCGGCTCTTAGTGACCCCATGGACTGCAGCCCACCAGGCTCCTCTGTCCATGGGATTTTCCAGGCAAGAGTACTGGAGTGGGGTGCCATCACCTTCTCCCCACCAGCACTAGGAAGGTTCTTTTTTCTTCACGTGCTCTCTAGCATAAGATCCATACATTTTGCTTCAACCTCTAAGGCCTGAAATGATGGTTCCTCTAAGCTCCTTGGGTATCAGCCATCCCCTTGGTCCCCTTTCTCACCATCCCTCTGACATGCCACGCCTGTTCCTCATGTTACCGACAGTAGCTGTGGGCCCAAAATACCTATCACTCAGCATCTTCCAGGGCTCAGTGTCAAATGCCTTCCTTAGTGAAGGCCTTCCCTGACCACCCAGCTTCAAATACCCCTGGTAGACTTTCTTTCACACCATCATATTTTCTTTTCTTTTTGTATTGTCACCTTGCTATCTTCTGGTTTACATATTGTTTACATACTGATTGTCAGCTCATGAGAGCCAGGAATATTTTCCCCCTTTATCTGCAAGGCCACAGTAAATGTTCAATAAATAACTGTTGAATGAGTTAGCTTTACAGTAAGGGTTCACTGGCTTTGTTTTTGAGTGACCTAATAAGGAATGCTTTCTTGCAAGAATGATTTTTGTTCTAGGACCAACGTTTGTTCCAAAACCACTTGATAAGCACCTCCCATAGGATAGAACACCTCCCCTCCACCTGCCGTCTTTTCTGTACTGATTTTTTTTAGCAGAGGTATTCATTTGTCCATCATTTCAATAGGCAGCATGTCAGAAACCAAGGATGGAGCCTTGCTGTTAACCATGACCAAGGAACATCTCCAGTCCTTGAGAAACCTTCAGACTTGACTTGTCAGCACCACCTTCCAAGAAACAAAATATGATGACATTCCTTCTCTATGATGTGCCCGTCAGCATTAGGGTGGATTAGATGGTATCCCTCCAACCACAATGCACCTTCCAAAAAAGGATTTGTCCACATCCTAACCCTAAGAGAAGGAAATGGCAACCCACTCCAGTATTCTTGCCTGGAAAATCCCATGGATGGTAGAACCTGGTAGGCTACAGTCCATGGGGTCGCAAAAAGTGGAACACGACTGAGCAACTTCACTTTCACTTTCAACCCTAAGAACCCGTGAATGTGAGCTCACAGTGAGTCCCCTACATACAAATGAGTTCTGTTCTGAGAGCAAGTTTGAAAGTCCAGTTTGTTCATAAGTCCAACAAAGTCAGCCTACGTACCCAACTAACAAGATCTATATAGCACTACACTGTAACAGGTTATAATATTTTTCACACAAATAATACATGAGAAACAAACACAAGACAAAAAGGAAACATTTTTAACCTTATGTACAGTACCTTGAAAAGTACAGTAGCAAGTACAGTAGCCAGCGCTTCTTAGCAATAACAGCGACATTCATCACTGCTTTTATGTTTGCTTCCAGGCATCTGGGCTTGGAGTAAACGCACTGTGCTCTATACAGTGAAGTGCACAAAAGCACGGCGCTCGCAGAGGACGCAGGCACGGGACAATGTAGGCCAGACACACAAACTAACTTAGGGAACTCGACACACGCTCGCATCTTTGAAAGATCACCACTTGAAGGTCCATACGTAGGGGACTCGCTGTACTTGGGAAAAGGGGGCTTTATAGGTGCCATTAAGTGAAGGGTCTCCCGGTGTGATCGTCCTGGGCTAGCCAGCTGGGCCCTAATTCCAGGGACTCGGTGTCCTTACGAGAGGCACGCAGGGGAGAGGAGCAGCCGGGGAAGATGGGGCAGAGTGGGAACTGGGTGGCTACAAGCCACGAAGCGCCTGGAGCACCAGCAAATGGAAGAGGCAAGGATGGGTCCTCCCGGGGCTCCCAGAGGGACCTCAGCCTTACTAGCCTTCAGGTCTGCGTGGGAATACACTTCTGCTGCTTCAAGCCATCAAATTGCTGGTAAAATACTGTGGCGGCACAGGAAACCAACTCGAGTGCCCATGCGGTCTACAGTGAGCCCCTTCCCGTGCCAGCCACGCCCTCCTGGCATCAGCCTCGGCCTGCCTTCCCGTCCCGTCTCTGGGATCCGTACCTGCTTTCTGCATGCCACACTTTCCACACAGCCACGCGCGAGTCCAGTGGGATAATTCGTCTTCTCCAAAAGCTCACTCGGCTTTGATGCCTCCACTGCTCCTCCATCCACTTCCCGTCCCAGCGAAGCTGAAACCTCCTGCCTGTCCTTCGAGGCCTGATTTCTAGGTCCCTGGTTTCTCACCCCCACTTACGGCACCTCTGCAGGCACGTCCCCACCTCATGGTGTCAGTCACCCCTATGGAGTCGCTGCAGGTTGCAGTGTGTCTCTTCACCGTTTAACACTGACTGTTGCGCTGCTGTGTTCCGACGATGAGGAGTTTTACCGGTAAAGACTTTATGAATACAGCGCGTTGAAAAGGAGCACTGTTGGGCTTCCCTGGTGGCTCAGTGGTAGAGGATCCACCTGCCAATGCAGGGGACGTGGGTTCGATCCCTGGCCTGGAAAGATCCCGCATGCTGTGGAGCAATGAAGCCCGTGCGCCACAGCTGCAGAGTCTGTGCTCTAGAGCCCGTGCTCTGCGACAAGACAAGCCCTGCACCTCAACTAGAGAAAGTCCCTGTAGCAATGAAGACCCAGCATAGCCAGAGACAATAGATACCCAAAAATCATACTAAAAAGAGCACTGTCGACACTAACGTGTCGCTTTGACCGCTCCTTGCAGCCGCCGTGCAGCAGGACTGCTGGGCAGTATTCAATTTCACAGAAACACTGCCAAGGGCTCTCTCACCACAGGGCTCGTTGGCTGTGCCTGCTTTATCCTTTTGAACTGAGTTGTCCATGGAGTGAAAACACCACGAGGACCAGCACCTCTTCTGTTCTGGTTTCAGAACAGCCCAGGCTCCTAGAACAGTGGCTGGTATGCAGTGGGCATTCAACAAACATCTGCAGAACGGATTTCAGTTTCCCCCATTTCATAGAGTGCAAGCTCCTCTGGGCAGAATTGGCTAATTCCTTCCTGCATCCCTGATCCCTACAAGGATCTCACACAAATCAGATGCTCAAAAGTTCTTGTTTGTTGTTGAGTTAACGAGAGTGCATTCTCAGCACAATGCCTCCGTGTCCTGCACTTCCCTTCTCGGAGACGACCGTCGGTGTCCTAAGTGTCGATACCTAAAGAGCGGGCACTGTCTTCTCGATCTACTCCCCTGCCCAACTGAAAACGTTACCGTTGGCGATTTCACAACCTAGTCATTGTGTAATCACATGCTTCCTTTAGAGGAGAAAACCAGAGTGTGCTGTGGCCCAGTTTCCCCACCTGTATTTCCACAGCCATGCTGTGGATAGTCACTGGCACAGCGGGGAGTTACGCAAAGAGGTCCGAGCGATCTGCTATAATCTGTGGGTAGGAACAGAGGGCCGAGTGATCTGCTATAATCTGTAGGTAGGAACAGAGGGCCGAGTGATCTGCTATAATCTGTAGGTAGGAACAGAGGGCCGAGTGATCTGCTATAATCTGTAGGTAGGAACAGAGGGCCGAGTGATCTGCTATAATCTGTAGGTAGGAACAGAGGGCCGAGTGATCTGCTATAATCTGTAGGTAGGAACAGAGGGCCGAGTGATCTGCTATAATCTGTAGGTAGGAACAGAGGGCCGAGTGATCTGCTATAATCTGTAGGTAGGAACAGAGGGCCGAGTGATCTGCTATAATCTGTAGGTAGGAACAGAGGGCCGAGTGATCTGCTATAATCTATAGGTAGGAACAGAGGTCGGAGTGATCTGCTATAATCTACAGGTAGGAACAGAGGGCCGAGTGATCTGCTATAATCTGTACGTAGGAACAGAGGTCCACATGATCCGTTATAATCTGTAGGCAGGAACAGAGGCCAGGGCACGGAAACGAACAAGGGGACTCCTGACAGACCCCTGGGCCGGCATCCTGTAACAGTAGGCAGAGTTCATCTAAAATGTCATGAACACACCTTGGGAATCTGCTTGCAATTAGAAGGAGATAATGCACTGTACGTGTCTAGGCCGCTCAGGCAACAAAACCACGAGTGGCTTGTGATGACGAGGATTTTCGATGAAAACACATACAATTCCTGATAAGCGCATTCCCACCTCTTGCGTTTGTGTGGAGACATTTTTTGTTCTTGAACGATACCAAAGAGAGTGTGTATGTATATTTAAATAATGTATTACCACAAGCATCTTTGATCTTGTCTATGTAAGTGTGTATTATGTATGCATAATTTACATCTTAATAATGCCATGTATGAATGATAAATACTAAATTTAAAATAAGGTGGTAGAACTATTGATTACCAACTTTGTTGCCAAATGCATGGTTTAGAGAATTCTTTAGTTTCTCTAAAAGGCCAGAGAAAATTTCTCAACTGCTAGTCTAGAAGTTCCCAGATCTTCACATTTCAAAGAATGATTAAAAGAGCAAACCTATAAACAAATTTAGGGTCTGCTACAGCTTGCCAACTGTTTTTTTTCTGCCAAGGAAGGCCATTCAGAAAGAAAAACAACTGTTATTTACTGCCATCACGTCATAAAAGGAAAGATCTTTATGGCCTCCACAGCCCCCAAAAGGTCAGAAGATTATTCTCAAGAATCAGGGGAAGTCTTTTAGATTGCAGAAAGTAGATTTATAAAAAAAAATTTAGGTTTACAAAAAGATTTCCTTATATTTTCTCATTTCACAGAGGAACACCGGAAACTTGATGGCCTACGAACCCTAGTGCAGGAACCCATATTGGGAAACCACCTTCCCAGCTTGGCTTCCTCAAGACTCCCTTGATTCTTCTGGAATTTTCCTATGAAATCCAAGAGAGCCACAGTTCAACTCCGCATGGAGGGTAACACAATTCCAGCAGCATTTACTGAGAGCCAACTGTGCACTCAGACTTGAGGGAGGTTCTTTGCCAAAGGCACAGAAGGGAGACGCTGTCCTGTGAGTAAATGTGCACTCAGGGGAGGAGTTACAGGCAAAACCCAGAACATGAGAAAGAAATTCTTACGACAACATTGACAGATGCCATTACACCGGGTGTCAAAGGAGACTGCGCAAATGCTACCAGGGCTGGAAACTTCTGCGCAAATAATGCTCTCTGCCAATGTTGAAAACCCAATTTTCAAGTCAACATTAATACGTATGTCTGTTGCTTGCTTTTCCAGTTGGTTATTCCAGTTTGAGGAAATGTTGGAGAGTTCTTAGAGCTTTAGTTTCACACGTTTACAATGGAATACTACTCAGTTAT
Source organism: Bison bison bison (assembly GCF_000754665.1). Taxonomy (NCBI): domain Eukaryota; kingdom Metazoa; phylum Chordata; class Mammalia; order Artiodactyla; family Bovidae; genus Bison; species Bison bison. Next base: position 6,066,015 of record NW_011494808.1, read on the forward strand.
AAGAAGTAACAATGCTGGATCATTTGTAGAGACGTGGATGGACCTAGAGTCTGTCATACAGAGTGATGTAAGTCAGAAAGAGGAAAACAAATGATCGATGTTGTTACTCAGTCACTAAGCCATGTCCAGCTCTGTGACCCCATAGACTGCAGCACACCAAGCTCCCCCGTCCTTCACTGTCTCCCAGAATTTGCTCAAACTCATGTCCACTGAGTATGTGATACCATCTAACCATCTCATCCTCTGTCGTCCCCTTCTCCTCTTGCCCTCAATCTTTCCCATCATCAGGGTCTTTTCCAATGAACTGGCTCTTCACATCAAGTGGCTAAAGTATTGGAGCCTCAGCTTCAGCATCAGTCCTTCCAATGAGTATTCAGGATTGATTTCCTTTAGGATGGACTGGCTTGATTTTTTTGCTGTCCAAGGGACTCTCAAGTCTTCTCCAGAAACATATTTCAGAAGCATCAATTCTTCGGCGCCCAGACTTCTTTATGGTCCAACTCTCACATCTCACTGGGAAAACCATAGCTTTGACTAGACGGACCTTTGTTGGTAAAGTGAAGTCTCTGCTTTTTAATAAGATGTCTAGGTTGGTCATAGTTTTTCCTCCAAGGAGTAAGTGGCTTTTACTTTCATGGCTGCAGTCACCATCTGCAGTGATTTTGGAGCCCAAGGAAAGAAAATTTGCCCCTGTTTCCACTTCATGCATACATGTGGGATCTAGAAATATGGCGCAGATGGACCTGTTGTAGGACAGGAATGGAGACGCAGACCTAGGACGGATGTGTGGTTGCGGAGGAGGCGGGGAAGAGGTGTGGGATGAAGTGGGAGACTGGGATTACACACGCACTCTGCAGGTGTGAAATAGTGAGCTGGAAGCTGCAGTGTAGCACAGGAGCCCAGCCCGGGGTTCTGTGATCCCCTACTGGGGCGGGGGGTGGGAGACCCCAGAAGGAGGAGACATATGTATACATTTAGCTGATTCATCTCATGATACACCAGAAACCAACACAACATTATAAAGCAACTATATTCCAATAAAAAAAAGTAGAAACAACTCCACTCTGGAGATTCAGGCCTACACAACACAGCCCGTACTCATCCCCCACGAGTCTCCTCTTTATTATCCACCTAAGATACGTGACTCCCAGGGAGCCTCTGACACAGGCCACCCATTCCCGCCTCTGAGCCTTCGCCTCCGCTCTTCTTTCTGAAGACATGGCTCCTTCAGCTTGGCTTCCTGGATGGGTCTCAGGATGCGTGTGTGCCTCCCAGAAGTGAGGGCAGAACTTTGTGTACATTTGCAGGTGTGTCTCATTCTGGGAAGAGGGTCACAGGATTCAGCAGACTTAGCGAGGGGGCTGTGAGTCAAGGTTGCTTAAAAACCACTCACTCTCCTGTTCCCCCTGGAGTAACCCTCGCTTCCCCATGAATCCACTTATCCACTTATTGACACATGTTTACGAAGTGCCCATTGTGTGCCGGGCACTGTTGTGGGCACTTGGGGCACAGCAGGGGCGCCACCCCTCGGAACTCTGGGAACTGGGCCATCCAGCAGCAGGGCAGAGGCGTTAAACCACACAAGAAGCAAAAACTGGCAACGCGAATTACACAGTATGCCAGAGGACCAGTCCTGTGCAAAAACAGCGCCTGTGAGGAGAATCTGAAGCGCTGCAGGGGCAGCACCACCACAACCCTCTCTTTTTGTGAAACTGCCCAACTTTCCTGGGGTGCCTGGTCTACACCACCACTGTGCCCTCACCATGCTGTCCCCTTATCTGGATTAACTGTTGACCCTTCCTTCACTGAACTGTGAAAGCTGACGGGCTTCCCTGGTGGACTAGTGGTTAAGAATCCACCAGCCAGTGCAGGAGACCAGGGTTTGATCCCTGGTCCGGGAAGACATTGCCCCATGCCTCGGAGCAACATAAGCCCGTGCGCACAGCTACTGAGTCTGTGCTCCAGAATCTAGGAGCCAGAACTACTGAGCCCATGCTCTGCAAGTGCTGAAGCCCGAGTACCCCAGAGCCTGTGCTCCTCAACAAGAGAAACCGCTGCAGTGAGAAGCCTGAGCACCGCAACCCAGAGGAGGCCCTGCTTGCTGCAACTAGAGAAATCCCTGTGCAGCAGCAGAGACCCAGGGCGGCCAAAGGAAATGAAACACACAGAGAACTTGACGAAATGTAAGGCGCTTTCTCTGTCTCACTCAGTTCTAGCCACTCTAATTCTTTCTCTCAGTCCTCATCCACCTCACAGTTTCTTATGCGACATGTACTACATTGTCCTGAATAACTTACGTAAAGTAATAAACCAACCCTGGAGTTACAAAAAACAAAAGAGCTAGTAGGGAGAAACTCCGTTTAAATTGTTGTTTAGTCGCTAAATTGTGTCCAACCCTTTGTGACCCCATGGGCTGCAGCCCGCCAGGCTCCTCTGTCCTCTACTGTCTCCTGGAGTTTTGCTCAAATTCATGTCCATTGAGTCGGTGATGCCATCCAACCATCTCATCCTCTGTCGTCCCCTTCTCCTCCTGCCTTCACTCTTTCCCAGCATCAGGGTCTTTTCAAATGAGTCAGCTCTTCGCATCAGGTGGCCAAACTATTAGAGTTTCAGCTTCAACATCAGTCCTTCCAAAGAACACCCAGGACTGATCTCCTTTAGGAGGGACTGGTTGGATCTCCTTGCAGTCCAAGGGATTCTCAAGAGTCTTCTCCAACACCACAGTTCAAAAGCATCAATTCTTTGGCGCTCAGCTTTCTTTATAGTCCAGCTCTCACATCCATTCATGACTACTGGAAAAACCATAGCCTTGACTAGACAGACCTTTGACAGCAAAGTGACGGCATGGGATCTTTGTAGGCATTTTTAACTAAAATGATCAAATAGGCTGTGTTAGGAAGATGATACCTGAGCCAGTTGTTGAAGATGGTTAAGGAGCGATCTACATGGATGCCTGGGAGAAAAGCCTTCCAGATTGAGAGAAAGACCGAACAAAGGCCCTGAGGTGAGAGTCTGCCCTGAGGAAAAGAGCAACAGCCAGGGGCCGAGGAGCTGAGGCGAAGTCACGGAATGAGCGAGAGGAGTGGGCGAGGAGGCTGGGGGGCTTTGCCCACTGCATGGACTCAGAGACGTGGGCACACAGGAGGATTCTCAGGAGGGCATGGTGGCTCTGGAGCGTGTCCTGGTGGGAACAGTGCATGGCGTGGGGAGGATGGGGCAAGGCCAGCCGTCCAAGCGCACAGCAGTGGCGCGGCTCGAGATGGGGTGCGGAAGCTGTCCCACTCTGGGCGGACCGGAGGCGCTGCTGATAGGCTTCCCTCTCGGAACTGGGGCAGTGTGAGAAAGAAAGACAAGAGGCAGGGACGATACCGCGATCTGTGGCCGGGACGACTGAAGGGTTGTCCCACCAGGATGGGGAAGGCTGGGGGCAGGAGGCCTTGGGGGCAGGCTGGGAATTCGGCTTTGGCCACGCTGATTTAGATTCCAAGTGGCGCTGTCTAGCTGGCAGCTGCAGGAGTCAGGGGCTCCAGGGGAAAGTTCAGCTGGGGATAAGCGTCTGGGAGCCATCAATTACAGATCCCTGGGAAAGCCGTCCCACCAGCCCTCAGGCCTTCCGGGTCCCCTAAAACATTCAACTCTACTTCCCTAGTGGCAAGTTTTCCACTGCTCATCACACTGTAGTTTTCTACACACTTTCCTCATTCTCTTTACTGGACAATAAAGTTCTCCAGTTGCATCCTATCTAACATTGTATCTCTTGTTTCACCTTGAAAATATATTGGTTTAAGCGCCTCTTCATTAGGTGTTCATATTTCAATAGTCAGGACCTTGCAGATGGATTGGACACAATCATTTTGATTTCTTTTTCTCCCTACTCATCAACATTTGCCACCAAATCCAGGCTCTATTCTCATTTTCTTGTGAATGTAAATTATATCAAACCAGTTTTCTCTTTAGAATGGATTATTTTAAAAAATAGACATAGGAAAAGATGCCCAACATCATGAATCAGGGAAATGAAAATCAATACCACAACGAGACATCACCTCACCCCTGTCAGAAATGGCTATGATTAAAAAGACAAGAAATATCAAATGCTGGCGAGGAGGAGGAGAAAAGGAAACTCTCGTGCACCAACAGGGCAACGTACTCTGGTGCAATGGGAGTGTAAATTGGTGTAGCCACCGTGGAAAACGGGATGGAGATTTTTCAAAGAAATTAAAATGAGGGCTAGCATATGATCCAGTTTTTCCACTCCTGTGTATTTACCCAAAGAAAATGAGACTACCACTTAAAAAAGACTGACTCCTACGTTCAGCACGTGATTTGTAATGACTACGATACAGAAAGGACCTCAGTGCTTACAGATGGATGAACGGATGAAGGTGACGCGCCATACATGCAGACAATGGAGCATTACTCAGCCGCTGGAGAGAAGGAAACCTTTCACCATTTGTAACAATATGGATGGCACAGTGGTAAAGAATCTACCTGCCAATGCAGGAGACACAGGTTCATCCCTGGGTTGGAAAGATCCCCTGGAGTAGGAAATGGCAACCTGCTCCAGTATTCTTGCCTGCAAAACCCCACGGACAGAGGAGCCTGGGGGCTACAGTCCCTGGGGTCGCAAAGAGTCGGACACGACTGAACACACACACACACAACATGGATAGTCCTTGAGGGAACTATGCTAAGTGAAATAAGTCAGAAAATGACAAATAGTGTACGATTTTACTTCTATGTGGAATCTGAAAAAACACATCTAAAAAAATGAAAAACTAAACCAAACTAAAACTCATAGATACAAAGAACAGGATGGTGCTTGCCAGAGGGGAAGTGGGGCGGGTGGGCACAATGAGTAAAGGGGATCAAGAGGTAAAAACCTTCACTTATAAAATGAAAAAGTTTATAGAACAGGGATGGAGCTTACAGCATAAGGACTACAGTAACTAGTACTGCAGCACACACTTGAAAGTTGTCGGGAGAGGAAATCCCAAAGTCACTTCACGCGGTGACAGAGAGTAGCTAGACTTACTGTGGCGATCCCTGAACAACGTTTATCAACATCGAATCATTATGTTGCACCTGAAACCAATATAATATCATCTACGTCAATTAGACCTCAATAAAAAACTCGCTGTGAATATTCACTGGGAACAAAGCAGAAAAAGATGTCAAAAGGCAAAATGCAAACTTAAAAACTTCTCCTCTTGTAGTTTCCCTGAAAATTAGCTTTTGTAGTCTGCTTAGATCAGGAAAGGCAACTGGAACCCACTCCAGTACCCTTGCCTGGAAAATCCCGTGGACGAAGGAACCTGGTGGGCCGCCATCTACGGGGTCGCGCAGAGTTGGACACGACTGAAGCGACTTAGCAGCAGCAGCAGCAGCATTCTGCTTAGCTGGGTGCAGTTATTAACAGGAAGCTCTGTGGGTCTCAAGTTTCTCAAGCAAAAGATAAAGAAACTGGGTTAAACAATTCTAAAATTCTTCAAATGCTTCCTTTTGAAAGACTTGGAATGGCTCTGTTTAATCACTAACATTTCTGGAGACCCAGCATCTGTTCTGCTTAAAACTACATGTGATCGGAATAAATATTAAGGAGAAATAAATCTTGCAGTCAGTAATCTTTACTACAACTCCTTTCTATTAAATTGCAAATAGAGAATATATGTATATATTTCAAATTAAAGGACATTTCCAAGAATGATCTTGACCATTTTCTATGTCAGGATTGATTAAAAGGAGTCTTTTTCTGAGTTCCTGCTTATCATTTTTTCCTAATTGATATTAGCTAAGTCTGTTATAGATGCATTTCATAAAAAAGAGACCTAATCACAAGGCAAGCGAAAGCACTCTCTGTGTTCTGGAGTGAGTGTGTTTCATGAGACTCTAGGATACAATCTGCATGACTAAACTGAATCTTGTGATTCCTACAGTAGAACTATTTTAGCTACTTATGAGGTTGAAATGTATCGTGTCCACAATATCTTGCTTTCTTTTTTGTTCACGTCTACTGACAGAGACTTATTTTTCACCATGAGCATTAATGGGGACTCATAAGTGCTACCTGTGGAAAGCATGGTAGTTGCAATAAAAAGGTCAGATCAGGCTCAGGGTTTGGAAGTCAACCACAGGTGGAGGGGGATTAAAAAAAAAACAAACAAAACCCTGGCCAGCCAAAGAAACCCCTGTCAACAAGAGGCTAAGTGGCTTTGATTGACTTGACTTGTTGTGTGACTAAGGGATTAAAACACAGAGATTCCATCAGATTATCTCAGATCTGAAAGCCCTTGGAGCATGAGGAGGCCAGCTAAGGAAAACCTTGCTCCCAGAAGAGATAGATGGCAAAGATAAAAAACTCCAAAACCCGAGAAGCAGAGCAACAAAAGCCCACCACCACCAACTGGTGCAATGGCAGCAATCAGCTGCTCAGGCTCCATCCTGCTTGGATACAACGGTATTAACTCCAATATTACCCTTCTTACACAGATTTGCTTTAAGAATACATATGTAGCAATTTGTCCCTGTCAGGCGGTCTTCTAAAAGCTTTCATGTTCCTGTAAACCCTGTGAGGTAAGCGGTGTTGGTATTTCCAACTCTCCAGGTGAGGACCGTAGACACAGAGGCTCTATAATTTGCCCAAAGTTGAACAGCTTGTGAGTGGCAGAGCTGGGGTTCAAACTCAGACCTTCTGAATCTGGAATGTATGCTCTTGGTCACTGTGCTGTTTTGGAAGGAGATGGAAAAAAAAGGCACTGTAGATGAATTTATGTGATTCAAAACGCCTACTTTTCTCATTTCATGAAACTCTAGGGAGCTCCTTCACCATGCTATAGCTGGGTAGCAGCAAAGCACAGGCTGTCCTTTTAAGTATTAAAAAGTCTTTTAAGCATCTCCACGTTCCCTAAGTGTGTGCGACTCTGTTACCAAATAAATCACACCCAACAAAGGCAGAACAAAATACCTTGGCCATTTAACTTGGAAAAAGGCAGCTGGGATGGATGGTTGAGTTTACACTCGGTGTCTGAGAGGCAGGCATTGAGGAGAAACCAGCAGGTTTGGTTACCAGGTCTACAGTACCCGGTGAGGACTAATGACCTGGTCCTGCCTGGACCCCGGCAAGGTTTTCCATGGCTTATGATGAGCCCTTTTCTCCTTTGTACAAAATGATATAAAATGAAATAAATTAATAGCTTATACTTCCAGGTCCAAGAGGATGTTGATATAAGTTTTAGAAATGAGGGGCACAGACCACCCTCAAGAGGAAATTCCAGACAGGAAAAACATACTATCAGGGTCCACATGATCATAACCTGATTCAGCATCCTTTAAAACCACAGTCTCCTCCAGGATTTTCCTGATTACTGTCTTCAGAAGCATGAAACAGTTCCACGGGATTTTCCTGATTACTGAATGCCAAAGCATGAGAAAGTTCCGTGAGTCACACGATAGACTTGTCGAACTTGAAGTCGACTGCCAGGCAGTTGGAGGGTTACATTTTTACGACTGCTACATAGCAGTTCTGGGAAAAGTGAAATATGTTAGTTGTAAGAAGCACATTCTTTAAGTAGGCTAGAATCTTCCTGATGCTGCTCTTAACCTTTTTGGGGGAGGGTAGAAGTGGGAAGGATCATGGATTCCTTTAAAAATATTTGGGGAAAGCTGGGGAGCATGAATGCACACCCCAGAAAAATGCATGGGCATACTGTCATAGTATACTGCATTTTATTTCAGAGAGTGTATAAACCTCCTATCTCCCTCTCCTTAGAAACCACGCTATACATTCGGGTCCTAACGGAATTCCACAGACAGCTTACGATGCTAGCTTAAGACGCTGCTTGAGGCTAGAATAGAACTGCTTGAAGGCTGGGCTTACTGCTGCAACTGCGTCAAGACCAATGTGCTTAGCTCTGGTGACTCTCTGCTCTCCCCAAAGCCGCCTGGGACAGGAAACAAGGACACACCCGGCTACATGGCTAAGAGTTATCAGATAGGCAAGGGATAATCTGAGTTTTGGTTTCAATTATTCTTTTCCTCGCAAACACCACTGAATCTGCTTGGGGTAAGACAAAAAAATAAACAAAAATCTCAGCAGTCATTTTTCTTCAGAGACTATGAACCTTACTGTTAAGTTTAATGAGTTAAGGGGAAATCAGTTTCCAGTGAAAACGAACCGGAATCAGATAAAATGGGACAAAAAGAAAAGAAAGTCCTTTTTTTTTTTTAAAAAGGCAGGCATCCCCATCGATAGAGCCAAGCACAGGAAGCAGATGTAATGTGTCCAGGGCAACGTTTCACCCTCCGCCCACTCATTCTTGATTTATTCATAAATCAACTGAAGTATGTTCCCACTGAGACTCCGCGGTGTGGCAGAGTCCACGGCATGGGGGTGCTCCGCTGACCCGACAGCCCCTCCCGGCAGGGATGGTGATGAGCTGCAGGAGCTCAGAGTCAGGCGTCCCTGCGGCTGGTATCACCTGCGTCCTTGTGGGTCAGGGAAAGAGGCAAGCGAGCCCAAGAGGTCCACGCTCCCCGGGCCCGTGTGATGATGAGAGCGACGGGGACGGGCCACGCCCAAAAGGCAGGAGGGGCCTCCGCGTTAACATCTGCGTTCTATCGCTGAGTAGGAGAGAGTTCACAGCTGCAGCGAGGTACCACCCCACCCCAATCAGAGTGGCCACCACCTGACAGTCTCCAGGTAACAGAGGCTGAAGAAGGTGAGGAGAGGAGGGAGCCCTCCTACACGGCTGGTGGGAATGGAATTTTGTGCACCCGCGATGGAGAACAGTACCGAGGTTCCTCAAAAAGCGAAACGTAGAGCTACCGTGTGAGCCAGGAATCCCACTCCTGGGCATATAGGAAAGTGGGCACAGAGACAGAATCCTAACTCAAAAAGATACACGCACCCCTCTGTTCATAGCAGCACTAGTCATGCTAGCCAAGACATGGGAACAATCCAGATGTCCGTTGACGATGACTGGATGAAGAAGATGTGATACATACATACGATGGGACGCTACTCAGCCATATTGAAGAATGAAGCAGTGCCATCTGTAGCAACATGGACGGACCTGGAGACTGTCATACCAAGTCGGAAAGAGAAAGACAAATGTCATATGATGTCCCTTGTGTGTGGAATCTAAAAACATGACACAGATGAGCTTGTCCGTGAAACAGAAACAGCCTCCCCCAGACAGACAGCAGGCTTGCAGTTGCAAAGGGGATGGGTTTGGGGGAGGGAAGGACTGGGGGTCTGGGATTAGATGATGCAAACTGGTGTAAAGAGGATGGATAAACGACACAGTCCCACTGTATAGCACGGGGAACTATATTCAATATCCTGAGATAAACCATGAAGATAAGTATATAAAAAGAATGCATAATATGTGTGTGATAATGGAATCACTTTTCTGTGCAGCAGCAATGAGCACAACACTGTGAGCCAACTGTAGCTCAACAAAACAGATCTGAGCTCCGACTACCTCGTGTGGTACGGCACACGGCGAGTGTGACGTTAGCTCTGCGCTGAGCAGGGGAAAGTGTTGCTTCTCACTTGGTTGCTCACTGGCTCCATAACAGGCAAGGTGATCGCGATCATTCCTATCATGCAGGTGGAAAAACTCAGTCTCAAAGAAGGTAAGTGAATGTCCAAAGGTAGCACAGTTCACACCTGCAGATGCTTGTCTAGAATCCAAGACTTTTCAGCCCTCAGTCCAGTTTTCTTCCCGTGACAGGCCATCAGGGAGGTGGGATGTGATGACTGATTTTAATAGATGTCTGAGATGGAGCCAGTGAACCACAGAAGATGAGACTCTGTGAAGCTGGACTTAGTTCTGTTTGAGAGCTGCTTAATAATCTTGTCCTGCTGACATTAAATGAACAGTAAGCTAAATCGTTACTGAACTGGAACCAGGTGGGAGAGAAAGAAAACGATAGTAAAGGAAAACACTGTTGCTTAGAAACTGGGACAGGTTAAACCTTCGGAGAGGTTAAATTGGGACAGGCTAAATCTGCCTGCAATGCAGGAGACCCCAGTTTGATTCCTGGGTCAAGAAGAGCTGCTGGAGAAGGGATAGGCTACCCACTCCAGCATTCTTGGGCTTCCCTTGTGGCTCAGCTGGTAAAGAATTGATCTGCAATGTGGGAGACCTGGGTTTGAGCCCTGGGTTGGGAAGATCCCATGGAGAAGGGAAAGGCTTCCCACTCCAGTATTCTGGCCTGGAGAATTCCATGGACTGTATAGTCCATGGGGTCGCAAAGAGTCGGACATGACTGAGAGACTCACTTTCTTGCCTTAGGAAATCAGACGCGATCAATGCTATAGACATATTTGCTCGCCAAAGGTGAGGCGAGAAGATACATAACAGGTGGTTATAATCCAGTAGAATTCCATTGTCAAGGCTTCATAGCCGTTGCCAAATTTAGGAGACTCTGGGACTATTCTAGTTTCAGAGAGCCAGGGATATGCTCACATCAGGAGAGACAGAGATTCAGACAGAGAGAGAGAAAGGCAGCTGGTTCCCAAGGGGACAGGGGCTCACAGTTTCTTACCCTGAGGCCCAGCCACGCCCATGGCCTTGCCTTGGTTTGCTTCTAGGAGCAAGACTGGACCACTGCATTGCCAAACGCCAGCTTTACAAACTCAAGGCTGTTTCTGGATAAGGGTTGGATGGGGTGTTTGCAAACAGGGTGCAGACTCTAGAGGACTCCAGTGTTCTCTTAGTTGCATTTAAAACACACACTGCATTCTAGGAACTCGAGGCCTAGAGTCTGAAAGGCCTCGGAAAACTCTGATCATGCTATAGCAGGTCTGAGGAACTTGGTTAAGGTCATCACACTCAGAAACAACTCTCACAGTGGTGCTTGAAGAACATAAGAACATCTCAGCCAGAGGTCCCCCTTTGCAGCCAGACTGGGCTGAGGCCCCTGTGGAGAGAGGCATCACAGGGGCAGGGTTGGGTGGGGGCCGGAACGAGAGAAAGCAAAAAGATGGGCAGGAAAACCCCCAGGACGCGGCCCAGGAGGAACACTTACAGTGCTTTTTCAAAGAGATTTCTTAACCTTGTTGGAAAGCACACGGGTGCCTCTGGGTTGAGAAAAGGGTTGCAAAGTGTAGTGCTCCCGAGTGCTCCTCCTGCAACACTCCACTCAGGCAGGCACGCAAGGCTGGGAGAAGGGATTCAGGAGAATATCCTTCATGGGTGAGAATTAGCTGGGGCATCCCGATGACAGGTCACCAAATGACAGGTCTAGGTGACCTGTAACCAAATCTGATTCAAGCACAGAAAATTCATTAAGGAAATCGGGTTTTCCCCCCGCCTCTGGTCGATAAACAATCCAAAGAGCAGATATACAGGAGGATGAACACCAGTGAGGATTCTAATCTCTAGGACTACGTTTTCAAGGTGATACTTAAGGAAAAAAGCCAAGAAAGGAAAAAATATACAGATCGGTAGAAAGCAAAAATGGAGAGAGAAAAGAAGAAAGAAAGATAAGAAGGAAGACAGCAAGCACTTCTCGACATCCTAGTGAAAGGCAGAACGGAATGAAAAGCTATCTGGTTAAGCCTCTATTTAGGAATGAATAGCTCATGCTCACTAACCAGTTCCAGCAAGGGGGAGAGGATATCTGAGGTTTAATTGGAAATAATCTAGCATTGCACCAGAAGCTGGTCCTTAAAACTAAGGCATCCGATAAAGCCGGGTTCACGTTACTCCCACTTCTGTATTTGGAAACAGGAGCACAAAGCCTAATCGGCCAAATAAAGGAGCTGAAGGCTCCACAGAAAACCCTCTAAGCCTGGGATTGATGTCCACTGACACCACGGACAATGACACCATGGGAACCAGCAGAGGAGAAGCAGCAATTATGACAAAGGGGTGCCCAGCCCAGGCCCTGCAGAGGAGACCCCAACACAGCCACAGCCCCGCGTCAGGACGATGTACTTGGGAGTTGCCATGTCTGCCTCGGAGAAACAGTCTCAACATGACATTTCTATTTTCGTCTCCTTCAGTAAGTGTTTTTGCAGAACGTCTCTACGCCAGGCTTTACTGTCAGTGCTGGGCATGCAGCAGAGAGCATGGGGGCTGAGTGACGTTCCCTGTGCGTTTTATACTCGATGAATATCTGCCTTGCGGGGGGACACGCCATAAGCAGGGAAACAGTGTCAGGGAGTGGGGAGTGCTCAGAAGGAGGAAAAATTGAGCAGGGTGGGGGAGAGAGCGTGAACAGAGGAATGTTTCAGCAGGAAGGGAAGCAGAGATGCCAGTACGGAGGTTCCTTAAAAAAAATTATAAAACAGCACTACCATATGATCCAACAATCCGACTACTGGGATCCAGAGAAAACTGCAATTCAAAAAGATACATTCACCCAAATGTTCCTTGTAGCACTACTTACAATAGCCAGGACATGGAAACAATTTAAATTTTGTCCATTGACAGATGAATGACTAAAGAAGATGTGGTGTATATATACAGTGGAATATTCAGTTCAGTTCAGTTCAGTTGCTCATTCGTGTCTGACTCTTTACGACCCCATGAATCACAGCACGCCAGGCCTCCCTGTCCATCACCAACTCCTGGAGTTCATTCAGACTCACGTCCATCGAGTCAGTGATGCCATCCAGCCATCTCATCCTCTGTTGTCCCCTTCTCCTCTGCCCCCAATCCCTCCCAGCATCAGAGTCTTTTCCAATGAGTCAACTCTTCGCATGACGTGGCCAAAGTACTGGAGTTTCAGCTTTAGCATCATTCCTTCCAAGGAAATCCCAGGGCTGATCTCCTTCAGAATGGACTGGTTGGACCTCCTTGCAGTCCAAGGGACTTTTAAGAGTCTTCTCCAACACCACAGCTCAAAAGCATCGATTCTTCGGCGCTCAGTTCACTCAGCCACAAAAAGGAATGCAACGGTGCCATTTGCAGCAACCTGGGTGGAACTGGAGACGCTCATACTAAGTGATTCAGACAAAGACAAATACCATGTGATATCACTTATATGCAGAATCTAAAAAAATACAAATGAACTCATTTACAAAACAGAAACAGGGTCACCGACATAGAAAACAAACTTATGGTTATTAAAGGGGGGAGGGAGGGGGAGGGAATTTGGGTCGACAGATATACACTGCTACATACAAAAACCCAGAAGGACCTACTGTACAGCACGAGGGACTCCGCCCAATATTCTGTAACAACCTAAAAGTGAAAAGAACCTGAAAAAGAACAGATGCGTGTATGTGTATTACTGGATCACTCTGCCGCACCTGGAGCTAGCACAGCATTGTTAATCATTATCCTCCAGTGTAAAATACAAAGTTAAAAAAAAAAAAAACAACAGGTGCCCTGCAGCAGATATGCATGCTGATGTTCTGAAAATTCTGGGTCAGATACAGTCATAGCCATTGCTGTGTGTCGGAAGGCTCTAAGTCCTTCCTGAGACGGACCCAGTGCCCCAGGGATCAGCCTCTCCGTGGTGCGGGGCTGTGACTGAGGTGGACTCTGGCTTTGGCGGCCCCACACTTGCTGGGGTTGATGCCCCGTGTAGACGGTATTCTGGAGTGTGGGCTGGGCCTGGGACTCCGTTTAACCTGAGTACTTTGTTAAAAAGATACTTACTCATTTGTCTGCATGAGGTCTTCATTGCACATGAGTGATCTTCGCTCTAGGTGTGGCTTGTGGGCTTTGTGGCACTCACTAGAGGCACATGGGATCTTAGTTCTCCAACCAGGGATTGAACTCTCATCCCCTGCATTGGAAGGCAGATTCTTAACCTCTGGACCACCAGGGAGGCCCCTAACCTGAACCCTTGAAGGCCTGGGAGTTGCTGGTTTTACACATTTTGGCCCTATATCCTGAGCCAACCTGCTATGAGAAGCTCAATCTAGCCTCATGGGGAGACCCAGAGAGGACAACCCAGACCCCCAAGTACACTTCCCTTCTCCAGCCCGGGAAGCTCAGCTGAGCTCATGCAGAGCAGGGAGAGCCGCTCTGAGGCGGGAGGTAGATGGGCTCCAGGCTGAGCAGCTGGAGTCTGTTCCCTGTGGGCAGACACTCCAAGATGAGACAATTCAGTTCAGTTGCTCAGTCGTGACCGACTCTGTGACCCCATGGACTGCAGCACACCAGGCCTCCCTGTCCATCATCAACTCCCAGAGTCCACCCAAACTCATGTCCATTGAGTTGGTGATGCCTTCGAACCATCTCATCCTCTATCCCCTTCTCCTCCTGCTCTCAATCTTTCCCAGCATCAGGGTCTTTTCAAATGAGTCAGCTCTTCGTATCAGGTGGCCAAAGTATTGGAGTTTCAGCTTCAGCCTCAGTCCTTCCAATGAATAATCAGGACTGATTTCCAGAGGGGGATAATAGGAAGAGCTGAGTCCTGCTTGGATAAAAGATCAAGAGTCCACGGAATTCTCATTCTTGAGGTCAAGGAGACCGCCCCAATTACACATGCGCAGAAAGGCTCCTTGGGGGTCAAAAGGGAGGGGGCACCATCCCATAAAGGGTGCTGTCAACCTTCCCATAGCCCTCTGCACTGGACCCCATCTCGGCTAAAATACGCACATGCCAGTTGGAGAGGGACCTAGAACAGGTGGAAAAAGAAGTAGACAACTGGCCAAAGGTAAGCAAAGACTAGAAGAACTGTCCTATGTAAGAGATTTAAGTCATCTCTTTACCACCTTCCTCTCCATTAGGGAAGACGCCCACACCGTTTCTCACCGGGTGGGCATCTCTGCCTCCCTTCTGGTCTGAAATAAATGACAGGCTTCCTTCTGCGTGCTCTCCCACGTGTGCTGTGTCTCTACTAATAACCTTTGTACCTGTTTTTACAGCAGTAGGAGTGTCTGCCTCTTGGAAACATTCTTAATTTTTTTTTTTTAACATTCTTAATTTTGAACGGAGGTAAGAGCCCATTCTGCTTCTAGCCTCTAGCCCCTGGTGGTCTGGAGGCTAGGACTCCTGGTTTTCATCCAGGCCGCCCAATCCCTAGGCAGGAGCCCAAGATCCTGCTTCAGAACCTCTCCTTTTCACCCGTATCAATTCCACCCAAAGCTGTGCTCGGTGTAGAATTAGGGGCAAAGAAATAAAACAGCTGATGCTTTAAGCCACTGAACTTTGAGGGTGGGTTCGTTATTCAGCAACAGTTAACCGGAACACTGACTTCCAGTTTCAGATCCTAACATGGTAACATCTGAAGCACAATTTTGGTTGGAGAATTTGTGGCGGGGCGACGGTTTTAGATTTTTCTTGGTTTTGCTGTCCATGCCTTTGATTTTAAAATTCCTCCTCATTTGAGAATATGAATTATTGGATCTCAAACAGGGGAAAAATATGTTCTGACCTAAGGCTTAAAAATAGAGATGTCTGCTATTAGGAATACAAGAGTACGTTTTTGCTGACCTATTCATCTCACGAGGGCCAAACGTAACGTCCTGCCATAATTCTGTAGGTAGGAAGCTGAACTGGAGTTGACCTCGGTTAGCATTTCCCAACTCGAGGAACAATACCCCGCCCTGGAATTCCTGACAACACTATCAACCTCAGACAGCGGCCAGTTTCTGGCTGTCCGCGGAGAGTGCTGGCAACAAAGTCTTGTCCAAACAGGGGACAAATCTGCCTAGCTTTATGCAAAGGAAAAGGAAAAGCGAGGCCATTAATTCAGCCTGGGGAAACGTGCTGAGGCCGTGCATTTACCGGGTGGCGACTGTCAGCTTCGTCCTGGGGGAGGACGTGCCGTCCTTTCCCCGTTCTCCAGCCCTTTCCGCTGCGGTCTTGGGGGGCCGGCAGGGGCAGACAGGGCGTGGGTGGGTGGAGACTGAGGGCGTGAACGGGCGTTATAAACCAGAGCAGAGCGGGAGCATCACTTCTGGAAGGCACTGACTTTACCCGCATTGGTGTCACGTGTATCAAAGGTCATGAGAGGATACAACCAAGGGGTCACCGGGATGACTGATGGTAGGGGTTCTCAAAGCATGGTCCCCAGACCACAGCATCAGCAATAAGGGCGGGGGGTGTGTTAGACATGCAGTCTTCGGCTGTGCCCCCGATTGGCTGAATCGGAGGCCCTGGGAGGGGGCCCAGTATGTAGCAAGACTGCTAGCTGATTTTTGATGCTCCCTCAGGTACTGAAATTCTGGAAGAAAATCTAAAACTTCTATTTATTTCTGTTTGTAACTTAAAGAGGAAATACACAAAGTGCTATTAAAATTTACATGTAGTAGAGCTTCCTGATCTCATTTGATTCTGAAGTCTTGTGTCCTACGTGATAAGAGATTTTCCACAACGCAAAGGTTTTGTGATTATTATCTCTGATCCTTCATTAACTGTTAACTTCATTAACAGATATGTTAACATTCACATAACATAACAGTTATGTTAACTTCATTAACATAACTCCATCAACATTATTCTGATCCTTCAGTTTATTTAAAAATATTACTCTTTACTTATGCCCATTGGTGCATTTACAAATTATATTGCTGCTGTTGTTTAGTCGCTAAGTCTTGTCTCTTTTGGTGACCCCACGGACTGTAGCCTGCCAGGTTCCTCTGTCCATGGGACTTTCCAGGCAAGAAGACTGGAGTGGGTTGCCATTTCCTTCTCCAGGGGATCTTCCCAAACGAGGGGTTGAAGCCGGGTCTCCTGTATCTCCTGTGCTGGCAGGCAGATTCTTTACCACTGTGCCCTCCGGGAAGTCCAGCAAGTGCACAGGTATGCACCACAAATTCTGGATATAGTCTAGCCAAGTTATGTTTTTTATCCAAGGTAAGCAGAAAACATCAAGTAGAACAGAAACAGTTTGGGAGTGGTGACACAGGAGTATCACCCCTGGCCTTCTCCCAAACGCCAGTGAGCCTTGTGAAGTGAAGTGAAAGTCGCTGGGTCGTGTCTGTTTGCGACCCCATGGACTCTACAGTCTATGGGATTCTCCAGGCCAGAATCCTGGAGTGGGTAGCTGTTCCCTTCTCCAGGGGATCTTCCCAACCCAGGGACTGAACCCAGGTCTCCCGCATTGCAGGCGGAGTCTTTACCAGCTGAGCCACCAGGGAAGCCCTGTAGGGGGCCTCCAACAGCCTTGTCCAAACAGCTGTGCCCAAACTTCCTGTTGCTGGAGCTGCAGCCAGTCACTTCGAGTTTCCTGCCAGGCTGGTGGGGGACAATGGGGGAGAGTCTGCAGTGGCTGTGGAGGTGGGGAGCGGTGTCCACACTGGCCACGGGATGAAGTCTCCAGGGCGAAACTGCCAGAGACTGGTGAGCTTCTCTGAGACATACAGGAAACGGCGAGTAGAGATTAAAGGCAGTAAATTCAATAAAAATGCTAATTCATTTAGCCATCAATTTTTAATCATTTGACCATCTCATTAATGAATCAATTAGTTTTGTTTGGACTGTGGCTCCTTCCTGAAAGCATTTGGGGCTGACGACAACAAAAGACGCAAATAATCCTAAGAGTTATTAAAAATCAGTCAGAAGAAATGTTGGCTTTCTCTCCGCTCCCTGTCTCAAGAGCATCCAGGCAACCCGGAGAGGATGCTGCCCTTAGGAACAGTCTAGTGTGGCACACATTAAAGAAATTACAAAAGGAGTTTAGCGACAAGGCCATATTAAAAAATAAATGGAAATGGTATGGAAGTTTCACCCAAGCAGGGGATCAGGCTGAGAGGCCTGGTGGAGCGAGGCCTCGGGTGCCCTTGCTTTGGCCGCTGGGTGACCAGACTGTCCCCGACTGACCTAGCAGCTGACCACCAAGGGATGGGGAAATTCCACTGACATCAGAGGAAACACTCCTCAGAGCCCATCCCAAAGGGCAGGCGCATAGAGTCACAAGCTAGCTGAATGGTGGTTAGCTCTGGAGAAGTTCGTTACACACCAAACGCTAACCGATACATCTTGCCTCTTGAACAGCACAGGTCTGAGCTACACGGGTCCACGTACAAAGATTTCTTTCAATGAACACGTACTCCAGGGCTGCAGGTCTGCAGCTGGTTGAATCCCAAGATGCAGATGGGTGGCTGCAGAGAGCGCTGGCTGTAAAGTTATATGTGGATTTTCAACTATTCAGGGCTTGGCACCCCTAACCCTTGGCGTTGCCCAAACGTCAACTGTACTTCATTTCACACATAATCACCTCTTGAGCAACAAATACTTATTTGCTCCAATCTGTAGCTTGGCCACATGGAAAAATCTTTTTAAGCTTTCCCTGAGTCTGTTTAAATTTCATCCTTGATGAATTTCATGTAGCTTAACACCATCAGCCATTGTACGTAACATCCACGGGGGAAAATAAAATACGACAAATTTCCGCTTAGCCTTCTCAGCTGCTTCTTTTTCACGACAAAACCAAAACCAAAATATACTCCAGAGTCCAGTAAAGTGGGCTCCTACAGCTCTGGACAAAGAGCTTTGGTGAGTTGTATGGTTTTTTTTTTTTAATACTTCTGGGGGTATTAATACTATTGAGTTTGGGTTGAGAACATTTTTTTTTTTTCCTCTCTCTCTTTGGAAGCTTAAGTCAGGGGCAAACATTGCTGATCAACACAGATACTTTTTACAAGGTGGTAAATCAAACAATCCAACTTCAGTGTGTCTGCTCTCCCATACAAAGATGTTTATAAACCGAAAGAACAAGCATAAAGGGAGAAAGAAAGAAACTGCTTAAGAACACAAACGCACATTCTAACCTACAAACACAAGCATGCCAAATATTTTTAAGAGAGCGTTCACGAGAATGACAAGCAATTTAAGCTTAAGCCCTAAAAGCTTTCTCCTCTCTCTGGCTCCCACATGTATATAAAAGGTTTAAATGAGCAAGGAAAACATGTTGGGATTAGGATTTGATTCCAAAGAGCTTTTATAGTCATATAGAATGACCAGGAGTTACACTAGCTTCAAAAGACACACCAAACAAAAACTGATTTTTATCAAATGGCATTAATACTTTACGGACCAAAGTTGTTTTCACAACATATTTACATAATAAGGCACTTGCCAAGCTGTGTAAATGTTTATGGCGTTAGGATTCCCATCTTAAAGCTTTCAAATTCAGTCAAAGCGAAAACCGCATGCTTGTTTATTTGAACTGTAAAATCTGTAACTAGATATCACCCCCAAACACTTCTGAAACGCGAATGGTGGGCCCAGTTCTGATTCAGTTCGCTCCTTTGCCGGTCACACGCCCCATGCTGGGTACAGCAGACCCGTTTTGATAAGCTACTTCATCCCTTTGTTAACCGACCCAATCACACGTAAGTCTCGATTGATTCGTTAATGCAAACGCTTGCCTGAGATGCTCAGAGCTTCAGGCTGAAATTAAGAAGCATAACTGCTTTTTTTCCCACAAAGTGCCAAGTCTTTGCATAAATGTTATCTCACTCTTCTGGAAATAAAAGTTCTCTACCAACTTGAGCTTCTAGCTCACTTTGGATGTAATTTTATGAAAGAAAGAAGGAAGGGTTTACTTCTCCCGTTACCTCTGAGGCAATCAGTTTTGAAAAGTGATCCGAGTCGGTCAGAGGAAGTTTCTGGAATATAATACCAGGCTCCTGATTCTTAGCTTTAAGCTGAGAAGTTTTAAACTTTGCCAGCCTGCACTCTTTGGTCTCCATGCTAAGCCACAAGTTTAGAGACTGCTGTGGCGGACGCGAAACCCAAGCTTTCCTCTCATAACTGCTGGCTCTCTCTCTCCGCATGTTTTCCATTTTATGAATCACCCACCTTCTTCTGTCTTTTTAGTCCTTCCTCACTGTGTGTTCCCTTTGAAGCCTTATTACGTGAAGCAGCAGTCCCCAGACTTTGCCATGAGAGAGAAGACAGTTGGGTAAACATCACCCCATGAGTTTTTCCTCCCTGGAACCCGTTTTGGCGTGTGCTGTTCAGTGGAGCTGTGAGGAGCTGCGGACCAGGTACCGCTCAGAAGACACAGCTGCACCAAGCAGCAACCGCTCAGCCCAGGGCCTCCTAAGCTCTTTATGCAAAGAGCTGGGCTCCGGGTGTCTGCCTGAACCTAGGAGAGTGTTGCAATCAACTAGACTTTAAAAAACAGAAAACTGGAGTGGGAATGTTTCTTTTTCAAAGTTCAAAATATTCCTTTCTTGAATACAAGTTTTCTTCAGAATGTTTCCTAACTCACTTTTGTCTTCTATTCAAACTGTAGGAACTGACCCTCGGGATGAAAACGCAGAGATGAGGGGGAACAGGGAATGAATCTCCTCTTCCGGAGTTTCATTACCCGCTCCGACC
>NW_011494808.1:6086354-6094347 GCF_000754665.1 Bison bison bison
CCGCCCCCGCCCCGACTCTCTGTCTCTTTCACAATTAACACGTACTTTAGAGACTGAAGAGGAGAAGGCAGCGCGTGTTCGGTTGGGAAGGTGTTGACTGAGAACGCCCTGCACACAGGGCCCTCTGCCAGGTCAGGGAATCCGACCGCAAGGGGACGTGGGTCTCACCCCCAAGTTGTCACAGCCCAGTAGCGGAAAACTAGGTGGAGAGAAGGAGGTCAGCGCGAACAGTTTGCAGGAGAGTCTTTGCCTTCTCGCAGGACCTTCTAATCTGTATCTGAAATTCTCCCTTTGTAGTCACCCCCTCATTCCAAGAGGCAAACTGTAAATGGGAGGCCGCCAGGCACCCTTGGTACCTTGAAGGTGGGTCTTCCCTCCTCTGAAATCACGAGCCCTCTTCGTTGCCCTCACTGCGACATGGACCGGACTCCCCATCAACCTTTCAGTGCTGCAGTCTCTACCCCCTCAGATTCATTTATTTACTTGGGACTTCAGAGGCCCAGCTGTGGTAGCCAACGTGTCCTTTTCGGCCCTCACTTCATCAGAACAGAGAAGGCTCGCCGCCAGGGCAGAAGGCTGCATCCTCAGGAAGGATGAGGTCGCCAGCAGAGAAGAGAGACCCTGGGTACAGAGACCGGCTCTTCTGCTCATCAGTGAGTCTGCGTGCAGGCGTTCTGCTCGTGTCGGATTCAGCCGGGGGAAGGATGCCTGTGCCTCGCTGCCTCTCCCTTTCACGGTGAAAGCAAAGCTCTTCCAGAACCCCCGTCTTAGCAGATCTCACTCTACCCCACTGACAGAGCTGTGCCGTGTGGCTGTGACACAGGCCGAGAAAGCGAGGCCCAGTGGCTCTGGGGGGAGTCCCCGAGGAGTCGCTGCTTCAGCATCACCCCTAGCTCAGCCTCCAGAGACGTTCTGACATGGCTGAGATCCAAGTTCCTTTGCTGGTAAAGAGCTAAGATGCTGAGGTCCTGCAGGAAGTGTGCACCAGACACGTGCCCACTGCACAGACTCTCAGTCCTCCCTTCCCTCCTCTTCCCACCGCAGCTGATCTCATCGTTTTCTTTTTTCTCTTTGGCTGCACCACGTGGCATGCAGGATCTTAGTTGCCCAATCAGGGATTGGACCTGCGCCCCCTGCCAGGGATGCGCCAAGTCCTCACCTCTGGACCATCAGGGAAGTCCCCCTTTTTTCCCCAGGCTTCACTTTCTTGAATTGAACCAGAGAAGCAACCCAAGACCACCTGAAAAACATCTGATGCTTGTGGAAACTACAACTCTACTTGATTATCTACTTTGCTTATTACTTGATAATAGTCGTGGGTTGATTCATTCATTCACTCAGTAGATATTTACTGAGGTTCTACGATGTACCAGGCTTTGTAACAGGTGCTAGGATACAGCGGTGAATGAGACACACACGGTTTCTTTTTCTAGGAGGTTTGGTTTTCAGTGGAAGATGAATATCACGCATTTAGTTGTAATTGTAATAAATACTATGGAGGGAAAGCACACAGGGAGACGAGGACGTTAGAAGGTGGCCGTGTGGTGTGAGGAGCGGCGAGGAGCTTCCCCAAGCAACACTGAAACCTCGGCTTCTACTTTGGCTCTACGGCTTCTGGGTTAGAGAGCTCTGCTCTGAGGGTTGCCCTGTGCATTGCAGGGGGCGTTGTGCGGAATCTCCAGCCTCTTCCCACTAAATGCCGAGAGCCCTCCCCTCCCAGCTGTGACAACCGAAAATAGCTCTAGACATTGACAAATATTCCCTGGGGGGCAAAACTGTCCTCGGTTCAGAACCCCTGACTTAAACAAAGACTTGAAAGATGAAGAGGGGATTCCGTCACACCCAAAGGGAGAGGCTCATCTTTTACCAAAGGCCTTGGTAAGGTTTTAAACCCTCTTGTTAATTCAAAAGCCTATAAAAATCACTTCTTCTAGCAGTGTTTGTTGAATAATTGCAAAATAGGTGCTAAATTCCCTCTGGTTAGTACCCTGAATAAATGGTATGCCTCATGCCTTTTTTATCTTTTTTTACAAAAAATTTTACATTGGAGCATAGTTGATTGACAGTGTTGTGTTAGTTTCGGGTATACAGAAAAGTGATTCAGTTATACGTACACACATATCCATTCTTTTTCAGCTTCTTTTCCCGGATACATTATCACAGAACACCGAGTAGAGCTCCCTGTGCTAGGTGCTTGCTGCTTATCTACCTTATAAACGCTGTTGTTGTTTAGTCTTAGGTAATGTCTGACTCTTTTGTGACCCCATGGACTGTAGCCCCCCAGGCTCCTCCATCCATGGGATTCTTCACGGCAAGAATACCAGAGCGGGTAGCCATTTCCTTCTCCAGGGGATCTTCCCAGCCCAGGGATGCAACCCGCGTGTCTTTCATCGGCAGGCAGGTTCTTTACCACTGAACCGCTGGAGAGTAGTGTGTATATATCAACCCCAAACTCCCTCACTGTCCCTTCCTCCTATGCTGTCCTCTTGGTAACCACAAGTTTATTATCTCACTTATGATATTTTCTGGGCTTCCCTCATAGCTCAGTCGGTAAAGAATCTGCCTGCAATGCAGGAGCCCCCGGTTCGATTCCTGAGTCAGGAAGATCTGCTGGAGAAGGGATAGGCTACCCATTCCAGTATTCTTGGGCTTCCCTGGTGGCTCAGCTGGTAAAGAATCTGCCTGCAATGTGGGAGACCTGGGTTCGATCCCAGTGTTGGGAAGATCCCCTGGAGAAGGGAAAGATTACCCACTCCAGGGTTCTGGCCTGGAGAATTTCATGGACTCTATAGTCCATGGGGTCACGGGGTCGCCAAGAGTCGGAAACGACTGAGCGACCTTTACTTCACTTTGTGACCTTTTCTACTTGCTGTCTCACCACCTGCAGGGTGCCACGGGGTCTGGAAGCCCAGATGGCAATACTTCACTCTTCTGCAGGTTGAAGGTGGCCTGGGGGACTTCGTGCATGTCCACCTCCACGTCCTGACTGCACGGCGCCCTGTGCATCGCCTCCTTCCTCCTGATGTGTCCATACGCCGGCGTCGGGGGCCTGCTTCATGCGGAGCTCTGTCCTAGAGGCTGCAGCGGAATGCGGATGGAGCTGTGCTTCTCAGGACCTCTCTGCTGCTCAGTCGGGGGCAGCAGCAGCCGAGCTGCAGAGGCAGCCTACCAGTGTGCACTCGGGCACTTTCTGTGAATGAAAGCAGATTGAGGAGCCAGGGCAAGGCCCATCTGGTTTGCGATCCAGTGCCGATGACGGTGCAGATTGGCCGCTGGTCCCTCTGACAGCGAATGATGAAGACAATGACTCCGCACTCACTCATACAACCTGCAGCTGAAACGGCCACCCCGCTGAGGCTCCGATCTCCCTAATTATTCCCCGAATCCATTGAAACGTGGTTTTCACTTGCTTCAAGCTCTGCTGATGGTTTCCCCAAAGTGAGATCTCTCCTCAAATCCTCTGCTAGGCTGTGATCTACTGCTTCCTTCTTGTCGCTTCTCTGGAAGACAGAGCTTGCCCCTAAAATCCTCTTGTCCATCGTCTGTCTGGCTAAGTCAACTGCCAATGACAGCAAAACTGAAGGGAAGGAAAGCATTTCTTTCCTGCTTTGCGGAGCCAGATACTTTAGGTGGAAAACAGAGTAACCCTGTGCTCACTAAGTCCTGTTTGCTTTGGTCAGAACCACACAATGACTCACATGTCCAGGCTGCATATAAATAAAAGCCAGAGGCATAAAAACTGATAACAACATATATTTCTTTTTTTTTTTTTTTCTCTAAACGAGAGAGCTTGATGGTGGTGGCTCCTTCCTCATGTGTGGAAAATGAAACTGAGATTTTAAAGAAAACAGGGCTTGGTTATCAACTTAAGTAAATGCTGAATAAATATTTGGCTAAAACCTATTGTTCTTATTCCAAGTTTGTCAGTTGACCCAATAATACCCTTGATAGCATTACAGAAATTGAAGTGTAATTGACTTGCAATGTTGTGTTGGTTTGGGTGTGCAGAAAGTGACTGCGTTATACATATACATATACTTTTTTTTTTTTCAGATTCTTTTCCATTATAGGTTATTACAAGATAGTGATCCTTTACAGAATTTTAAAACTTCTGTTGTGGAATCTAAAAGTCAAAACTATATAAAAAGTCACACTTAGAGGGGCGTCTCTCCCTCCCCTCCCCCGTCCCTGCTTCCTCACCCCTGTAGCTATCTGACTTAGCTGTTTTCTTCTTTATTCTTTTCTTTTTTGTGGGAGGAGAGAGAAATAAGCAGAGAATTGTATGCTTCCTTATTTCCCCTTTTATGTTACATAAAAACTAGCATACTATATATGCTAAAATAAAAAAAATAATAAGAAAACAGGGCTCAGCATGGAGAGGTGGTTAGCTCTAGAATTTGGTAACCTATGGTCAATGGGCTGAAGGTCGTCTTCTTCAGGAGCCGGTGCAGGGCCCTGAAACGCATGCGCAAGCCTTATAAGCTCACGGTCATCGGCACCGTGGGGTGCTGAATAGTTTTATTTCTGAGAAAGTGTCTAAATCACAGTACAGAAATCGCAGCTAGAGTTAGGAGACTCGCGCGGATTGTGCAGAAACTGCCGCGGATGAAGACTAGCAGGCTGCGCGGTGCTGCAGCGCGTCTCCTTAGCTGGACCATCCTGGAAGCCCCTGGAAGAGCACCGCTGTGGAGCCCGGGACTGCAGGACGGCGGACTCACGTCCCAGCTGTCGGCCGTGCGGAGCGGGGTATCCCCCCGCACTTGTGGGTGTGCGCGTTCAAACCAGAACTCCCTTTTTTGGGGTAAAAGCTCTCAGATTAGGCAAAGGGTGTGAGGCTTTTTTCGGCAGGGCAACACAGTGGAAATAGATCCTGGGGCCTTCTCCTTTAGGAAGCTTCAAGAGAGTGTGATATGTTAACCTTATGTGAGTTCCATTTCAGCTATGAAAGTCTGTGGAAATTTCAAATCAAAGTTTCATTGCTCTTACAGTCTCAGGCAGCCTGCTATTTAAGAATACATCATCTGGAACGTAAGGGCGCTGTTTCTCGGAACAGACCTGTTTTGGAAGACTCCTGCGGTGTCAGGAAGGACTGTGCAGTGTCAGGATCTTGGGAAGGGCTGGTGAGGGGTTCTGGGGGGACAACCCAGATGACCCTGGGGTGGTGGGGAGGGTTTCAGAATACTGGACTCTTGAAGGACGTGGTTCAGGTCCACTTACACATGGCTTTTTCTCAATAGCAAATACGACAGAATTATGTGGTCTGCAGTTGTGGAACTGCAGATGTGGAACCTCTGATACTAAATTAAATGATGATTTTCAGCTGCATGGAGTAAAAGGCCCCAAGCTCCCCCATTGTTCCAAGGTCAACTGTATTTCACCATTTTAATAACCAGTATAGCAGTACAGGTACAAACTGCTGAATATCAACTTTACTTTTATGAATAAAATTAACGAAAAGATGAATGACTTATTCACAACGAAGAATCAGGTTGTCCTGAGTTCTCCAGAAATCCACAAAAGCTTCTTTAGGTGAACCCTATCTTTTCCTAAGAAGTTTTCTCTGGATAAAAGGTGTCTGAAAAACTCAAAGACCGGCAGCTGCCTTCTGGCCGTATGTCACAGTAACCGGAGAGGGTAAATGATTCCAGCTGAAGACATCAATACTTGACAGCAGGTAATTCAGGACATTGATTCCCCAACCGCCTGTCTACAAAGGTGGTGAAGAGAATGTCTCTCTGTTTTTCTTCACCCATTCAATTTAGACACGAGCCCACCTCCAAATAGTCCCATACATTCCAATCACGAAAAACAAACAGTGTGACAATAGCCAGGGGCCCTCAGACCAGAGCATCTCTCTGGTAAACAGCCTCCAGCGGCCATCTCCAGCTCTCCCAGGGAGTGCCAGCTGCAAAAAAGGCTGAAACTCAAAGTTGGGTGGGTTTAGAAATTATGGGTTATATCATCTCTGTGACCCAAATGCAGCACCCGGGCCCCATAAAAGAAAACTTTCATATTTTGATACACTGCTTGCTAAGTCGCTTCAGTCGTGTCCGACTCTGTGTGACCCCATAGACGGCAGCCCACCAGGCTCCCCTGTCCCTGGGATTCTCCAGGCAAGAACACTGGAGTGGGTTGCCATTTCCTTCTCTAGGAATGTATGTATTTTGATACATACATTCCTTAATTCTGTGTGTATCTGTGTGTGTGTGCACGCTCAGTAATAGCGATTTCATTCTAAGGCCAATGATTCAGTGCAATATATGAATTATTTAATTATTATTAAATAATTATTATTAGAGGCATTATTTATTTTTAGAGGTAACTTATAATTTTCCGATGTAATTTTCTTGAACTTTCAATTATTATCTCTAGGTAAACCTGATGATGTTAAATTCTTTCATTTATTTATTCAGCCAATATTTACTGAGTCTCCATGCTGCATCATCTACACTTTTAGGCTCTGGGGATGTAGAAGGAAAGAGAGCAAATAAGAAATTTCTACTCATGGAAGTTATCTTCTAGAGGGAAAAAACCAGATAAATAAATAAACATTAAATATTTGTCTTACAATTTCAGGGAATAGTAAGTACTCTAAAGAAAAATTAAGCAGGAAAGTGGTGGGTGGGTGGCCAGGGAATGCCTTTGTAAGGAGATGACCTCCAAACAAGTGAGGGGAGAGATGTGTAAATATTTGACGGAAGACCATTCCAGGCAGAGAGGGCAATCAAAGCAAGAGCCTTGGGGTGGGCACGATCCTGGTGTGTTCCTGGCACATCAAGATGCCCAGGGAGAAAATACTTGCAAATGATGCAGCTGACAAGGAATTAATCTGTAAAGTTTACAAACAGGTCGTGCGGCTCAATATCAAGATAGCAAACAACCCAATTAAAAATGGGCAGACCATCTAAATAGATATTGCTCCAAAAAAACATACAAATGGCCAACAGGCATATGAAAAGATGCTCATCACTAATTGTTCAGTTCAGTTGCTCGGTCGTGTCCGACTCTTTGCGACTCCACAGACTGCAGCACGCCATGCCTCCCTGTCCATCACCAGCTCCCAGGGCTTACTCAAACTCATGTCCATCAAGTCGGTGATGCCATCCAACCATCTCATCCTCTGTTGTCCCTTTCTCCTCCCGCCTTCAATCTTTCCCAGCATCAGGGTCTTTTCCAAGGAGTCAGTTCCTCGCATCATGTGGCCAAAGTATTGGAGTTTCAGCTTCAGCATCAGTCCTTCCAATGAACACCCAGGAATGATTTCCTTTAGGATGGACTGGTTGGATCTCCTTGCAGTCCAAGGGACTCTCAAGAGTCTTCTCCAACACCACAGTTCAAAAGCATCAATTCTTTGGCGCTCAGCTTTCTTTATAGTCCATACATGACTACTGAAAAAACCATAGCTTTGACTAGATGGACCTTTGTTGGCAAAGTAATGTCTCTGCTTTTTAATATGCTGTCTAGGTTGGTCATAGCTTTTCTTCCAAGAAGCAAGCGTCTTTTAATTTCATGGCTGCAGTCACCATCTGCAGTGATTTTGGAGCTCAAGAAAGTAAAGTCTCTCACTGTTTCCACTGTTCCCCCATCTATTTGCCATGAAGTGATGGGACTGGATGCCATGATCTTAGTTTTCTGAATGTTGAGTTTTAAGCCAAAATTTTCACTCTCCTCTTTACTTTCATCAAGAGGCTATTTAGTTCTTTTTTGCCTTTTGCCATAAGGGTGGTGTCATCTGCATATCTGAGGTTATTGATATTTTTCCTGGCAATCTTGATTCCAGCTTGTGCTTCATCCAGCATGGTATTTGGCATGATGTACTCTGCATATAACTTCCCTGGTGGCTCAGACGATAAAGTGTCTGTCTACAATGTGAGAGACCTGGGTTCGATCCCTGGGTTGGGAAGATTCCCTGGAGAAGGAAATGGCAACCCACTCCAGTACTCTTGCCTTGAAAATCCCATGAATGGAGGAGCTTGGTGCAGGCTACTATCCA
>NW_011494808.1:6094447-6109927 GCF_000754665.1 Bison bison bison
GTTCCACAGTTTGTTGTGATACACACAGTCAAGGCTTTGGCATAGTCAATAAAGCAGAAATAGATGTTTTTCTGGAACTCTCTTGCTTTTTCGATGATCCAGTGGATGTTGGAAATTTGATCTCTGGTTCCTCTGCCTTTTCTAAAACCAGCTTGAACATCTGGAAGTTCACAGTTCATGTACTGTTGAAGCCTGGCTTGGAGAATTTTGAGCATTATTTTGCTAGTGTGTGAAGTGAGTGCAATTATTCAGTAGTTTGAGCATTCTTTGGCATTGCCTTTCTTTGGGATTGTAATGAAAACTGACCTTTTCCAGTCCTGTGGCCACTGCTGAGTCTTCCAAATTTGCTGACAATATCGAGTGAAGCACTTTCACAGCATCATCTTTTAGGATTTGAAATAGCTGAACTAGAATTTCATCACCTCCACTAACTTTGTTCATAGTGGTGCTTCCTAAGTCCCACATTCCCGGATGTCTGGCTCTAGGTGAGTGATCACACCATTGTGGTTATCTGGGTCATGAAGATCTGTTTTGTATCATTCTTTTGTGTATTCTTGCCCCCTCTTATTAATATCTTCTGCTTCTGTTAGGTCCATACCATTTCTGTCCTTTATTGTGCCCATTTGGCAACCCACTCCAGTGTTCTTGCCTGGAGAATCCCAGGGATGGGGGAGCCTGGTGGGCTGTCGTCTCTGGGGTCGCACAGAGTCGGACACGACTGAAGCAACTTAGCAGCAGCATGCATGAAACGTTCCCTTGGTATCTCTCATTTTCTTGAAGAGCTCTCCAGTCTTTCCCGTTCTGTTATTTTCTTCTATCTCTTTGCACCGGTCACTGAGGAAGGCTTTCTTGTCTCTCCTTGCTCTTCTTTGGAACTCTAATCATTAGAGAAATGCAAATCAAAACTGTTATGAGGTATCACTGCACACCAATCAGAATGGCCATCACCAAACATGTCTACAGTGCTGGAGAAGATGTGCAGAAAAGGGAACCCTTCTACGCTATTGATAGGAATATAAATTGGTGCAGCCAATCTGGAGAACAGTATGGAGGTCCTTGAAAAACTTAAAAATAGAGCTACCGTATGATCCAGCACTCCCATTCCTGGGTATATATCCAGAGAAAAGCATGGTGTGAAGAGGTGCATGCACCTCAGGGTTCACTGCAGCACTGTTTACAACAGCCAAGACATGGAAGGAACCTAAATGCCCATGGAGAGATGAATGGATAAAGATGTGGTTCATGCA
Source organism: Bison bison bison (assembly GCF_000754665.1). Taxonomy (NCBI): domain Eukaryota; kingdom Metazoa; phylum Chordata; class Mammalia; order Artiodactyla; family Bovidae; genus Bison; species Bison bison. Next base: position 6,095,695 of record NW_011494808.1, read on the forward strand.
TACAATGGGATGTTGCTCAGCCATTAAAAAGGAAGATACAGTGCCATTTGCAGGAACATGGATGGACCTGGAGATTATTATACTAAGGGAAATAAGCCAGAGAGAAAGTCAAATACTATATGATATCACTTATATGTGGACTAAAAAAAGACGATACAAATGAACTTATTTGCCAAACAGAAACAGACTCACAGATATAGAAGATAAACTTATGGTTGCCAAAAGGGAAAGGTGAGAAGAAGGGATAAATTAGGAGTTTGAGACTGTGATACTAGGTATAAGATAGATGACCAACTACATTAAACCCTATAGCACAAGGAGCTCTACTCAATATTCTGTAATAATGTAAATGGGAAAAGAATTAGAAAAAGAATGGATGTATGTATATGTATAACGGAATCACTTTGAGGTACACTTTAACACAACATTGTCAATCAACTATACTTCAATATAAAATAAAAAGCAAAAAATTTAAAGGTGCCACACGTCTGGAGTGGCCTTAACGAGTGTGTAGTATAGGAGAGGGGGCTAATGTCATTCCCGATAAAGCCTCTCAAGGCTCAGCCTTCTGACAGATGGAAGGAACTTTTCAAATCAATGCTGTAAGTTCTCTCTGAAGAACTGAATGCTTCCTAAAATAGCTACAGTGGTGGTGATGAGGAGACGGAATCAGGCAGTCAGGTTCCAAAAAAAAAAATTGTATTGTTGTTGGTACCTGGAATGGTTTCCCTCGTGATTTTACAGCAAACATCTTCTAATTTTTCCCTTTCTTTGTGGGGGAAAGGAGGGGTAGGATGGTGGCTTAGTGGCTGACATATCTAGACTAAAGGGAAAGGGGAAGTCGCTCAGTCATGTCTGACTCTTCGAGACCCCATGGGCTGCAGCCTACCAGGCTCCTCCGTCCGTGGGATTTTCCAGGCAAGAGCACTGGAGTGGGGTGCCATCTAGACTAAGGCTAAATACAAAACAGGAGAACGTGTGCATTTCTAATTTTTAAAATTATTTAGCAAATGGCCCCAGGGCTGTCTCTTCTCACACACTCTCACCACTCAGGGACACCCACTGCAACACCCTGGGGCCTGACAGAGTTTCTCCAGCAGAATTCAGTTCCCACAAGGGCAGAGGTTTGTTCATGGCATTGATGGTGCTTTGCCAATAGTCCCTGAATACCTGGATACGCTGCATCCGGGTTCCTCTGCTTCCTTGTCCTTGCTGTTACCTCCCGTAGTCATAGGGCAGGACAGCAGGCAGAGACGAGCACTGCAGCACGCTCTCATCTCCCAGTCCAGCCCCTCATCCTGAACTCAACGTGCCTCGGGCCGTTCCATGGGAAGCCCCCTCCTCCTGGTATTGCTCAGCCCCTCCACCTTTCAGGTAATGGCATTAAATTGAAGAGCAGTTCAGGGGAGCTCTAGGGATGAGAGGGGGGCTTGTTTGTCCAAATGGTTCTTGTCACTGTAGAGGATTTGTTCTAAGGGTCCCAGACTGGTGGGAGCATCACTCTTCCTGTCTTCAGAGCTGGGCTGCTCACGAGCACTTAACATCAGAGAAGAGCCGGGCCAGGCGCTAGTGCCGAGACAGGCTGGCTCCTGGAATCCTTTGCCTTGGTGCTTGCACCTGGACTCACCTCTCCTCCAGCAACAAAACGCAAAGAAACCACAAGGGACTAAAGTAACTGCGCATCAGGGGCAGGTTCTGGAGGAATCTGCCAGAACTGCCGCTTCTGAAGAGCCAGGAGCAAAAGCAGGCACTGCCCTGCCCCCTGCACTCAGAACCCGCAAAGGGGCGGGCAGGCCGCCTGAGGCCCTCCAGCCCGAGCCCTGGACACACCGCAGCCTCACTCCATATAGGGAACTGAGCCCGCTCCCCTTGGGGAGCGACCAAGAGGACCTGTTGCTCCCCCTACCCCAGTGCTCCACCCTGCCAGCAGAGGCCCCAGTAAAGCCTTGCCTGAGTTTCTTGCCTGGCCTCTGATCAATTTCTATTGATTAAGGAGGTCAAGAACCCTGGTCAGTAACAGTGTTACAGAGAGGTCTAATGGCTGGTTCTTTCCTACAAGAGGTTTAAAATCTACTGAGGAAAATGGTAACAATAGGATACTATTAAACTAAATTCTAAATGAATAAAATAAATTTCATTACCGAAGTGCAGGGCATGTACAATGGTATTGGAAAATAAGTACTCACATGTTTTTGGAATCAAATTTGTGTTATTTATCTTGAGGTTATTACTACTTATGTTTAAATCACATATACTTTTTCTCATGATAAAATAATAGACTTCCTAAAAAAAAAATACAAAGAAGAGAGAAGGACTAAGGAAGGAAATGAAAACTATTCATAATCTTTGAACCCAGAAAGACCTCTGTTAACATTTCGGCTTATTTCCTTCCAGTTGTCTTTTTTCTTTTTTTTTTCTTCTTACATAGATAAGATCATATGGAATGTGTAATTTTATTTCCTATTTTCCTCTTAAGATCAAAGCATGCTTTGCATGTTTTAAAAGCCTTTGGTGATTGGCTAAATAATAATCAAGCAAATGGCTTATTAATTAGACTGATTATGTGTAGCATATCCCTACACACTGCAACAAGATTTCCATACTTGGATGCTTCCTGGTGTCTGTCGTGCCCTGCTTGGGTCTGTTCTCTGGTCTGACAGGTGACAAAGCACCAGCTCAAGGAGAGGACACAGCAGAGAGCGCAGAGGGGGCGCCCCCAGAGGCAGAAGGCCAGATGCGCCTGTTTGCCCTTGCAAGAAGTGCCCGCGCATGCTCCTGGCTGGCTGGCCGAGTTCTCTGCTGTCCAGCAGGGCTCCCCTCAGGAAGTAAACTCTAAGTGGCCTTTTGCTCGACAGCTGGAAGATGGGTGCCTGTGGTCAGCAGTTCCCCTGGAACAGAGACCTCAAGAGGCGATGGCACAGATGGAACCAGTGGGGCCAAGAGAAGGTAATGCAACGCCAAGCCTGGCTTGATGTGCAGAAGGCGGGAAGAAGTCAAGCAGAGACTCGCCACCCGGTGCTCTCGGGGAGTCTGTCAAACGGCGGGCCTCTTTTGCAAAGCTCTTCTGTCCAAAATCAGGGCCCTGTAACTAATTATAGTTCACAGTTGTTTCCATTGGGGTATTTTTTTTTTTTTAATCTATGGCTTTGTTTCCTAAGCATTTCGGACACCTCTTTAGCAGGCCCGCTGACTGCTTCATGACGTGTGTATCAGCTGAAATACAGTGGAGGTTGTTTCATCCTCAGTCATGTCCAACTCTGTGACCTCATGGATTGTAGCCCGCCAGGCTCCTCTGTCCATGGGATTCTCCAGGCAAGAACACTGGAGTGGGTTGCCATTCCCTTCTCCAGGGGATCTTTCCGACCCAGGGATTGAACCCATGTCTCTTTGGCAGGTGGATTCTTTACCACTGAACCACGAGGGAAGCCCCCCAATACGGTGGTAACTGCTGCTTATCGAGTATTGAATACGTGCGAGGCATCCACCTGGCTTACTCTCCCAGCACAGCTACCCTGTGTGTGTGTTCTAATGCCATCCCCACGCCATGGCACGAGAGGCTGCCCAGGCCCAGCACTCGCCGGGGTGAAGGGTGCGCCTCCCCACTCTGCTCTCACAGCGCCAGGGCCCTGTCCTGTCCATCGCTAAGGACCTCCTCAAGAAACACGGTTGTGTCTTCTCTTCACACCCTCCGCCACTCACACTAATTTGAACAGAGAAGCTGAGCAGCAAGTAACGTTGACTTGAATGGAGTCAACCCGTGTGGGCGACCCTCCTTTCCGTTTCCTTTTAATTCCTTTGCCAAAGTAACACACACCATCAGGAAAAATAAAATAACGACAACAGAACCCTGACAATTAAACACCGCTCCCCAGTGCACGCCCCTAACCTCCACCTCCTTTTGAATCTGCTTTAGCAATTTGTTCTGGACTCCAGTTTCCCAAATTTCCAGTATTTCTCAGTATATTTATTTTCTGTTTTGCATGTGGACATCCTTTATGAGGTATGAGGATCTAGCTTTTACATCATTCTCTTTCTCACTCCATTGAAGAATATATATTTCTAATGATCTATAATTCTTAATAAGATTTTGTTAAATCAACAGTCTTTTAAGTACGGTCTATTATTTACTAAAGAGCCAAATAGTATGCTTTATTTTTCATTTCTTATACAAATGACCTCATAATTGCTTCTTTTATTAAATTTGCTTTGCTTTTCATGTGTCTATCGTTAATTTTCTTTCCACTGCTGCATTATAAGTTCCAGTAGTCAAATAGAACAGATAATGTATCAGTTCTCCCCTCCAACTCTTGGAGAACTCCTTCTCAGAGCCCTTCATCTCCTTGCTTTAGTTTGAGCTCCTCTCTCTCCAGGCTGGTGGCGTAGTTTGTCATCTGGGACTTCACCTTTCCCATCGTCTGGCTGTTGCTTTACATTTCTGATTTCCTGTGTTGGATCCTCTATTTCACGGGTCCTTTCTACTTCAGAGTAGGATCAGATTAGGAAAGCAAGCAGAAAAAAGAGAAATATTCTGAGACTGTATCTGAAGATGCTTTATTCTGTGTTCATACAGGATTAAAAGTTTAGGCAAGTGTAAAATTCTAGCTTGAAAACCTTTTCCTCTCAGAATTATAAAAATACTGTGTTTATGTTTCTCTCTCTTCTAACTGTGAGTATTAAAAACTCTGACATCGCTTTGATTCCAGTTACTTGAGTATGACTTGCTTTCCTTTTTGGAACGCTTTCTGAGTCTGTTATTTTGAAATATCCCAGTACTGTTCCTTGATGTGGATCTTTTACTTACTGATTTTTCAGTAACTGTATTTAAGCGTGTGTTGTGCCCTTTCATTCTGGAACTTTGGGTCCTGCAGATCCTGGAAACTTCTTTTTTGGAATTTTCAAAAGTTCCTCCCATCCACTTTGTCTTTTCTCTCTTTCCAGAATTATGGATAGTCAGATGTTAAACCTTCTGTGTTGATCTAAATCTTTTTTTTTCTTCCTCTCATTTTACAATCCCTTTGCCTTTTTATTCTACATTTTGGGCAAGTTTTTTTATATTCTCATTTAGTTACCTATTAAATATTTTCATTTCTATAAAAAGATGTTGATTGCCACTTTTCAGATTGTCTCAGAGTATCAGGAGAGGCTCAGGGGTTGGCAACGTAAGTTACAGATCTACTAAGGAGATACTGAAAGAAGATTAAGCTCACAAATGAAGCTAGTCTGTTGAAAAATAGTTGGACTTGTCAGGCTGAAGTCAGGAAATCATTTTTTTTAATACCATAGTCTGTCAACCATATTATCTTGAATATTTTCTTCCTCCCCTTGAAAGAAACTTGGACCACTTCCAGGTATTAAAAATAGTCTCATTAGACAATTGTCTCAGGAGACAACTGGGGACATCTTGTCCGTCTGGGGTCCCTTCCAGGATGATGCCATTTCCGGTCCTTTCCATAGTTTCCACGTGCGACCACGGGAAGCACAAGGCTTGTTCAGCCCCCAGTGGGATGCGGCAGGCTCTCACCGCAGCCTTTCCAGCCTGCTCTCCTGCGAGGGGAGTTAGGCACCAATCATGCTGTTACTTTGAATTTCATGGAGACATACGGCAACATCTTTCAGTGTTTTTTCAAAAGTGAATCTCCTTTCCCTGGGGGAAATGAGTGGTGAAAAAGCACTGCTCCTGCTGCTAAGTCGCTTCAGTCGTGTCCGACTCTGTGGGACCCATAGACGGCAGCCCACCAGGCTCCCCTGTCCCTGGGATTCTCCAGGCAAGAACACTGGAGTGGGTTGCCATTTCCTTCTCCAATGCATGAAAGTGAAAAGTGAAAGTGAAGTCAGTCAGTCGTTTCCGACTCTTAGTGACCCCATAGACTGCAGCCCACCAGGCTCCTCTGTCCATGGGATTTTCCAGGCAAGAGTACTGGAGTGGGGTGCCATTGCCTTCTCCGAAGCACTGGTACCTCCTTTAAAAGCAGCTCTCAGCATTGCGCTCCCTCCAGAAAGCTCACCTTCTCTCACATATGCTTAAGGTGGGTGATGACAAGGGATGAAAGTCCATCTCGTGTTCTTGCATGGACCAAACAGGTTATCTGGAATCTGTTCTTGGAACTAGGTCAAAACTGAGACCACAAGAAAATTTGCATTTAACATCTTGTTTCACTTTAGCAATTTTATTATTTCCAAGAGTTCCTTTTGTTTCTTATTTTCAGTTCTATGCCCTTTATTAACATACCATTTCTTCAGATTTATCTGAGACCACGAATTAGTCATTTTCTTCCATTTCCTTTATTATCTCTGTTTTCTTTAGGTTCCTCTTTTCTTTGTTTACTTTTGCTTTGTTCTCTTATTTTACATCGGAAGCATTGCTCCTACGCTTGGTAATTTTTGACAGTGGGCTGACATTTAAGAGTTAGGGACTAGGGTCTGAGCAGTGTTTTAGAACAGAGATAAACATACAGTTAAATTTATATTTAACTAAAATTTCTCTTGAGCTTTGGGATCATACACTAACTTTAATTTTTAAATCTTATCATCACATTTTTGGTCATATCTTGTGTGTGTGTGTGTGTGTTTTCTGTAGTTTTCTTCTTAGTGTGGGCCTGGAGGTCCAGCATCTCTATGTGTGACCCTTCATTTTCCAGGACAGTGGGTGTTCTGAAGAGTTTCCAGAATAGAGCTCTCCAGTTTTGGGCAAAAGGTTTTATTTAAAAATGCACAAAATACAATGGATCAGCCAAAGGTACAGCCTCTGCTTGCCCCATATACTCCTTGTAAACACACATGGTCATAGTTCTTATTTGGGGGGATAGTGAATATGTTGGAAAAAATCTTGGGTATTCACAGATTGAATAACTAGCAGAACTGATAGTCACTCCGAGATTGCTTATGCTGAACACAAACGTGAGGACACAAACGGCCTAATTCATCTGTTGGGTCAAGGTGGCGCACCAAGTCACACCGTGACTGACGGCTGTCAAGGAGGCAATCCCCTCCCGTCGCCCTGGTCCTGCGCACCGGAAGTCTGCCTCCCTTCCCCCTGGCGCTGGACTGGCCCTGTGATGCTCTGGTGAGCGGCAGGTGGTGACGGTGGGGCTGGGAGGTCACCGGGTCCAGGCCTCCAGGGCCCGAGTGTCTGCTGTGCCGCCCTCAGTGGCGGGGAGCCTGTGCGCCCTGCTGGGAGAGGCTGCATACGGCGCCCCAGGGGCCGAGCCCGCAGAGGCGGAGGGGAGGACCCCCTGCAACCCTAGTCACAGCAACGACCGCACCGGACAAGCTGTACCTGCCGAGTTGCCCCTGAAGGTCTGACCCACAGCATGGTGAACAGTATAATGGTTTGCGTTTTAAACCACTGCATTTGGGAGTGGTTCTGTATCTCTGTTGGACTGTGAAGTTGGACTGTGAAGAAGGCTAAGCGCCGAAGAATTGATGGTTTTGAACTGTGGTGTTGGAGAAGACTCTTGAGAGTCCCTTGGACTGCAAGGAGATCAACCAGTCCATCCTAAAGGAGATCAGTCCTGGGTGTTCATTGGAAGGAATGATGCTAAAGCTGAAACTCCAGTCCTTTGGTCACCTCATGCGAAGAGTTGACTCATTGGAAAAGACTCTGATGCTGGGAGGGATTGGGGGCAGGAGGAAAAGGGGACGACAGAGGATGAGATGGCTGGATGGCATCACTGACTCGATGGACGTGAGTCTGAGTGAACTCTGGGAGTTGGTGATGGACAGGGAAGCCTGGTGTGCTGAGATTCATGGGGTCTCAAAGAGTCGGACACGACTGAGCGACTGATCTAATCTGATCTGATCTGTATCTCTGGATACCTGGGAATCACTCACTTCAGGAGAATGGTTCAGAGCAGGGGTTCTTAACTCATACAGCGTTTTGGTGTTTCCTTCCGTGTGTCAAAGGACAGAGTCTGCAGCTTTCACCTGATTCTTAAAAACGTCTGTCTCCATAATGACCAAGAACCATTGATCTATGAGTTAGACACAGGACCAACACAGCTTTTAGTTTTTGTTTATAAAAATAATACACGCTTTTACTATTATAAAAAATAAGATAGAAGATTAAGTAAAAGATTGTCCCAAAGGCACGGGGAGAATTTTGGTGTGTACCTCCCAGGGCACACAAATCTTAAGAATCTATCTGGAGAAAATTTAAATGGTATATGTATGCTTATATATCTTGAGATGTGTATCTTGTGTGTGTGTATCTTGAGGTGTGTGCATATTCATATATGAATCAGTTACCTTGCTCAGTTAAAAACTCAGGACTTTGAAATGGGTATTGTTTGTCCTTTGACTTTTGATGAGAGCCTAGTTCTGTTTTGCAGTCAGATGTATCAATATCTTACATTTTCAGATATCCTGCTTGTCATGTCACTTCTAGAAAGGGCCTCCCTTCTTTAGCATACCACACACTCAGGATTTCTCTTACAACTTTGTGGTAGCAACTCCCCACACCTCCCATTGCAATCATTTATTCCTCTATCCTTTTCAGAATTTTCAAAATCTTTGGTGGAAGAAGTAGGAGGAAGCATGCTTTATTTTCTCCCGACATTTATTAAACGGTACACCTGGACTTCCCTGGTGGTCCAGTGGAGAAGAATCCACCTGCCAATGCAGGGACACAGGTTCCAGCCCTGGTTCAGGAACATTCCATATGCCAGGGAGCACCTGAGCCCCTGTCCCACAAGCACGGAAGCCCCCTGGCCCTAGAGCCCACGCTCTGCAAGGAGAGAGGCCACCACGATGAGACGCCTGTGTGCCGAACTAGAGAGTGCCTCTGCTCGTTGCAACTAGAGAGAAGCCCAGCACAGCCAAGAATAAATGAATAATTGAAAAACAAAAAAGCACACCTTTCCACCACTCACGTGAAGGCCACCATATCCGCCCTTCCCTGGGTACGCTGGTTGCCCTCTGGACCAAATGCTGCCCCGCCCATCTTGCTACTCCTCTCTCTCTGTTTTCACTGCTGTTGCTTATAAAGAATTTTATATAGGGAAAGGAGGTCTTCTCTTCCTTGTCTCCTTTTTCAAATATCTTTCCCCCTTTTAATTTTTTGGGATGAACTTAAGAATCAGTATATTACGTTCGCATCCATCCTCCGACAGCCTGCTTCCAGAAATCCCTCAAACATCTTTTTTACTTCAGAAGTCATCCCACTGAACTTATAGCTCATCCTGTGGGGAAGTTACAACTTCGTAACACCGCTCTCTCCTACCCTCAAATGAGGTATCTTTGTGGCTGTTCAAGAAGCACAGTGACTGATGGACACATTTAAATATTTTTCTTGACTTGTCCCTGTTGAGCTTATCTCTGGAGAAGGCAATGGCACCCCACTTCAGCACTCTTGCCTGGAAAATCCCATGGGCGGAGGAGCCTGGTAGGCTGCAGTCCATGGGGTCGCTAAGAGTCGGACAAGACTCAGCGACTTCACTTTCACTTTTCACTTTCTTGCATTGGAGAAGGAAATGGCAACCCACTCCAGTTTTCTTGCCTGGAGAATCCCATGGACAGGGGAGCCTCATGGGCTGCCGTCTATGGGGTCCCACAGAGTCGGACACGACTGAAGCGACTTAGCAGCAACAGCAGCAGTTGAGCCTATCTCTAGATATTATTGCTTTTTTGGTTAAAAAGATAGTATAAAATACAAATAGTTGGTTAACTCTGGCTTGTAGGAAGCAAATACATGACTGCAGTATGCAAGTAAACTCTTGATTTTCCTCAAGATGTTTCACAGTCACCTTAGTCAAGTTCTCAAGGTCTCCGTGTCACACACACAACTTCAGACCCGTCCTGTCTGGCTCAGGGATAACTGCCCTTGACCACCTTGGTGGTTTCCCAACTCGTCCCAGTTTTGAAGCGCCCAGAACAGGAAGGTCTGCCTGCTAAACTGAGGCTGATTTCCACAAAGAGGGCAACACTCAGAAGAACACGGCTCCCAGAGAGAAAGCCTAGGCTCCTTTGAGGGGCTTATACAGCTTATAATTTTAAGGAGGATATAGAGAAAAAATACTTTTAACGTATCAATGCTAGTGAATGCCTCAGAATTTCCCAGGTACAAGTCTCTGTTCCGTGAATCAAAGTGTGTTGAAGGGATTAAGTGATGAATATTGAGGCTTTACCTAGGATTTTACTAGATGCTTCAAGATTGAAAGAAGAAACAGTTGGATGAATTCACTGGGAAAGAAGCCAAATAATATTTCTGGTAAAAATACATATGTAAATCCTAGGTTTCAGAAAAAGCTTCTTTAAGCACTTTTTTTTTTGAGAGATATGCTAACATCAGCAATCCCACCTGTGGCCCCACATACATGAAAGCCTGGATTCTAAATACTGCTTTGGTGCTAGAAGTAAGACCTAAAAATCTGGAATAAATCAGGTAGGTATTTGACATGATGGACAATTAGAGACACAAGGAGAAGGGGGTGCCACAGTATGGGGAGAAGGCAGACGGGGAGCTGTGCTGGGACCCTGGGTAGGGGCTTGAACGGGCGAGGGAGTCAGAGCCAGAACACCCTTCAGTGGCCAAGCTTTAGCCCGTGCGTTTGGGCCCTTGGGAAGCTTCTCTCCTGTCGTCATAACACTGTGGGGATCAGTTTTTAGGGATTCAAACTGAAGCTGCTCTGAGACCATAATGTAAAGAAAACAAAGTCTCATGGGGCAATGGTAAGACCTTATGAACCATCTCTTTTTAAGGTTTGTTTTTGTTTTTGATATGGACCATTTTTAAAGTCTTTGTTGAATTCGTCACTATATTGCTTCTGCTTTATGTTCCAGTTTTTTGGCCACGAGGCAGGTGGGATCTTAGATCCCCAATCAGGGACCGAACCTGCACCCCTTGCGCTGGCAGGCAAAGTCTTAACCATTGGATCACCAGGGAGTCCCCAACTTCAATAATTTACTACAATATTTTGAGGGAAAATAGTGAAGTCATGAAGACAACAGAAGAGACCCTAATATTCTTTATGAAAACATCCTGACCATCTTTGACAGCTGCATAGGATTTATTGTGCAAAGGAATTCTAAATTTTAGGAACTGGAGGGGGGAGCAGGTTATAGAGGTCAGGGAACCTCTGGGGGTCAGCACCCCTTGCCTTGGTCTCTTCCAGATTGATGTATCAAGACATCCAAAAGCAACATACCCATTAGCAAAAAGTGACGGTCCTTATCACTTTCATTTTTAGTTGCTGATTACAGAGAAAATTTCCACACTGTTCCAGAAATGGTCTGATTTTTTTCAACAAACCTTTGACCTCCCAAATTAAGTTAGGATATGAAGATATCTCTAGTGACTTTCTGCAGTGAATAATTCCAAGCTATGTCACCTTTTCAAAACAACAATAATTTTTAAAACATGGCCCGAGAGTGTATCCTGCATAAATAAGTGTCTGAAACCCACACAGTGCAGAATCCACAGTAAACATGAGTTTCTGTCCTGGAATGTACGTCTCCTCCCCTCCAACACAGCGTTCACTTGGTGGGCAGATAGCTTTCTCATCACGACCCACGCCTTTCAGGCAGCAGTGAGATCTGCTGTTGAGGAGAAAGAAAACCAAACCGCCACGTACGCACGGAGTGATGTTGAACTGGGTTCTCAGGTCTGTAGGGGCAACGCCTCCAGTCACGGCTTGTGTGCAGCGTGCCCACTCCTCAGTTTTGGACGGCCACTGAGTTTGCCTGGGCTGACAGCTGGGGAACAGGTGTAGAGGCAGATGTGCAGAGGGGATACAGGGTGACGAGTTCATGAGAGTCCCGCACGAATTATGTGATGCATAATTCAGGTCCCTTCTCCCCTAAGAACGGCAGGGCCTCTCCACAGGAGAAAAACCAGTTATCCTCCCTACAAATGGGACGGATGCTACTAAGGTAGTTCCGTGAGGATTTAGTGACGAGGTGGGAATTACTTATGTCATCAAACCATATCCCAGGAGGACCGTGGATCACAGGATTGCAGGCGTGAGAGGGTCAGAAAACACTCATGTCAAGGCTCTATTCCTCGGGGCACCCCACTTTGGAAGACAGGATGGCGGCATTAATATAAACCTGTCAGCTGTCACAGAGGATGCTCCCTTCATCTCCCAGACCTGAGAACTCAAGTATGTTGACCCATTAGATCGTTAGAAACTGTTTCATATTGTAGTTCATAAAAATTAACAGCTAAACCAGACCTTCTTAATTCTGCTTTGTTATTCAGTAATCAACACAGATACAGAAGCAACTACACTCCAATAAAAATTAATAGACAACACACAAACAAAAAAACCCCACAATGATAACATCCAAAGCAGGATTAGGTAAAAAAAAAATTAGATATTTGTATCACTGCCTGTATAACATAATTGATGTGATTTCTAAGGAGAAATATCAATAACCTCAGATATGCAGATGACATCACCCTTATGGCAGAAAGTAAAGAAGAACTAAAGAGCCTCTTGATGAAAGTGAAAGAGGAGAGTGAAAAAGTTGGCTTAAAGCTCAACATTCAGAAAACTAAGACCATGGCATCTGGTCCCAGCACTTCATGGCAGATACATGGGGAAACAGTGGAAACAGTGTCAGACTTTATTTTTCTGGACTCCAAAATCACTGTAGATGGTGACTGCATCCATGAAATTAAAAGACACTTACTCCTTGGAAGGAAAGTTATGACCAACCTAGACAGCAGATTAAAAAGCAGAGACATTACTTTGCCAACAAAGGTCCGTCTAGTCAAGGGTATGGTTTTTCCAGTGGTCATGTATGGATGTGAGAGTTAGATTATAAAGAAAGCTGAGCACCAAAGAATTGATGCTTTTGAACTGTGGTGTTGGAAAAGACTCTTGAGAGTCCCTTGGACTGCAAGGAGATCCAACCAGTCCATCCTAAAGGAGATCAGTCCTGGGTGTTCATTGGAAGGACTGATTTTGAAGCTGAAACTCCAATACTTTGGCCACCTGATGCAAAGAGTTGACTCATTTGAAAAGATCCTGATGCTGGGAGGGATTGGGGGCAGGAGGAAAAGGGGATGACAGAGGATGAGATGGTTGGATGGCATCACTGACTCATGGACATGGGTTTGGGTGGACTCCGGGAGTTGGTGATGGACAGGGAGGCCTGGCGTGCTGCGGTTCATGGGGTCGCAAAGAGTCGGACACGACTGAACGACTGAACTGAACTAAGCACAATGTAGTAATATATATCATAAGTCTAAAAATACCATGTTTTAAGATCCAGGAATTTGTACTATAGAGAACTATCTTAAAGAAAAAAATAAAGATTAGGACAAGTATATATATATAAACAAACACAGAGTTCAGGGCAAAGACACATCGTGAGTTACTGCAAGCGCTGGGCCCTGAGAGAGTTAAAATATTGCTGGCGAGTGGACACAGAAAGAAAAGGACATCACGGACATTGCCTGAGGATGATGCTGAAAAAAAATCAAAACCTTCCTAAAATTCCCATGTCTAGTAGGTCAAGAGCCTCTCCAGGTGATAATGTTGAAACGTGGGGGCCACTTACAATTCTGCTAAGCGCTGTGAGAATTGCCACGTGCTTGGATGGAAATCACCCTTTCAGGAAGACGGGAGAACTCTACATTTTCTCCTAAAAAGCCCCTTCTTTCATAAGGACTTGAGCAGGCCCCTGTCATCCTTCTAGATAATGGATTACCTATACATACATTTTCAAGTGTAATGACACTTTTGCTTATTAAAGACCTCTCAGCTGAAGGGGCAGAATATTATGAACTGGCCGAGCCATTCATTTTCCTGAATATGTTATTCAGTATTTTATGCTAAACCAGCAATACACCATCCATTTCAGTACAATGATCCTTATGTTCAATAAAACTGAAGTGTCGCATCATAAATCATTAGAGTCATTTATTTTACATTAGACACATTAGCCACTATATTCCATAATCTATTACAATAAGGTGGATTTAAATGTACCCCAAGGAACTGCAATAATAACTCGGGAACCAAATATAGCAATTTATGGATAAAATATGCTTAACCTAAAACTGCACTAGCTATTGTGAAGCCTGTGAACTCGGAATGGAATTGAGCGCTGATGGGGACTGAACCGAGCGGCACATAAAGAGGGAAGAGAGGGGCAAAGAAATGGCAGACTTCGCTCGAATTTTCTGTTCATTAGGTTAAAAAATGTTAAAGACTGATAACGTCATGATCTGGAGAGGGAAACTTTGCTGTGGGAAGGTGTGCGCACGTGAAACCTTTTCTCGGAGATGCGC
>NW_011494808.1:6110027-6110594 GCF_000754665.1 Bison bison bison
CTCCCCACGTGTGGCGCCTGAAAAGCCCCATGGGTTCAGACTTCTTCTAATTACAAAGTTGTGAAAATGCAGACAGAGGTTGGACAGGGCAAAGAAAAAGTGTCACAGAAGTGCCAGAAGAATGTGCTTTGTTTGTTTTACATTTTGGCCTTGCTATGCTGCGTGTGAGATCTTAGTGCCCCGAGCAGGGATTGAACCTGTGCTCCACGCAGTGGAAGCATGGAGTCTTAACCACTAGACCGCCAGGGAAGTGCCAGAATGTCTGTGTATCAGAGAACTGTCTAAAACCATCCTGAAGTTGGCAGGAGGCATCCTCTTACTTACAACTGAGAGGATGATTACACATTCTTATTGATGAATGAAAAGCTCCCCCCACTGATCTCTGTTAGATGAAGTTTTATTGGCCTACTCCATTTTCTGGGAGGCGTCTAAAAGCAATACAGCTGTGTTCTGCAGTTCAGATTCTTTGCTCACTTGGTGGCCCTCCATTCAGTCATTGATAGTGGGGTCTTGTTGGTGATTACCGGTGGTCGATTACTAGCCCTGCTGTGGACGCTGGGGACACTT
>NW_011494808.1:6110699-6136670 GCF_000754665.1 Bison bison bison
TTGCCAAGGTCAGTTGTTCCTCAGGCAGGTAGAGAACAGACCAAGTTTCTCCTGGGAGCTCAGTCTTTTTGCACCCTACCTCCTTCCCTTCCTGTCAGTCTTCCTCCCTGCTTCCATCATCCAGCTATCCACTCACCAGCCAGCGACCCAGCATCCCCAAGTCGGACCCGAGGGGAGCCCCAAGGACAAGCCAGAGCAGCTGCCCTTGTAACAAGTTAGGTTCTATGATGACCTTATTCCTTTTACCTAGGCAAACAGCTTGTGATTCGTACATCGTTTCTAATAGTCAAACTGGAGAAGGAAGTGACAACGCACTCCAGTATTCTGCCTGGAAAATCCCCTGGACAGAGGAGCCTGTGGGCTCCAGTCCATGGAGTCACAAAAGAGCTGGATGCCTCTTAGTGAGTAAGCGAACAACAGTCATCAAACGCTTATGGTTGGCTTTGTGTTTTCCCTCAGTCAGTATTTATGGAGTTGTAAATGGATACATCAGGAAGATTCTGAGGGGAGAGAGAGGACCTTGTTTACCTAAGTCACTTGATGTGAATTATTTATTGTCTCATTTCTTCATCTGAACAAGGAGCAGGTAAGCAGGCAGTTTTTAGGATCTCTTCTCCGAATCTGGACTTCCCTGGTGGCTCAGACGGTAAAGCGTCTGCCGGCAACTGCAATGCAGGAGGCCTGGGTTTGATCCCTGGGTCAGGAAGATCCCCTGGAGAAGGCAATGGCACCCCACTCCAGTACTCTCCAGTACTCTTGCCTGGAGAATCCCATGGATGCAGGAGCCTGGTAGGCTACAGTCCATGGGGTTGCAGAGTTGGACACGACTGGGTGACTTCACTTTCACTCCAAATCTAGGATTTGATAATTTTTGCAGTTCCTTAGTGTAACCTGTTTCATTTATGAAAATGTCTCCAATATAAAAATCACCAAAATAAAGCATCATTGTCCTCTTTGTCAGTCCTATTTGCTGTAGCAAATGTCATCATTGTCCTATTCGTTGGTCCTCCGCAATGCCCCTGATACTTCTTGGCCTTTTCTTTTTACCATTTATACTAACACATTTGCTATTCTCCCCTCGACCTGCAGTCCAGTTTATGGTCTTAAAGAGTTACCACCGTCTGACTACGGTGCTGACACCCAGCTTGCTGTCAGCGCTGTGTCAATCCTCTCCCAGTCTCCGTGCCATCTTGGTTTTCCTCTTCTCTGGGTAGATCTGAATTATACATTCTCTCCCCCAGGCAAGTTATTCCAAATGAAATAAAATTTCACTTCTTGTTCCTAGTTCTAATCCCACTAGATTTTCTGGCATTTTTATAACTATTACATACATTATATAACGTACTTCAAGGGAGTTCGGGATGATGTGCACCCATAATTAAGGCTTTCTCTTAATAGAATGTGTCACCCTTCATGTGTCTGCAATTGTGGAGAAAAAAATGACACTCTCTAAGTAGACAGGATAGAAATTATGTAAATAAGTAAAAAAGACATATGGATATAATGCCCCTCAAATTAAACTGTGGGCTCAGCCTGGTGCCACGTATAAAAAGTTTACTGAAGACAATAGGGATCTTTGATACATAACCTTCAGGCTAAATTCAGAAACATATAAAAACATCTAAGCATATTTCACAGAGCAGAAAAAGAGATGGTTCAGGGTCCAGTTAGAAAAAACAACCCCATTTTCGGTGATCCAGTAGAATGCATTTAATACAGCAACTAGTCACGAATGTCTTGTAAGAGCTGGAAATTGAAAACGATGCTGTGGGCCTTCCCTGGTGGCCCGGTGGCTCAGACTCTGCACGTCCGATGTGGGCAGTGCAGGTTTGACCCTGCTGGGTGAACAAAGATTCTACCTGCCACTCAGCGTGGCCAAAAAATTGATGAAATTTAAAAATAATGGACAGTAAAAGAAAGAGGCAAGAAAGGGATGCTGATGGAACTTAACACACGCAGGAAGCTGGAGGGATAAAGGGAAGAGATGGGGGGAACAAAGGCTAAGAGGCCCCCCACCCCCACTCCCTTGATAGAACCTCCTTTTGAGCAAACCAGGCTGGAAGAAGCGGGTTGAGAGGGAAGACAGTGAGGCCGAGGCTGAGGGCCTCTCACCATGAAGACCCCTGACAAGGCCCTAGTACCTTGTGTACGACGGTGCTGCGTAAGCAATTTGAAAAACATATGGTTGTGGCTGCTTTCTCCTTGTATTCTCTACGTGTATCTTCTGGGTCACACTTCCTCGGCGGCATTCAGATGGCCGGGGCATATTCAGGGGCTGGCTGGGGGAAGGTGATTTAGCTGGCACCTAGTGGGGTGCATGTGGGTCACATTTATCCCTGAGATAAATGAAGGAAGAGTCTGCTTGTTGCCATGGGATTGAGGGCTGCCAACACCACTTAGTCTGTAGACTTCCTGCAGACATCAGACTGTCCCACGCCCCTAAGAATTTCCCACACCTGACCTGCATTTCACATGTCCTGTCAGACATCCGGATCGGGGGAAACAGTGCTTCCTGGAGTCAGAAGAGCCCAGCACGACTGCCCACTGTGCCATTTCACCTGGCTTTCACCTCAGATGCCTTAACATGAGGACATGATGCCACACCGTCTTGTTCCAACATAAGAAGCGCAAATTACCTTAAAAATCTCACAACTCTGCTGTGAAAGCAAGTTGCTAGAGGCTGGCCCACAGTTGGCAACGATCCAAAAATTCTACATAAAATTTTTAACATTAACAGTGAGTTGATAATGGAAACTCTTCCATAAATATATTGTCAATGATAAAAAAGTGAATTCCAGTCAGCATCCTGAGGAAAGACTGAATGGTAGTTCTGCTTTTCCTTACAGAAAATTATTGTCATCGGAAGAGGTGATCTGAGAGGATAAACTCAAAAATTCTAGAGAACCGTAGGAGAGACATCTGCTGCAGTCCAATAAAATACCATCTTACGTTTCCAGCTTGTATTTTTTATTTGTCCTTTTATTTTTTCACTCTAGGTAATATTTTTAAGATTTGTAATTTGTTGTGGTTTATCTCATTAAAAATTTCCTTTCACACATAATTTTGTATTTGTAATTTGAATTATGTTTTGTAAAAGAGGGCCCCCCACTTGCATGAACGGTAGGCCCTACTACCTTGCTGACACAGGAGCTCGGGAAGGGTGCAGTGTGGAGGCTGCCAGGGGCAGCTCCGGGTAGACAGGGAGAGCTGGGTGGGGAGTGGAGGCCCGAGAAGCAAAGGACAAATACTGCAGGATGTAGAGCACGTCACGGTTTTCCTGGGAGGGCCTGAGAACAGGGCTTGCAAGTTAGGCAACCAGTGGCAACGGCTCCCACGTCGCGAGGGGCTGGGAGAGCCCAGACGCTTCCTCTCTGGGCACAGACACCGCCGACATGCTGACTCCTTCCTCTGCCATGGCTGTGCCCACAGATGCAGCACAGCTCTTGCAAGGCAAACCATGCCCACGCGTGCTCCTGTGGGTGACCAGCTGTCAAACCCAAGCCCGCTGCATCCCCCTCTGACTGGAGGAGCCAGGGTCACTCGGTGGTGCCCTAGGTGCTAGGAGGCTTGGAAAACATGTGAATCCCCGTAAGGTGGGCACTTCCAAAGAAAGAAAGAATGGTGAAAGAAAAAATAAAAGTCACAAATATCCAATGTTCACAGCAGCACTATTTATAATAGCCAGGAAACGGAAACAGCTTAAATGTCCATAGGCAGAGATGAAAGGATAAAGAGGATGTGGTAGATTTATATACAGTGGAATATTACTCAATATTACATCCATAAAAAGGATGAGATTATGCCCTTTACAGTAACATGGATGGACCTAGAGGTTATCAGACTAAGTAAAGCCAGAGAAGGACAAATACCACGTGGTGTGGCCTATACACGGAGTCCAGAAAAATGATACGAATGAACTTATTTACAGAACAGAAACACACTCACAGACATTGAAGCAAACTTACGGTTACCAAGGGGAAAAGTAGGGGCGGGGGAGGTAAATTGGGAGTTTGGGGCCAGCAGATACATACCACTACGCATAAAATAAACAGCAAGGACCTACTGTAGAGCACAGGGAGCTATATTCAATATCTTGTAATAACCCATAATGCAAAAGAATCTGGAAAAGAATACAGAAATACTCTGTATACTAAAAAAAAAAAAAGAATAAAAATAGAAAAAAAAAGAAAGAAAGAAAAATGTCTTGAGTAAAGGAAAGAAAACACCCCAAATCCTCACTACAGAGCCACCACTATCATCCCGATTTTAGAGAATGCTACTGGAAATGGAAGCCTCGAGAGTGAAAGTGAAATAGCTTGAAACTGATAGAGCCCAGAGCCCACCTCCAGACCTTATGGCACAAGTTCAAATGTCTGCAGAATCCAACGGCTGACGTAGATGAGCAGGAAAAAGATAACAGCACAGGTGTGGAAATATCAACTGGTTCCTGGTCTTCAGGGCTGGGGACAGATGGGGGTGGCAAGGACTGTGGCAAACTGGAGAGCTCGTGTCTATCGAGGGGGTCACTGCTCCAACGCTCCTGCAGGTTGTAGCCATGTGGGCACACTGGTCAGTGGAACCAGACATGCTGATTTTAAGAGAGATGAGAAATGTAGATTTCATTGTGGATTGTTTTGATTTTGACTTATCCAAAAATGGATAAAACTTTGCTAGCATTTTGGGGCCACGATTGTGCCAAGTCATCTGCTAGTAGGTTATGATCTTATTTGCCATATTTGTTCTAAAGTGAACCCTTGGCCACTAAACCACATGGCCACACCTGTCATAAGTGGATTGCATTTTATAAACCTGCTGTTAACTCCTAGGCTTTGCTTCTTGACCAGCCCAGAATTCGGACAGAGTTTCTGAAGGCCTGACTTTATTGCTTATTAGCTGTGTAATCTTGAGTGAATCCTCTAACTTCTCATCTGTCAAATGAACATTAAAAAAAGCAAAACAAAACAGCCTGCCGACCTCCCAGGGTTGTTGTGGGAATCAAATAAAATACTGGGTCTGGATATGTTTTGAAAACTATCAAGATCTACAGAAAAGTCAGTGCATTATTTTTAATGATAACCTTAACTTCCCGAAAGGTAATTAGCCCAAATTCCCCCTTTCCATTTATAAAAATAACACACTAATTTTTCTTCCGTCTCTGACTCCCCGCCGCCCTCCTTGGCATTTCAAAATGATTGCCTGGGATTCGGTATGTTCATTAGCCACTTCCCCTCGTACCGCAGGAAACGACTCATCTGCCCCCAAATACCTTCCATTTTGAACACAGCATTTATTTTTTTCCTCCCATCTTCATACTTTTTTCTTTTTAACCAAGTACAACATTAAGGGGTTTGTTTTCACATGAATTTTCTGCAGAGACTCACTTGAACAGGAGACGGAGGCACTTAGGAGGTCAGCTGGGAGGCAGAGCAGGGGCGGCCTGAGTGTGCGTCTACATCCCCCAGTGTCAGTCCCTGTGGTTTTCGAGAGTTTATGTCTTGAGCCTGAACTGTCTATGTACCATATGTGCCCTGGGGTAAGCCATTCTCACTGAAACGCAAAATAAACCCATCACTTAGATGAAGGATGGAGCCCATTTGCCAATGGTGTTCCTTTCCATACTTTCTTTCTCCAAATGTCTTTTTTTTTTCTTCATGGAAAGGCATTTTATTTTACATACAGCAATGTGTACATGTCAATCCCAAACTCCCAATCTATCCCACCCCTCAACTCTTCCGCTCTTGGTAATCATAAGTTAGTTCTCTAAATTGGTGAGTCTGTTTCTGTTTTTTAAATAAGTATGTTTGTCCCATTTTTCTTTAGTTTCTGTATATAAGTGATATCATATGAGATTTGTCTTTGTCTGACTTACTACACTTAGTATGATAATCACCAGATTCATCCATGTTGTTGCAAATGGCATTATTTCATTCTACTTTAATGGCTAAGTAATATTCCATTGTATGTACTAAATCTTTACACTTTCATCATGGACATTTAGATTGTTTCTATGCCTTGGCTACTGTAAACAGTGCTGCTATGAACATTGGGGTGCATGCATACTTTGAAACATGATTTTCTCCAGATATATGCCCCAAAGTGGGATTGCTGGATCATATGGCAACTATGGAAAAGGTCAGTTTTCATTCCAATCCCAAAGAAAGGCAACGACAAAGAATGTTCAAGCAGGTGCACTCATTTCACGTGCTAGCAAGATTATGCTCAAAATCCTTCAAGCTAGACTTCAGCAGTACGTGAGCTAAGAATATCCAGATGTACAAGCTGGCTTTAGAAAAGCCAGAGAGAAACTAAAGATCAAATTGCCAACATCGGTTGGATCATAGAAAAAGCAAGAGAACTCCAGAAAAACATCTACCTCTGCTTCACTGACTATTCTAAAGCCTTTGACTGAATCACAACAAATGGTGGAAAATTCTTAAAGAGATGGGAATGCCAGACCACCTTACCTGTCTCCTGAGAAACCTGATGTGAGTCAAGGGGCAACAGTTAGAACCAGACATGGAACAAATGATTGGTCCAAACCGGGAAGGAGTACAAGGCTGTACATTGTCACCCTGCTAATTTCACTTATATACAGAATACATCATGCGAAATGCCAGGCTGGACGAATCACAAGCTGGAATCAAGATTGCCAGGAGAAATATAAACAACCTCAGTTATGCAGATGATGCCACTCTAACGGCAGAAGGTTCAGAGGAACTAAAGAGCCTCTTGAGGAAGGTGAAAGAGAAGAGTGAAAAAGCTGGCTTAAAACTCAACATTCAAAAAAATTAGATCTTGACATCCAGTATCAACACTTGAAATAGAGAAGTAAAAAGTGAAAGCAATGACAGATTTTACTTTCTTGGGCTCCAAAATCACTGTGGACAGTGACTGCAGCCATGAAATTAAAAGATTCTTGCTCCTTGGATGGAAAACTATGACAAATGTAGACAACATATTACAAAGCAGAGACATCACTTTGGTGACAAAGATCCATCTAGTCAAAGCTATGGTTTTTCCAGTAGTCATGTATGGATATGAGAGTTGGACCTTAAAGAAGGCTGAGCACCAAAGAATTGATGCTTTCAAACTGTGGTGTTGGAGAAGACTCTTGAAAGTCCCTTGGACAGCAAAGAGATCAAACCAGTCAATCTTAAAGGAAATCAACCCTAAATATTCATTGGGAGGACTGATGCTAAAGCTGAACCTCCAGTACTTTGGCCACCTGCTATGAAGAGCTGACTCACTGGAAAAGACCCTGATGAAAAGACTGAAGGCAAAAGGAGAAAGGGTCAGGAGAGAATGAGATGGCTAGATACCATCACTAACTTAATGGACATGAATTTGAGCGAAGTCTGTGGGACAGTGGAGGACAGAGGAACCTGGCGTGTTGCAGTCTATGGGTTTGCAAAGAGTTGAACAAGACTTAGTGACTGAAAAATAACAACAACAACAATGGCAACTATATTTTTAGTTTTTTTTTTTTTTTTTAAGGATGCTTCATACTGTTCTCCACAGTGGCTGCACCAAAATACATTCCCACCATGTCTTGTTAGAGTGTGGGGACAGCCTAAAGCCTCCCCCTGTCTCCCTGTGGACGCCTTCAAATGACCCACTTACAGTGATGTGGAATATCTGCCATCAACACAAGGAGTGTCCAGGGAGGAGCACCTACATCTGTAATTTGAAAATTTTGTATCTATTGTTAATTACATGAAAATTAAATGAACGGAATGTCTGTGATAAAAGGAAAAGTCCCTGAGAGGCAAAGCTCTTTTTCTTAGCTATGGAAGACCTTTTTGATTGAAAAGAAAACGAAAAAAATCTTTTACTGCACATCTAGACAGTCTGGATGGCTGGTATTCTGTCTTTCGAAATCCTATCAGTGGAGCTTTCTACGCACGGCCCCCACGGCGCTGGCTGCGATGTGGTCCTCACTCCCGTCCTCTGTTCTCGTCCGGTGGGACCCCAGCCTGCCGCCACAGTCCATCATGGCCTCTCTCCTTGCCTTCCGGGAGGTGGGTCTCTCTGAATGACAAGTCTCTCCCTGACACCGTGCACTTACCTGGAATCTACAGTCCTTCTAAGTTGGACGTAGGTTAGTGCCCTCCATGAAGCCCTCCTTGGTTACCCTCAACCCCACCTCGCTTCCCCTGACTCTGACTTACAATTTAGTACAGTAAGTTCGTCACATAGACGCACTGTGTCTAGATGTGGGCCCTCTGCCGACCTGTCCCCTGCCCCGGCCCACCCCTGCCCCTTGTTTTTTGCCCTCATTGTGATAATTTCCTTCAGTGGACTTTTTGTTTTTGTTTTTTAACACAAAAGCCACATAACACATAACCAGCATTTTTTCCCGCTCTGGATTAGTCTCTCAGAACACTGGGGATGTGCCATGGGGCTGACTGCACCCTGACATGAGCCATTCAAACACTTTTGGGGCCTCTCTGACTCTGACTCTCAGAGTAACAGATTAAACATCAACGCAAAACAAATCAGAGGGGTTTAAAGAGAAAAAGAGGTTAAAAGAAAAATAACATAACACGTACTAGCATTAATGAAAACATTACCTATGTTTATTAAACATTTATTAACTCTGCTCTGGACATTTTGAACATTTCACTCCCACAACTCTCCAATGAATCAGTTGCTACCATCATGTCCATTTAAAGAATGCCTATCTGCTACTCTTATCTGTCTACCTGAACTTGCAATTCAGGGCCATTTTGTATGCTTCTCCTCTAAGATCCAGAGTGTCTGGTTGAAGGCAGCACTTGGCTCAGAATAGGAACTCAGCAAAAAATTGATTTACCTACAAATTCTTGCCTTGCGGGGTGGGGTTGGGGGGAGTTTCACCACAAAATGTAATTTGCTGCATCGCCAGGCTTCTGGAGCTTTAGAATTCCAGAGGAAAATCTTTCAAGGAGACACAGGTGCTCAGAAATGGAACACTGCCTTGGGAAGTGATGAGGAGTCTGTTTCCTGAAGTTTTCAAGTAGAGAATGGACAACCATTGGTATGAATGGCATGGAATGGAGTTAAGCATGAGTGGAGAGCGGGAAAGTAAATAGAGACACAGACAGAGTGGTCAGCCCCGAGACATGCAGCAGGAAAAGCAGCGAGCCAACACTCGAGTCCTGGCGCTCGCCACCACCTGCACGGTGTCCGATGTTCTCAGTGGTCATCACACATCTAGAAACACTCAGCCTGAAAGTGTAGCCTCTGCCTGCCACAGTGTATTTGGAAGAGTCCAGGCCTGGGGTGGCCGTTACTTTAAACGTCAAAGCCTCTATTTTCACGAGGGCAGAGACTTTTGTTTTGTTCACTGGGATAGCCCGAGTGCTTTCACATAGTGGGTACTAAACAAAGACCTGACAGAGCCTGAGTGAATAAGCACCTAAAATATGTGACTCGATGGACATGAACTTGGGCAAACGCCGGGAGATGGTGAGGGACAGGGAGGCCTGGTATGCTGCTCTCCACGGGATCGTGAAGAGTCAGACACGACTTGGCGATTGACCAACAACAAGTCAGACAGGCCAGGCTGCGTGGCAAAAGCAACCCCCAAATCTCAGCCACTTAGAGAAACACGGACTGTTTCTCACCCAGACTCCATGTCCACCCCAACTTAGTAGGGATCTCCTCCCTGTTCTGGGACCCAGATTCGTACAACAGCCACCAATGTGAATGCTTCTGGTCAGCGTGCCAGAGAGAGAGAGGCCCCAGCATTTTGAGTCGGCAGTTACAAGTGCAGTCTGAAAGTGACACACAGCATTTGTGTGTTCACGATTCATTGGCCAGGTTTCCTCCTATGGTCTGCTTGGTAGGAAGCCACGGAGGTGCGGTGTCTTTGGTACTGGCCACTTTCCTTCCATCAGAAGTAGACAAAGTACTGATAGGTGGGAGAAGAGTAAATAGTTCAGAAGAAGCCATGTTTCACATTGGCTTTATTTTTAATTGGAGAATAATTGCTTTACAATAATGTGTTGGTTTCTGCCATATATCAACATGAATCAGCCATAGGTATAATATGTCCCCTACCTTTTGAATGTCCCTCCGGCCACCCACTCTAATCAGATTCAATGCAATCCCTATCAAACTACCAATTGTACTTTTCATAGAATTGGAACAAAAAATTTCACAATTTGTACGGAAACACAAAAGACCTCAAATAGCCAAAACAATCTTGAGAAAGAGGAATGGAACTGGAGGAATCAACCTTCCTAACTTTAGAATATACTACAAAGCTACGGCCATCAAGACAGTATGGAACCGGCACAGAAACAGGAAGATAAACCAATAGAACAAGATAGAAAACCCAGAGATAAACCCAGGCCCCAGTGGGCACCTTATGTTTGACATAGGAGGCAAGAGTATACAATGGAGAAAAGATAATCTCTTCAATAAGTGGTGCTGGGAAAATTGGACAGCTATGTGTAAAAGAAAGAAATTATAATTCTTCCTAATATCATAATCAAAAATAAAATGGATTAAAGACCTAAATATAAGACCAGAAACTATAAAATTCTTAGAGGAAAACATAGGCAGACCACACTTTGACACAAATCACGGCAAGATCCTCTATGATTCACCACCTAGAGTAACGGAAATAAAAACAAAAATAAACAAATGGGACCTAATTAAACTTGAAAACTTTTTCACAGTGAAGAAAACTATACAGGTGAAAAGACAGCTCTCAGAATGGGAGAAAATAATAGCAAATGAAACAAATGACAAAGGATTAATCTCCAAATTATATAAGGAGTTGGATTTTCACTTAATACAAAGAGGGATTCCTAATAGAACTATCAAAAATACAAAACAGCATGTCTGGGGATTTGAGAGTTTTCCCAACACTGGAAATGGTTTTGAGGGTAATCAAACATCAGTCAGATGGGACGTAGGATGAGGTGATCTCAAAGATCCCACATCATGTAAGAAGCCATGATTTTAAATCCATGATTTAACCTGCTCTTCAGTTCACTGCACAGAGTGCAGGTGTGACGAGCAACTGTACCTAGTCTTGGCCACCCGTGAAGAAGATTTTAGAGAAACACAGTTCCACAGGCCAGGGATTAACAGTGTTTTCTTTTTCCTGGGAAGGACATGATAGAAAATACTTCAAGGCTTTGTTGGCCATGTGGTCTGTATGGCAACTAAACTCTGCTGTTGTAAGAGCCATACTGCTGCTGCTGCTGCTAAGTCGCTTCAGTCGTGTCCGACTCTGTGTGACCCCATGGGCGGCAGCCCACCAGTCTCCCCCATCCTTGGGATTCTCCAGGCAAGAACGCTGGAGTGGGTTGTCATTTCCTTCTCCAATGCAGGAAAGTGAAAAGTGAAAGTGAAGTTGCTCAGTCATGTCAGACTCTTAGCGACCCCATGGACTGCAGCCCACTAGGCTCCTCCATCCCTGGGATTTTCCAGGCAAGAGTACTGGAGTGGGGTGCCATTGCCTTCTCCGTGTAAGAGCCATAGACAGTATGTAAACATATGGACATGGTTGTGTTACAATAAAACTTTATTTAGAAAAGCAGGCGTCAGGTTGGAGTTGGTTTGTGGCACTTGCCAACGCCCTGCTGTGGATGCTAAGCAGGATTCTAGTTACAGGAGCTGCTTGTCCAAGAAATCTACACTGCGTGATCATCCTCCTCCTAGCAATAAAGACTAAAAAGTTAGAGAATGAGGTTATCTTTGTCCAAAGACAAGGAAACCCAATAGTCCCTTGCTTAACAAGAGGTAGAGAGCTCTGAAGAAGGTACATGTGTTTGTGATAATGGCTTGAAAACACAGAATACAGAAAGAGGAGATGGGTTTTTACATGTTTAAGATGTTTAAATGGGTTTTTAGATGCAAAAAGATGGTTTTGCTTGACTTTGGAACCTGGCTTACAGTGCATCGTAAGAAAACAAAATTGCAACCAGAGATGCTGTGCAGGCTTTGGCGTGTTGGCCCAGGAACTTCTGAGATCAGCGGTAACTATGCAAAAAAATTGGGACTGTGCCAGGAACTTTGCTGTTGCTATCTCTAAGTCGTGTCCGATTCTTTTGTGAACCCATGGACTGTAGCCTGCCAGGCTCGTCTGTCCATGGCATTTCCCAGGCAAGAATACTGGGTTGCCATTTCTTTCTCCAGGGCCAGGAATTTATGTAGCTATATTTTAATTCTTAACAATGAATAGGTACCATCGGTGTTTTCTAGACCATGATGAGATCAGATGTTGTTCTCTGGCCCTCACAGGACATGAAGGAATGTGTCTTACCGCTGGGTAGCCACCCTGAATGGTTGCACAGTGAAAGTGATCCATCCACAGCCCTCACTCAGGATGAGGCCAAGCCAGGCGGGCAATTAACATAGACACATGGTTTTACATGTGAACTAGCAAAAATGTTCAACCCATCCCACTATCAGCCTGCTTAAGCAGGCATTATTATAATGGTATGCAAATTGAAGAAACGGCAGACATTCTCTCCAACTATGTTTTCATTAAAGATTCAGCTTTTTTTTTCCCCCAGCAGAATAATAGTAAATGACATGCGAACTTCATATGAACTATGGGTCATGAAAGGATTTAGTATTGGCATTTTTAATCTAAAAAGTCTGGTGCCAGAAAATCAATATGTTTCAGTTGCAGCATTCGAATGCAATTTTCCTCACGTAACAGGGTTTCTTTCTTCCCTTCTTTCTTTTTCTCAGTCTTTTTTTTTTTTTTTTTTAAGAATGAATAATTCCTGGTTTTTCTATGAAACAAGCTGCCGTCTTATAAGGTAATGACATCAATAACACATTACGTGTAAACAGAAAATGAACAAAAAATCATTCAAGGCCCTTTTGAAACTGGAGCGCTTTTCATCAGCACTATTACAGGTTCCATTCACATTATCGGATTGAACCGTCCTGCATAACCGAGGTGCTGACAAGTCCTGATTACCCAATAAGTCCTGGATCCCTTTCAGGCAGGTTCACGCAGAGGACAGGGATACCGGGCCTCGCTGGGGGGCAGCCGCCTCGCCACAGAGACCCGATCGGGAAACCCAACGCCTGCTCGCTCGCTCCCCCCTGTTAAAACCCAGGGGCTGCACCTCCTGGAGTTTTCCAGTGGTTTCAGATAACAACCGAACGACACAGCAGGGAGGGGCCCGGCTGAGCCTAACCCCTTTCCCCAAATGCAGCCACGCTCCAGGCAGGCTACCCAGGTGTCACTCACATAGCAGGATCAACGGAAGAGCTTGTGCTCTCGGGACAAGACAGGGACTGGGGGTGGGGGGTGGGTGGGTGAGTCACCCGAAACATGGAGCTGTTTCAAGAGAACCACCACCAGCCTTCCGCTTCCAACTCTGCGGTGATCCTCCTCCGAAATGCCCGAGACCCTTCCCCGTCCGTGCTGTCACATCCCTGGGGGACACTGTCCTCTTTCTGAGTGAATGCTGGTTGAAGCCCAAGCTGTCTGTGCAGGACTTCTTGCTCCTGATGGGGTAGGGAGCATGTGGACACTTCTGGCTGGCCAGGGCCGTGACGCAAGCCAGCGGCCTGCCAGCCTGCCTGGTGTCTGCGGTCCAGGGCACCCCTTTCCAAAGGCCCAGAGTCACCAGGCGGGCAGGACCCCGGCGCCTCTTCTCCAGATGACTGTTCAACCCTTTCCTAGGAACTGCAGCCCGTGGCTTGGGGTGCAGCTTTGAGAACCCGCCAAGCCAACCTAAAACAGCTTTTACACAAACAAAC
Organism: Bison bison bison; assembly: GCF_000754665.1. Classification (NCBI taxonomy): domain Eukaryota; kingdom Metazoa; phylum Chordata; class Mammalia; order Artiodactyla; family Bovidae; genus Bison; species Bison bison. The sequence continues at coordinate 6,124,419 of NW_011494808.1, forward strand.
TACGGCTTTGCCTTCGGGTGGTATATCACCATATATTTGACGTAATCTTCGGCTTGGGAGAGATCATATTTTTAAAACAAATTTCTTGGCTCCCAACTTGGCTCGGGGGCATTGCTGTCTGAAGGATTGGGCTTCTCTAATTAAATCAGGCTCCAGTCTTTTTCTCCTTCCTTAAACCTTTCCCACCTACAGTTAAAGTCACACACTGATGCATGGGAACATAAGGAAACAAGCAGCGCTGGGCTCCTCACTGAGACAGTCGAAATGACAGCACGGGACTGATGGTGCGCCTGCAGCACAGCTCAGCGTGGCCTCTGGCTCGAGTGGGAGCTGTGGTCCAGAGGGAGGGCTGGGTTCAAATCCCAGCTGGTGTTTCAGGGGAGCATCTCCTGACCTCTTTGTGCCTCTGCTTCTTGATGTGTAAACCATGGAAAAGGCTTAGAGCAGTGCCCCAGGTAAACACTGCTACTATTAGCATGAACAGCTGAACTCCACGAAGAAAGTCTGAATCACTCGTGTATCTTGGTAGATCTTGGGGAACTTTGAATTTCACCCTAAGTGTGATGGGAGTCATTGGAGGGCTCTGAATAGGGGAGGAACATGCCTGGCGTTACAGCCTCAAGGGTCGCTCAGGAAACCAGCCTGAAAGGGCAAGAGTGGAAGCAGGAAGACTTATTGTGTGATTATTACACCAGCCGATGGTGTCTTGTGCTTGAGCAGATGGGAAGCCGTGGGGAGACTGTGGAGGACTTCCAAGATGGAGCCCATAGCTGCAAATCAAAACCGCAGTGAGGTATCACCGCTTTCAGAATGGCCACCATAAAAAGTCTACAAATAATAGATGCGAGTGAAAATGTGGAGAAAGGGGGACCCTCATACACTGTTGGGAACATGAATTGATGCACCCACTGTAGAAAACAGTATGGAGGTCCCCCTGAAAACTAAAAACAGAACCACCACAGGATTCAGTAATCTCACCTCGGATATACATTTAAAGAACACAGAAACGCTGAATCGAAAACATATATGCACCCCAGTGTTCATAATATTATTCACAACAGCCAAGATATGGAAGCAACGTAAGTGTTCATCAACAGATAAAGAAGATGTGCTACATGTATGCGATGGAATATTACTCAGCCACAGGGAAGAATGAAGTTCTGCCATTTGCAGTAACAGGATGGACCTAAATATTGTTGTGCCTAATGTGATACATTAGGAAAAAAACAAATACTAGATATTATGACTTACATGTGGGATCTTAAAAGTAAAACAAATGAATATAACAAAACAGAAATAGGCTAACACATATAGAGATCAAACTAGTAATTACTAATGGGGAGAACAAAGTGGGGTGGGGCAAGATAGAAGCATGGGATTAAGAGATATAAACTACTGTGTACAACATAGATGAGGAACAAGGATATATTGTATAGCACAGGAAAAAGCCAATATTTTATAATAACTTAAAAGGAATATAATCTATACAAATATTGAATCACTGTTATACACCTAAAACTAAAATAATATTGTAAATCAACTATACTTCAACTATATATATATATATCTTCTTAGAACAATCAAAACAAACTTAAAGCAATAGATCTCAAACCCTGCTGCATATTAGAATCACCCCAGGAGAGGAGAACACAAAAACTGCAACTAGCTGTCGAACAATCATCCACAGGAAGACACTGGAACCCACCAAAAAAAAGATACCCCTCCAAAGACAAAGAAGAAGCCACGGTGTGATGGTAGGAGGGGCACAATCATGATAAAATCAAACCCCATACCTGCCAGGTGGGCGACCCACAGACCGGAGAACAATAACACCAAAGATGTTCTCCCACTGCTGTGAAGGTTCTGAACCCCACGTCAGGCTTCCCAGCCTGGGGATCTGACAAAGGGACTGGGAATCCCCAGGGAATCTGGCCTTGAGGGCCAGTGGGATTTGATTATAGGACTTCCACAGGACTGGGGGAAACAGAGACCCCAGTGTTGAAGGGCACAAACCCCTGCACACGCTAAGACCCAAAGGAACGGAGCAGTGACCCTACAGGTGACTGAACCAGAACCACCTGCTAGTGTTGGAGGGCCTCCTGTGGAGGCGCGGGTCGGCAGGGGCTCCCCACAGGGACAGGGCACTGGAAGGCCCCTCTTGGTGTAAACCCTCTTAGAGGTAGCCATTAACCCCACCATAGAGGCCGCAGACTCCAGGGCTGGGTTGCCTCAGGCCAAATGACTAGCAGGGAGGGGGCGCAACCCCACTCATCAGCAGAAAAGTGTATTATAGCTTTACTGAGCAAGGTCCTACTCACCAGAGCAAGACCCAGTTTTTCCCACCACCAGTCCCTCCCACCGGGAAGCTTACTCAAGACTCTTAACCTCCTCCATCAGAGGGCAGACAGAAGAAGCGAGAAGAATCACAGTGCCACAGCAGCTAGAAGAAAAGCCACAGTAATAGAATGCTAATCAGGATGAAAAAGCGAAAGTTATGTCCCAGATGAAGGCACAAGGTAGAACCCCAGAAACACAACGAAATAAAGTGGAGATAGGCAACATTTCAGAAAAGAATTCAGAATAATGATAGTGAATATGATGCAGGATCTCAGAAAAAGAATGGAGAAGATGCAAGAGATGTTTACCAAAGACCTAGAAGAACTAAAGAACAAACAGAGATGAACAATACACTAGAAGGGATCAGTAGCAGGATAACTGAGGTAGAAGAACAGGGAAGTGACCTGGAAGACAGACTGGTGGAAATCATTGCTGCAAAACAGAATATAGAAAAAAGAATGAAAACAAATGAAGACAGCCAAAGAGACCTCTAGGACAACATTAGACGCACCTACATTCACACGATACGGCTCTCAGAAGGAGACGAGAGAGAGAAAGGACCCGAGAAAATATTTGAATAGATAATAGCTGGAAAATTCCCTGACATGGGAAAGGAAATAGTCAATCAAGTCGAGGAGGTGCAGATAGACTGCAGAGAGATGCAGTCTCAGGCAGGATAAACCCAAGAAGGAACACACTGGGAGACATGTTAAACAAACTGCCAAGAATTAAAGACAAAGATAAAATATTAACAGCAACAAGGGAAAAAAGACAAATAACATACAAGGGAACTCCCATCAGGCTATCAGCTGATTTCTCAACAGAAACTCTACAAGCCAGAAGGAATGGCACAATAAATTTAAAGTAATGAAAGGGAAGAACCTACGACCAAGAGTACTCTACCCAGACTCTACCCAAGACTCTCATGCAGATTTGGCGGAGAAATCAAAAGCTTTCCAGACAAACAAAAGTTAAGAGAATTCAGCACCACCAAACCGGCTTTACAACAAATGCTAAAGGAACTTCTCTAGGCAGGATACACAAGAGAAGGAAAAGACCTATAGACTCACCCCAGGAGAGTTTAATGATCCTGACACCCAAGCCTCATCCCAGATCAATGAAGTCAGGATCTCTGGGGGAAGGATTCAGGCACCACTAGTTTTTAAAGCTTCCTGGTAATTCCAGTGTGCAGCTAAGCCTGTGAACCAGCGCTTAGAGCAGACTTGCATCTTACTCAATGCTTAAATTCTACATGTGAGGCAAAAACTGAACAGGAAAAATTACTCTTGATACATCCTTTAATTGCTCACGAAGTTAAAGTGGCTTTGTGTCTGCATCCCTGAATGGTTGATATCAAGTGCAGATGCTGGTGCACTGAGAAATGTAGAGCATATAGTAAGTGGTACATACGCAATGTAGAGTTTTGCTGTATGAGTTATACAACCAAAAGCACACTCTGAGTTGCAGCCAGATGACCAACATGCACAGAAGATGAGCCCCACCATCTACAGGTGGAGTTAAATCAGTGTTCATATCTTTATATTTTGGATGGTTCAATGCTAATTCTGAGATCTGAGAGTTTTCATAACATATATCTGGTAGTATTTTTACAACTTCCCTGATGTTCACAAAAGGAAGTGGCCTCTTAAGTGATGCCCAGAACGTGGCTGAACCTAAAACCCAGGTGTCCGGACTCTGAGAGTATTATGTGGCAGAAATAAGCGTGGCAGGTTGTCTGGGCCTCCCAAACCCCGGCCACACATGACTTTCCCCCCTCACTTTCACGGCTTCCTAGCAAAGCTGCCTCATCCACTTCCGTTGGTCTCCTCTTCCCTGACATCCAGTGTCTGTTCCATGCTCACACCTTCGTTTAAGCTTTTCCTCGTGCTTGAGTGTCCTTTAAATCCTCTCCACTTGATCCCAAAGCAGTCACCTCTGTGTTCCGTCTGTCGTAACTACAGAGCTCTAGCACTGCCCCTTAGACCGCCTGCAACCACCTCTTGCTTCCTTGCTCAGCCTAGCTCTCATCTTTGCTCTTCTGGATGTTTTCTTTGAGCTTGATCAATTCCAGCTGATGAGTCCATCTTTGGAATAATCTTAGCCTCTTTCTTTCCTTCTCTCATTCCCAACATCTAATTCTTCCACAAGTCCTATGGGTGCCATCCTTTTTTTTTTCTTTTAAATTGAAGTATAGGTGATTTACAATGTTATATTAGTTTCACTAGGGATTCAACATTTTTATAGATTATACTCCATTTAAAGCCATTGTGAAATATTGGCTATATTCCCTGGGCTGTACAATACAGTAAGTGGCTTATTTATTTTATCCTTAATAGTAGGCACCTCTTAATTTCATACATCTATCTTGCCCCTCCCTGACTCCCTCTCCCTACTAGTAACCACTAGTTTGTCCTCTGTATCTGTGAGTTTGTTTCTGCTCTGTTATATTCATTCATTTCATTTTTAAGGTTTCACATATAAATAATAACATTCAGTATTTTCCTTTCTCTGTCTGACATATTTTACTAAACATAATACCTTTGAGGTCTACTCATGTTGCTGCAAATGGCACAATTTCATTCTTTCTTACAGCTGAGTAATTGTCCTATATACACACATACACATACACACACACACAGACCCACACACCACATCTTTTGTATCCGTTCCTCTGTTGATGGACACTTAGGTTGCTTCCATGTCTTGGTGATTGTGAACAATGCTGCTGTGAACATTAGGGCACACGTGTCTTTTTGTACCAGTGTTTTTGTGTTCTTCACATGTGTACCCAGGAGAGGGACTGCTGGATATACGGTAGCTCTATTTTTAGTTTTTTTGAGAAACCTCCATCCTGTTCTCCACAGTGGCTGCACCCGTTTCTATTCCCACCAACAGTACAGAAGGGTTCCTTTTTCTCCATTTCCACAACGATATTTGTTATTTGCTGTTTTTTTGACGATAGACAGGTGGGAGGTGATGTGTTACTGTGCGTTTGATTCGCGTTTCTCTGACGATCAGCGACACAGAGGCCTCTTTTCATACGCCTGTTGGCCATCTGCATGTCCTCTTTGGGAAAACGTCCATTCAGGACTTCTGCCCACTGTTTAATTGGGTTGTTTGTTTTTTTAAATATTGAGTTGTATGGACTGTTTATATATTTTGTATGTTAACTAAACCCTTATCGGTCATATCATTCGCAACTATCCTCTCCTGTTCAGTAGGTTGTCTTTTTGGTTCTTTGATGATTTCCTTTGCCGTGCAAAAGCTTTTAAGTTTAACTAGGCCCTATTTGTTTATTTTTGCTTTTATTTCCTTTCCTTTAGGAGACAGGTCCAAAAAATATTTCAAAACAGGGTATTTTGTCTTTAATGTTAGCCAAGGGAAGGTGTGCTTGTACCAATACTATTGCTGTCAGAGGAGTTAAATGTGTCTTCTGTCAGGTCTCCAGGTGCCTGTGGTGGAGGAGAGATGGACGGGGAGGGATCACCATGTCTCCGGTTTTTGTAAACTGTGGAGCTGCTCGGTGTCCTTTTCCATACCAGGTACCCCCGAGCCCCAGGACCGTCTTGGCCATGACCTGGCAGTAGACATAAGTCTTGTTAAACCAGTGGGCCACCCACGGTCACAATTTATCCTTGAATCCTGGACACTGAAGTCTGCAATTAAGGAAAAACCAAGACCAAACAAAACAAAATAAAAACATTCTGCCAGCCTGGCAGTGGCTCTGTAGGGCTCAAACGCAGCTCCACTGAAAGTCTGCCAGTGATTGAGGGAAGTTGTTAGTGTATCTGAGTTCCCCAAAGAGGGAAACCTGAGCGCCCAAACAGCCGCTTACGGGGAGAGAGACGGTGAATGCCACCGTCTGTACTTGATGAGGTTTCGGCTGTGCGGTGGGAGCCTGTGCTGTCTGCCCAGCCGAGGTCATGGGGGATGAGAGAGAAAACCAGAAGTCAGGACTCTGGCCTTCCTGGGGGCGCCCATTTGTCCGGGGCTTTGGTTTACTTACTATTTGGTTCAGCACAAAAAATTAAGGAAAGTTCAGCTTTGCTATCACTGTCAACGATCATATTTTAGCTCAGCTGTAGTTATTTCTGAACAGAAAGGTCTGTGACAAATTTAGTCTGCAAGGGCTCACTGTAGTTTTTTCATGAAAAATTTTATTGAAGTATAATTGATTTACAGTATTGTGTTAATTTCTTCTGTATAGCAAAGCGACTCGGTTATACATGCATTCTTTTTCATATTCTCTTCCATGATGGTTTATCATAGGTTATTGAATGTAGGTCCCTGTGCTGTACAGCTGGACCCTGTTTATCCAGCTCATATATAATGGTTTGGATCTGCTAACCCCAAACTCCCGATCCGTCCCTCTCTGACCTCCACTCCCTGCTGCTGCTGCTGCTAAGTCGCTTCAGTCGTGTCCGACTCTGTGCGACCCCACAGACGGCACCCCACCAGGCTCCCCTGTCCCTGGGATTCTCCAGGCAAGAACACTGGAGTGGGTTGCCATTTCCTTCTCCAATGCATGAAAGTGAAAAGTGAAAGTGAAGTCACTCAGTCGTGTCCGACTCTTAGCGACCCCATGGACTGCAGCCCACCAGGCTCCTCCATCCATGGGATTTTCCAGGCAAGAGTGCTGGAGTGGGGTGCCATTGCCTTCTCCGTCCACTCCCCTAGATAGACACAAATCTGTTCTCTGTCTCTGTGAGTCTGTTTCTGCTTCATAGACACGTTCATTCGTGTCATATTTTACATTCCACACATAAGTGCTATCATTTGCTGTCTGTCCTTCTCTGTCTGACTTACGTCACTTAGTATGACCAGCTCTAGGTCCGTCCATGTTGCTGCAAATGGGATTATTTCACTCTTTCTAATGCCTGAGTATTGAGAGCACTTTGAAGAAACAGATTGAAGGGGGTCGGCAAACTCTTGAGGATAAAATCCATGTCAGTGCTTCTGCTTCCTGAGCCAGCATCTCTCTGAGCTCAGTTCTTCTCACGTGCAATAGCTCCCAAGGTTCTTTCGAGTGTACTAGGCTCTGGGGACGGAATGCGGTGTGTGCCAGGGGGCTTCGTGTGGAAGGGACCGAGGGAAAGAACACATGCTCTGATGGGCGTGGAGGGTGGAGACATCCTAAGGAGGACATCCAGCCTGCTGTTCAGATTATCTTTCAGGCCAGCCTCCTAGAACCTGAGGATGAAGGATGCAGGAAAAAAAAAGCTGAACAAGCTATTAATATTTGTCTCTCTCTCACATACACACACTTTGTGACTAGAGAACAGTGTCTTAAACCCAAACCACACAAGTGGGGGATGAGAGGAATTATTCTCACAGGACCTGGTGTGACCTCTGCCCAGCTGTGGTGACAACTCTTTTTTTTTTTTGTTCTAATAGTTTGAGATACAATTCACATAACATAGAGCTCACCCTTTTAAGGTATACAATTCAGTGCTTGTAAGTATCTCCCAAGGTTGTGCAGCTATCACAATGATCTAATTTTAAACTTTATCCCCACCCCCTAAAGAAAACTCAGATCCATTAACAGTAACTCCCTATTTTGCGCGGTCACAGCCCCTGGCAATCACTCATCTACTTTCTGTCACATCAGCCTATTTTGGGCACGTCATCTAAATGGGATCATACAACATGTGGCCTTCTGGGACTGCCTACTTCCCCTTAATGTTTTTGAGGTTCTTCTGCGGTACCATGTGTCAGTACTTTGTTTTGCTATGGGGGAATACTTTTCCATTTTATGTTTATCCATTTGTTCGTATTCATTTATCCATCTGCAAGTGATAAACATTTGGGTGGCTTCCACTTTCTGGCGCTCACGAATAAAGCTCTGTGGACTTTCATGTTCAAGCTTTTATGTGAACGTATCTTCAATTCTCTTGACCATGTCTTAGGAGTGGAATTCCTGGTTCCTATGCTTCCTCTAGGCTTAACCTTGTGACAACTGCCAGACTATTTTCCCCAAAACTATTGCAACCATCTAAAATTCCCACTGGAATATGTAAGAGTCTCAGTGTCTCCGCATCTTTGCTCACACGGTTATTGTCTGACTTTCTGGTTTTAGCCATCTTAGTGAGTGTGGAATAGTATTTCATTGTGATTATAACTCACTGCCATTTATTCAGCTTGGCTTTTCTGTGAACTTCGTCTGAGAACCCATGTCCTAAAGAATGCATGGCTACGACTTCTTTTCTTTATCATGCTATTTTCTCTTTTTGTGCCCTGTATCAGATGGATGTTGGAAGTTCTAGATCCATGCTTAGATTAACTTTTTAAAGTTAACTTAAAATAAATTCTCATTGTTTATCTTCCAGTTCATGGATTTAGTCTTCTCCTGAGTCCAGTATCCTCTTCAGCTTTTTTGTTGTTTTTAACTTTGGTAATAATACAGTTCATTTCTAAGATCTCTGAGTTTTAAAACCTCTGTTCTTTTTAAAATATAACCTATTCCAGTTTTAGTGATGGGATTTCCTCCTTTGGCTCTCTGAGGTTATTAAGTTTGTTGTTTTAATTTTTAAAATTATTTGAACATTTCTATGTCATCTGGTATTAGTTCCTTCACTTTCTGAGCATGAAGCTTCCTTCCTGTGAAGTTGGTCTTGCTCAGGTACTGGGGGGCCTCCTAGTTTTGTGCTCAACTTCCCCAAGGGGACTCTGCTAGCAGGTCCTGCTCTTAAGATTCGGTGGTCAGGAGGCCTTGCTGGTTTTTAGGAGGTGCTGAGCTACTTCCAGCTTCATGCAGGTGGTGCAAATATGCCTACCTTCTGCTAAAAACATGAGATCTTGTCTGCTTCATCTACTTCTGTTTGGTGGAAAACACACCCTCTTCACATTTTGTTGTGAGCATGGATATGTAGCTGTTATTTACAGCTCTTGTTTCTTCATTTTGAGTAGAAGTGTGTCAGGAGTTGGCATTTGCACGTGTTACGACTACCATCTAGAACTGAAATGCAGCAGAGCTTCAGAAACTTCAGGATTCAAAATCTCAGCAGGACTTAAGGCCCTGGTCTTGCTGAGGAGGAAAATGATGCTCAAGCTCCTGTCCCCAGGAGGCTCTTGCAGTGGCCACCGCCATTGTCCCTACTGCCAGTGGCCTCAACCACGGTGGAGGTGGCACCAATACCAGATCAGAGAAGGTATCTTTGGCACAGGTGCTGGCACCATGGGCATCAGTACTGGGATCATGGAGGTGGAGAAAGACTCTGTGCAGGTGGAGCCTCAGAAACAAGAGGCTCAGCCATGACCTAAGGGTTCAGGCAGAAGAGAAGGAAAACGACCCTCACGGGCAAAGTTGGGGAGTGTGACACATCCATGGGAGATACCAGGCAATTGTCATGTGTGTGAAGCTGGGGACTTCTTAAAATAGTTGGCATTAAAGAGGAGGACTAGAATCCTATAAAGGAGATTGACATCAGAGAAATCTTGGTAGGTGGAGCCTGTGGAAATCTGAGGATTAAAAGAGATGCGGTACATAACAATTGCCTAAGGTATATACCAAGGGGAAAGTGGGGGGAGGGGCAAATTAGGAGTTAGGGATTAAGATACACATTACTTACATAAAATAGGTGGACAAGTAAACCCTGCTGTATAGCACCGGGAGCCCTTCTCAGTATTCTGTGGCATCCTACGCGGGTAAAGAATCTGAAGAGGGAGGAATATATGTATGCGCATCACGGAATCACTTTGTTGCACACCTGAAACTAACACAGCACTGTAAATCAGCTATACATAGTTAACAAAAGTTGCCGAACACAGAGTCACTCATGTAAAAGACCGTCCTATGTTCCTTGAATACATAAGTGAAAGTATGAAGACCGGCTAGCGTGGTCTTCATGCCCAGGTCTCTGTACCCGTCACCAAGGCGACGTCCAGTCACCAAGGGGACGTCATGTCCACCCTCACAGGCCAGGGGCTTCCCCAGCAAACACTGTGTTCCCTCCTTTTTCAAGCCTTTATGACCCTGTTGTAGAAAACTTTGGCTCCCCTGATTCTTCTGAGATCTGCCCTCCATCTACAGGATGTTTGTATCACAAGGCTTCCTGAGCGAGCCTGGAAGGACCTCGGACTCAGTAGTCATAGTCCTTCTAGAACCTGGAGCTCTGAGACGCGGGCGGCTCTGCTAATGGTCGACCAGGAGGCCGGGTGGGAGGAGGCGCCTGTCTGCACATGTCGCTTCCGCGGCCCGTGGAAAGCGGCGCGTCTCTCGGCGCACGCGCGCCCTCCTGCCGCCTCAAAAGCAGAGAAGTCCGGGAGTTGGGCCCAGTGGACAGCACCCGAGTCCCTTTTCCACACCGAGGGGCACGTGTTTGTGCTGACCAAATGATCATGCAAGGACATTTCCTAGAAAACATCTGTGGTCACGTGAGAGTGTTTACCAGACGACCCTGCGGCAGTGCGGACGGGAGCTCGGCTTAAATTTGGAGCCACGCTCGACTTCAGGCACCCTCCTTTCCTCCTCAGCCACGTCTCACCAAGGCAGAAGCTCTGACTATGAAGCCTGCTGACGTGAACGGAGTCTGGTGTTGAAATCGAAGCAAATGAACTAAAAATCGATTTGATGTATATGTAATGCCATGCACAGTTGTAATTATGTTGCACGGCAATTAGACACAGAGGCAAACTCTTCAGGAGGATTCGTTCAATTATTATGACTTTCCACAGTCAGTTGGAGCTGGGGGCAAATGATTCTCAAAAAGGAGAGAGAAAGGAATGAATATTTCCTAGTCTTGAGAATGCTAAACAAAGTCTCTTAACATGATTCTTGTGCCACGAGCCCTGCAGTTGGCTTGAAGGCTTGGGAACCACTTCTCAGATTAGGGTTTCATAAGATAAACTACACAGTATTTAAACCACATAGTATTATAATGGAAACCAACTTTATTAAAAGACAGTCAAAATAGACATTTAAAAATTTGATATAATTGTTATATATCACATATAAAATTGTGATATAATCTTCCTCTTTATGAAGTCATTAAATAGCATATTACTAGTAGGGCTTAACAGTTAGCATCACTTTGAAATAGTGATGAGCATGAGTGATATTTTGAGGCACTACAATAATTTAAATGTGATATGAAAAAAATTAGAGGTGCTGCTGGTACTATTGTGCTTGGCTACCTCCATTAGTAATCCTAAATTTCAGTTAGGAATGAATGATAATGAAGATACCATTTCCCTCCCGCCACCAATGGGTGCTGTGAATCTGTGTTGAGCAGACTTGGGCTTCCCTGGTGGTCCGGTGGTTAATAGTCTGTCTGCCAATGCAGCAGACCTGGGTTTGATTCCTGGTCCAGGAGGATTCCACACGCCATGGAGCAGCCAGGCTGCTGAGCCACAACTATGAGCTCACAGCCTAGGGCCTGTGCTCCGCTCCAAGAGAAGCCACTGGGACGAGAAGCCCGCGCACACACCCTGCAGCTAGAGAAACACCCGCTCAGCAAGGAGGACCCGGCACAGCCAAACGTAAAGCTACATGAATAAAAAAGAAGCCCCTCCTGAAGGGAGAGGTCAAAAGCAATTAACCATCATTCTCCAGGAAATGCTCATAAATGTTATTTGTTATAGAAGCGAAAGTTGCAGGAATAATGACAACTGTTTTCATGTCACCTAAAACTGAGATAATACAGTAATTATGTTAGAACAAGTCACTCAATGCCATTCTCCAGGATCCTGTTTTATAACTGCACGAGTCCACGGTGTCCCTGATGTAACTGGCACTGCACTTGTGCAGACCGGGCAGCCGTGCCGTGAGGCCTCACAGGGCTGCAACATCGGCCATCACTCAGATGCTCGAGCTCCCTCCTGACGTGTGGAATCAGGACTGTTCTCTTTTGTCTGAATAAACCCCTGGCAGTTCTTGGATGATTTGGGGAGGGTTGGAGAGGCCCCTGAATGAGGATG